>NW_008795035.1:1701029-1709803 GCF_000699145.1 Aptenodytes forsteri
TGTGTGGGCAGTTCATATTGTCAGTAAAAAAAGTTGTAGAGCTTTTTGGGTTCTGGGTTCTGTGCTGCAGCATTGGTTTGCAATGCTCACTTGTGAAAAGTGGAGTTTTTGTTACTGGACAAGTATAAAAATGAAAGATACAAAATTGCTTTAGTCAACAACAATGTTTTGTTTCATTTAATTAACCTTTGGAACCCTGCTTAAAATTCTAGGACAATTTAAATATTTGACATAGTATTTTCATTCTTAGGCCATGCAGATTTTTTTTTCCTCCTTTGGCCAAAAATATTTGCTCCATTCATGCATAGTTTTCATTGACTTGAAACTGGGTTTACCAGTGACTGTCTTCCTTTGTGCAGTGAGTTTTTTTGCTGATTTCACTCAGTCTGCTCACCAAGAGGGTGGACTCATGCACAGTCAAGCTTGGCCTAAATGCATCTTTGGCAAGGCAGTTCCCTTTAGGACCAGTCCGCACTACTGTAAATTGAAAGGGAAAGTGAAACAAAAGGAGAAAAGAGTGAAACACAATCATTCTAGGAAAAAAACAGGAGGAAAGGAAGCAAGTAAAGGGGAGATGCTATGTGCATTCAGCACTTTTTAGCATGCTTAGTGCAGCCTTAAATATTTGGTAGGCATTGCCAGGAAGTGGAAGTGGCCTGAATGCCTTGGTAATACTCAGAAAAGATAGATAGGCCTGTCTCTCTGAACGCCTTCTCTTTTCTTCTCTGACCTCTAAGCTTTTATTTAAGCCCAGTTACTCCTGCCAGGGCTTGCTGAGCTCATAATTTGATCTCACATTCTCTCTCCCTCTTTTCCATTACAGCACAGCTTCCCTAAACCTAGAGTAAAATCCTGCTTCATCTGGCTGTACTGAATATGGTGGCATGCATGACAGGAACTGGTTGTGTGTAAGGGTGTGATTGCATTGTCATTTACTTACTCTAGCGTGCTATGGAAGAGAAAAATACTGAGGTCATGGTAAGGTTTTGGTATTCTTTGTCAGGCATTACCTGGTTTCCTCTGAACTTCCAGTCCATTGTCGTAACGCTGTTATTACAATTATTATCATTTAGTTAATGTCTTTAGTGTTACTAATAAATTACTGTATCCAGATTTACGGTTGTGGCTGGAAATGCTGCTGTGCTTTCATTTTGCAAGTCTGCTTTTATGTGTTTGGTTTTGCTGCTTTTATTTCTTGCACAATATAGTACAATTTGCAGATATTTCTGCCTGGAGTCATACTGACTGTTGACCAATTAAACTCTGGCAGTTTTATTCTAGTTAGCATCTATATGTGATGTCATATTTCGTGTACTTCATCTGTACATCTAAATCTGTATTGTAGTTTGATCTAGAATATTCTTAGGTTAATTGGCCGTTTAATACACGGGGAGATATACTTTCCACCTTGATCTGCTGTGAGTTACAGTACCTGGCATTTGCATTTTGAAGTCTTGGCTAAAAAGGCATAATGAACACTTAACCAAATGTCCATCAGTCACATCAGATACCGCTCCAGAGAGGTTACGCTTAGCCCTTGCTTTCTCTCTTATCAGGAGACACAAAGGTCTGACATTGCCAGACTGTCTGACTGCCAACTGGCAGTGCAGTCCTATCACCTCAATTCAAGTGAACTTCAATGTGCTTGATTAACGCTTTGTGCCTTCCCTTCTATTTGAGTAACTGTCGTGTAACTGATTTCACGTACTGCAGCAATGAAATGCACCTACAGGCACCTCCTTTTAAAAAGGCACGTTATATAGTAATTCTGTAAATAATCCCAGCAACCGTTTTCCCCTCTGCTAATCTCTACTAATTCCTGCTCTCCCAGTGGGAGAGAGAAGGGGAGGGCTGCAGAATGGGGAAATGTGGATGGTTCCTGTGGCCGATGTGGCTGGACAGAAGGGGCTGCCACACCAGCACCCTGGGCTGGCAGTTGGGCCTAAGAGAAGGCATTTTGTGGACTGTCCTTGGCTAGGACAGACACTCCCCCGCTCCCTCTGGGGAAGGGCACGGCCTGGATGCAAGCAGTAAGGTCATGCTGGGCTAGAGGACCTCGTGAAGTCCATGTTGTTTTGTTCAGACCTCATCCTCTGCTCTTGTGTGCCAAGTGATTCTAGGCAGGACTGCATACAGGCTGGAAAGGGCTTATGCCATGTGCTAATCTGGATCTATAATAAACAGCTTCTGGTCTGATTTTATGCATTTGTGGGTACTTGGAATCAAAGTAATCTATTTTGGTATACACAGAGCCGTGGTGACTGCAACTTGTATTAATTTACCTGAATTGTCTTGGATTACAGCTATGTGGCAGCACAGAGCTCAAGGCAGGCTACGTGCTGTTTAACCAGTTTATTAGTCCATTTTCTTGCACTAATTCTGCACTTGCACTCAGGCAGTTGGTTGTGGCAGAACCTGAGCTCTAGGTATCTACCAGGTTATTACATGTGCTGGCTGTAGAATTAGCTCTATGCCAGCCAGGGATTTCCTCTACGCTACAGGAATGCTCAGGGTTGAGAGGGTTGAGCACATTTCTAGCTGCTTTTTGCCATCTTGTGTAGGAAAACTCTTGGAACTAAACTGAGTCTTGTGCTCATGGGCTTTTGTTGCTGCTGTGAGCAGAACAACTTTCCTTAGCTTAAATTCAAACTAGACAAAGATTTTACAGTAAGGGAAAGGTAAGTTTTTCAACAGAATTGCTTGGTCAAAATGTTAATGGGATATTTCACTCTTGCATATAGCTGAATAGATATTAAAAGCTGGGAGGTATTAAAGTATGAACAAAGTAATTTTGTACTGTAAGAGTTTTGTTAGGGACAGGCTATCAAGTTGTATTCCTCAAGAAAAGAATTAAGTCAATGAGGAGAAAAGCTAGGCATGATCTCAGTGATAAAAATGTGTTTGCTGGTGCAAAACTTTCTGTACCAGTTACTCTTGCAAGTTTTCTCTTCTTGTGTGTGCTGGATTACCTCTGCACATAGTCTGTTTCTGCAGTTTCTTCAGGCTAGGCTCAGAAGCTGTGAGTATATTCTACATGGGATAGAAGGAAGGAGATTTCAGGTAAGTTTATCATGGAGAAACTGGGGTTTTTTTGGTGTTTCCATCACTGACCTAACACTTTTGGTTAGTAAGCAAATTAGATCTAATCAGTTGTCTAATGCACTAATCACCATGTGAAATTAGTCTGCCTTTATCTTATCATATGCAAGGTGTGGACAATCCAATGTACCTTTGAAGTAGCCAGCTATTGTGCTTTAGGTAGAATTGTCTCTGGAGTAATAACTTACTCCCTGGACCTTACTGCAGAATAAACTTCTATAGTTTCCTATTTTTGAGGGTGCCCACTCCTTGTTCAGCTGAGGGGAGACTATCTCTGAATCGAATTGGATTACGCTTTCTCATGTTCCTCAGTTAACGCCTAAAGAATAGAGGAGAAACAAGTGATAAGCGGAGGGAAAAATGTGTGAAAGAGATGAATAAAGAAGATGAAAAACAAGAAGTTTGCTCATGACAGATGCATGGACTAGTTATGTCAGTGCTTCAGATAATTTCTCACTGGCACCACAGAAAGAATAGGTCTCCTGTGGCCTTGATTTTTCTCTTGCACCTATGTGGAGTTCATAGGCTGGACGCTTAACTAGTGTAAATCAGTACAGTGCTGCTGAAGACAGGAGACATGGCTGAGGAACTGCTCCAGGAGGAATTATTCTGGTGCAAATGTGGTGTAAGCAAGATGAAAATGATGTGTGCCTTCATTTAGCTCAGGTCCTTGAGCAAAGGGGTGGCCAACAGACGAATAACGTTGTTAGTAGTGCCTTCAGTACTCCTTGGCCTGAAGGACAATCAAAGCGATTAAAAAAAGCAGAAATGTGGAAGTAAGAAGCAGGCAATGAATGGGGTAGAATCACTAAGCAAGAAACACTTTGAAGGCAATCAATACCTTAAGGTAGATCACAGTTAATATAAAGGAGCTGGACCTTGGGAAAGCGGGAAATACCGGGCAGTTTGCTGTGTTCTTAGTGTGATGGTATTGTCTCTCTGAAGCAGTTGGTCTTTTGCCTACGCCAGAGTTTGTAACATGACCTGCTACTGTTGAAAAATGTTCCCCGTACAATTATATACCACAGACCAATTTTCATATAACAGGATCTACATTTCAAGTGCATCTGAAGGGCTAACTGTGCTGTTTGAATGTATCTAAATGATCCTTCATCTATAATTTATGTACATCACTTTTGTCAGGTATGTATTGATTACCATTCTATTGGATGTCAGTTCACTCTCTCCAGAGATGCACGGAGCAAAGCTGAGAGCTGGTCCTTCTGTTAGAGCTCTATTAAGCTGTAATGATTTGCAACCTTGCATACCGCAGAAGCTGTGTAAGGTCGTGGATGCTGGGACTAGAGCAGGCTGACCTGTGCAGCATGGAGTTTGGCCTCTCCGTGGAAACACTTTGCTGTTTCTTTTCACATGTCATAGCCGCACAGAGCTGTAGGGGAATACTGCTCCGGAAACCCAGTTGTGATACATACCTGTGTTACTGGAAGATTTTAAATGTGGGAAGCTACTCCTTGGAGTTATCAGAGTGCAGTACATCCCTATATCTGCCTAGGCAGGTTTATGACCTGGATCAAATCTATGACTTTGGTTTTTTTAAAGAATTGTAGCACACACATCATTTCCACTCCTCTTCTCTTGTTAGTCACAAGACGCGAGATCAACAGTCTTAGGTTGGGGTTTTTTTTCTTCTTTTTTTCATGAACAGCAGGAAAGGTTAAACATCCTCAAGACAGCATTTGTTTAAAAACTTTTTTTAAAGCTGGTGTGTCTTTAACTGTTTTTACTGGTCCTTATTACAGTAGCACTGCAAGGCTTAAATGAATATCAGGGATCCAATGTGCGAAATTTTGTATAAACACAAAGCTGATTAGCTTTAAAGAGTTTACTTATCTGGGTAGAATTACAGATTGACATTGTAGGTGCTCTTCCCCTAAATGACATAAGCCAGCCTGTTGCCAGCTGTGTATAGTCAATGTGCCCCCTGTATAGCTGTGGCAGGCTACTGCAGTGACAGTTTTCTCTGCACCGTTCTGAGGATACATCTAAGGAACCAAGCTAAGCCCTGTGTGGTCAGGTGTGCCTAGAAGTGGAAGGGGGCATTGTGGTAGAAATTCTGGATGGTGCAGTATTTTACCATATCCCAGTATGCCAGGAGCCAACAATTTTGGCTGGCTTTTTTATACTCTTTAACTAAGCTAGATAGATATCCCTGAACTATGTCAAGCAGGCTCCTTTTGCAGTGGGAGGTTGTGCAGGTGATGCAAGCTTGCAGAGCTCAGCAGGACCTGTTAGCTTGAGTGCAGTATTGCACTAATGTTCTCTTGCAGAGTGGTACTGTGCTCTGCTATGTAGAAGTACTGCTTGGATCAGCTCAAGGCTGGCTGTCCATCCCATACAATCGTATCCTTAGCTTCCTGATCCTCACTGCTACAAGTCCATTAAGAAATTTCTCAGAGGCTCAGCTTGGCAAGTAAGAAAAGCAGGCCTTGTTAGGTATTTGTGAGCACTTTGTGCCTTTCCACAGTTGAATTTTTAGTATCTTTAGTGCTGAGTCACGCAACTTGGTAGCTCGGTACAATCAGAGTTAATTTTGTTTTGCCTCCAGTCTTGACTGCCATCCTGAAAAGAAAGGTTGGATTAAAAGAATTTTTCAAAAACATATCCAGAGGTAACAAATACCACTGATTAACTTAATAGGTGAATGAGCATCATTGCACTACAGAAATATACCTCTAAATTGGATTCTCAGTGCAAGAAATCCAAGGGAAGGAGCTTGACAATGACAGATAGTTCTGTGTGTGGTTTATTTGTAGACAATGAAACAGTTGGTTGGGTTTTTGGGGGGTTATTTCTTTGTTTGGGTTTTTTGTTGTTGTTGTTGGGTTTTTTCTTAAATACCTAAGGAAAGCCTGAGTATTTTTATTCATTTTTATTCACCGACTTATGCTTTAGATATTCAAAGTCAGGAAGACTGTTATTTAAGATGGAACAGAATCAGTGTGGGTGTAGGGAAAGTGGGGGAAATGCCTGTTTTCCTTTGGTGCCATTTTTGATGTTTCCGAGACCCACATCATTCCCTGCAGCGTGCTGGCTAGGACTGGTTTTGTGTTAAAGTTGCTGGTCCTCTTCTGTCTGGCTGGCTCTGTCTTTTACACCAGGCAGCAGAGCTCATGATCTGGCTTTCTTGGGTCTATTTGAGAACCCACCCAGGAATGCAACACTTAAGTTTGCAAGTATTAGCCTGTGCTATATGTACAGCTAGATAACACGTACACTCAGATCATACTTCTGTCAAAAAATACGTCGCGAAACCTTCATAGAAACAGGGCCCTAACCTTTAAAATTTACTCATTTGGTGGCTTCCTAAGACAGAGGGATGCTTCATTTCTGTGTTTCAGACGGATTCTGGGCAGGAGGCAAACATCTGGGTGTCCCACGTGTCCTGACATTGGCATAGAAGACATTAAGTAAAACAGGAAGGCTGTTAGGCTATTATAGGGTTATGTACTAAGTCAAAATCTGGCTTCTGACTCATGTCCTTTACTGCATCTAGCCCTCCATCTCCTATAAACAGTAAATTTATATGCACTGGGACGTGTTACAATTTCTTAAATTTCAGTACCTTTTACCTTAGCTTAGAGGCTACTGAATTATTTCAGAGAGAGGTCGTCTTTACATCAAATATCTATTTTTTCCCAGATATGACTAAATATCTGTATAAACTGATCAACGATATAGAAATTTTTGTTTCTGGTACACTCTGCTGAAGTATCACTGCCTGTTAACTGTGATCAACAAAACCTTTATTTCATGTCTGACCAATGACTGGGACAACTCACATGAGAAATGCTAACATAGTTCTTATTTGTTCAAGATTTGCCCTTGACTTTTTGTTGTACATCTACAAGCAGTTTTCTCTGCTTCAGGGAACTCAAGCAAGTGGCTTGTAGAAATCAAAGTTAATATTTTTTCTCTTCTACACTAGGCTTTTGGGATAATATACCTTGTACTTGTGGAAATCCAGTGAAGAATTTCCCTTTTTGCCATACAAGTTTTATCTGCAGCCTACCTGAGCAAAGATGTATGTTGATAATTTCTGGTATTTCTGCACCAGTAAACGCTCTAGTTAATGTTGCAAACAGACTTTCATTATAGCCCTCTTTTTACCCACCAACTACATCTTTGAAAAATTCTGCTGTCTCAAAACTGCCATCATTAGTCTCAGCTCAAAAGTTTTGAGGAAGGTTTCGATTAAATGCAGTCAGCTATTATGCAAGTGGGAGGAGAATACAAAATTTCCATTACTTTTGTTTTGCATATAATAGCTTGAAAATAGTTACATATGTACTTAAACTGTGGTGAAACATGATTTGCACATGCAGAGCTGTTCATCCTTTCAAAGCTTAGAGTTGGTTTTTCTTTCTTCCTATCATAATAATTAAAAACTAACCTAACCTAACCTAAAAATCCTATCAACTTGGTTTTCCCATGTTTTAGAAGCATTGTTATAGAATGGCAAATGGTTTGTTCTTTCTATTGTATGGGTGGATTAGAAAGGCATTCAGCTGTTTATCCAACAGGCTGTATCTATGATTTTAACTCTTGAGGATACTTTATCAGTGGGCACAAAAACGCACTTATGTTTGAATTTCAGTTGAAGCAGTATTCCTTTGCCAATTAAATGTATTTTTTGTCATAAGATCACGTCAGCTTCAAAGAAACATCTCTTAATTTCCTCTCCCTTCAATACTTCCATATTATAATTAAATTTTGTTCCAGTATTTTTTGGAAAATATTTGTCACTTTATTTTTTTGTGGTATCCTATTAAGTCAGTAGTACTGGCACAGGAGATCATATACCTTATTACGTCTTCCATGATTTCCTAACATGTATTGGCACAGGAGAAGACACACCTTATTATACTGTCCTGGGACACACTGTGTCCTGTTACTGACGTTTCCTGACAGAGAAACAGACAAGCTGGTGTATTTTTTAATTTTGTTTAAAAAAAAAATCTTATTGATAGCCACAGTTTAGCACTCGCTGAAACACCCTGTAATTAAAATCAAGATCTCACATTTGCATTTGTAATGACAAAATCTTGATATTTTGACACTTGATGGAAAAACAGAAACTGAGCACTCCATGAGGCAGAGGCAAAGCTGTCTTCAAAACCTTTGTGTTAGCTCCTAATATTCTAAAATTTTGGGACAACTATTTTTCAGAAAAGACTATGTTTCTTTTTAAACTTTGAGTTTATTTCTGAAGTGGAATTTATTTTCCGGATTTACTCTAGTTTGGAAATTTTTCAGTTCTGACTTCTTTTGGTGGGGAAGCAGAAATGGCAAGTTTCGATCAACTCTTTTGGCATCACTAATGATGTGGAGAAAATGAGTATTCTGTAGTTTGTTGGAGTTATTTTACCCATAATATAGACACAGAATTCGTAATCCTTGGGCTTTGCAAAGGTCTGATCTATCACACTAGTATTAAGCTCTTTCAGTGGTACAGTGGGAAGAATACAAGTGAAGGGTTGATTAACTTTGTGATTTTTAACATACTCTCCCTTCATTTTTAATCTGAGATCATTGTTGATGATACTAGTGGAGTATTCCGCTTCTCTGCTTTAAAATTAACGCTATTTAAACTATCATAGGTTTGTTTTTTTTTTTTTTTTGAGAAAGAGGGTTTGCCATTCGGTGTTAAACAAGTT
>NW_008795035.1:1710095-1736353 GCF_000699145.1 Aptenodytes forsteri
TTGCCATTCGGTATTAACCACGTGTAGATTCATAGCTGTGAGTCTTGAGGTAGCAGGGTTTTCCCCCCTCAGTGCTGCTGCAGCCCTGAGTGAACCAAAGGCCGCTGGGTCGTTGACTGGCAAGGCAAACTTTCTCAATCTGTCCATCAGCCTGTCAAATGTTTCTCTGCCTGTTACAGACAAGCACTGAGCCGTGTCCAGAAAACAAATGCGTAGAGTTGGCCTCCTTTTTCTTTAAAAGAGAGCTAATACCTTCTCGCTGCTAGGCTTTGAGCTTCAGCTCACATAAATAATAATTACTTCTGTTGGCTCAGAGCGTTTGCACGTGTTTCTTCTTTTGCTTCGGGGCTATGAGAAGCGATGCTGTTGGTAGTTTCATATGCAATTTCTGCTCTATACATCTTTTAGAGTTTCCTAATGAAATCTGACTCACAAAAATAAAATTGTACTTCATTAATACATTTAAAAATATGCCTTAATGATCTTTGACCTTCAAATGAATCCACATTTCAAGAAGAGCTAAACAGAAAGTGTTTTCCAGATGCCCGTAGATCGGGCAGTCCATCGCTCCCACGTGCTGGGACTGGAGCAGGTGTTTCTCTCTTCACTCAAAGCCACCCAGTTGACATCTGATTTCCAGATGCTCCAAAATACTACCTTCTAACAGTCTACTTTGTGCAGTCCTGCTCATGTTCTTATCTTTTTTTAGCTGCCTTCAGGACCTATATTAGTTTCCTCTGACAAAAAAAATGAAGTGATGGATTTGAAATGAGCTCGTGCACCTTTGTAAAGTTATAGGATGTATATGACCAAGTTTACATCAGGCTGCAACTTTGGAAACTTATTTCTGTGGCTGCAAACTATTATACTTGTGGGGTGAGCATCTCAGCAGTGCTTATCTACAAGCCTTTAATTTCATCTGTGTGATTAGTACTGTTTAATTTTTCTCCTGACACCCTGTTACTTTTCTGGCTTTCGCCTGTGTTTGTCCTCTAGTATGTCCCTAATTTCTTTCAATATTCTTGACATCTACAGCAGGTGTCTTTGGCCTGAATGCTCCTCAACACCTGCTGCCTTCTTCCAGATTCCCTTTTAATAAGTATCTCAACTGCTACGTACTGGGGGGGAGAAACGTAATTGTTTACATATTATGTGAAAAGTTATTGTGATTTTTTTTTTTTTGTCAAGCTAATATCCCAGTGAAAAAATAATAGATTCCATTTTTTTCTCATTTTCAGTGCTGGTTTTTTTTTTTTTTCTGTGTGTATGTGGAAAAAAACCAATACTTTCTATTTTTTTCCTACCAAATGAATGGGCAATGACCAATGAAAAATGAGATAAAATGAGGAGAAAGACTCTTTTACTTTCTTCTGCAGGAATGAAATGTCAGTATTACTTTGTGTTGTCTTTTCTTGTTTAAGAGAAAAGATGTAAAACATACAGGTTTTTGAAATGCCTTTTTCCTCATATCGCAGTAGGTGAAGAAACAAAAACCGGAGGCATTGGTATTCTTCCATGCTTCACCAAAAATAAACCTTACAGCTGTGTAACGTTGGGAGGGTTATACTGCCCTGAGATTCTGAACGTATAGTTGGTTCTCCGTGAAACTAGAAGATATCAAAAGAAAGTTACTGCAGCTTCTAGACATGGTAGTAATTTTGTTGTGTCAGTGATGGCCTAGGATTTAAGAAATGCAGTGTTCGTAGGGACACATAAAGTCTTTTATGAGACCAGCTAGAATATTTTCCTTTTCTGTCTGCCTCTCATAACTGATCTAATAAAAGATAGCTTGTTATTACAAAGCTCATGTCTCTGGACTTAGGCTTTTTTCCAGGTTTTTTTTCCACCACCCTCCTTAATCACTGGATTCAATACGTGTCATCAACCCTTTCTGTCACAGCAGTGTTTTTCAGAGGAAGAGCAATGATGACTACCACTGATTTCAGTGAAAGCTATGTATGTCCATCACCCCGAAAAGCAGTTCTGTCCCAGACTGGTCACTTGGGAGTCCAGACCTGATTCTCCTCAGTTTGAGAAGAATTATGACATTCATTTCTATTGGAAAGCTCCATCTTAGAGGATTTTGGGTTTCCCCGCCCCCCACCTGTGGTGCCCTCAAGCTGTGAATCTGGCTTCCTCAAATAGAGAATGGGGACAGTCAATTCCAAGGTAAACTTGATCTGAAATTAATTGTAACGATAGATTTATACAAGTAATTGCATCTCTTCAGTTTAGGAGTTCTGACTTCTGGGTCCTTGGGCTTTGAAGGCCATATGCTTTTTGAAGCTGGGATATATACAAATAACTGGGATCACAAAAAAATTTTTTCTTTTACCTTAAAAATATTGTTCTTACATTCTAGTCACTTTTTTTTTGTTTACTGAAGTCTGCAGAAGTGCTTTGAATTGTAAATCTGTAATCTGGGCCCAATCCCTTTTCTTTCAAAGTTAGCAGACATATGAGATGTTAAGTAGTTTCAACAATCAATGATGAGGGAGAAGCTTTAAAAGCCTGTTCCTAAGTGATCATTTTATGGTATGTAGACTTTTCCTTTAAAAAAAAAAAAAAAAAAAAGGAGAGAGAGGGAGGAAAGCAATAGTTTTAGAAAAAGCCAATCTCTCCTCCCCAAACCAAAGCACAAGTTTCAGCATGCAAGTTGGCAAGGTGAAGATGGGCACCTTTTATTTTTGACTCAGCCAGCTCTATGGAAACCTTGTTACACAGTTTTTGGAGTCCCTTATTTTCTCACAGGGAATATTTCCATTCACAATACGACTTGCATCAGGACTGGTATGTATATGATTGCGTATGTTCCCTTTTATCTGTTAGTAGACCAAGTTCCTGTTTGCCCCGGGAGAAAGTAAGTCTATGAATTTCACACGTTCACTGAAAAAGGTCAGTGTAATGTTTTAGATAGAGAAGTCCAGGAGTACAGTTGTAGAGGAAAAGGAATGGGAAAAGTATGGGAAAAATCTGCTTCATCATCGTGCTGTGTTTTGAGCAACATGTCTGACTGGTATCCATGCGCTAAATAAACCGTTTATCTCTTCAGAATGTCTGCAGAGAAGTAATATGGCTGATTTATTTTGTGAAGCCACTGTGGTCGCTCTACCTTGTCATCAGAATCCACATGGACATGTAAAACTAGGTCATGAATGAATAGTGTCTTCTGGTGGGCCTTGAAGGAACACAAAACAAACAAAACAACCCCAGTGTTTGATTTGCACCCTTGGAAGGTCTAAGCTCTGTGGATGTCATTTTAAAATATTTCCTGTTTTCTTTTACTCAGTCTCAATACGTCAGGCTCAGCTAAACGAAGAACTAAATTAAAACTGTCATTTCAGCTCATAAATAACAGATGTCTCGCCCATTTAATTATTTATAGTCTTGAATCTTTCAAAAATGAAAATGGCTATACACATTTTTAATGTAGTTCTTGGTAATTTGCTGCATGAATGATAAGATTCCAGATAATCCCAGCACACAAACATGAAAAATAAAACTTTGACTGACTCGCTTATCTTATGTGACTGCTTTTTCGATCCCCTGTGACTTTTTTAAATTAAAATTTAAGTGAAATCTAATCACAACAAAATGATGTTCATATACTTGCATTAATAATTTATCTGCTAGAGATCACAGTGCAGGTAGTATGGACATTAGAGATTCATTTGCTGCCTGAAAATCAATGCTTTCTCTTTTTGGTAAGATCCATCTTTTCATCTGTGTGAACTGTGTTTTGGATGGATCACAAGTCTGAAATATTAATGTTGAAAGAAAATGAGACTGTTCCAACATTAAAAAAACCAGCACTGCCCCTCCCCCCAAACCCACCAAAGCCCACTCTCCCGTGTTCCTTAGCTGATGATGAAATTATATCACTTGGCTTAATAACGTATTCTCTTATTATGAACATAGCTCATCTAGTGAAAGATGAACTTACTGAGTTAACAAAGATTCACCGGCACAGCACACAAACCAAACACGCGGCGTGTGAGCTGGAAGAGGAAACGTACGGCTGTAAATGCTACAATTAATTTTGGAGAAAAGCAATCCCCCCAAGAAAACACACCTATTCCTCTCAGCAGCACAATTTAAGTTCCTTTATGAGAAATAAAAGGGAATCACTGACAGTCCTCACATAAGGAGGTTGTCTGGAATCTATGCTATGTGGCGTAAGAATATTTTATTTTTGAGCTGAAGAGGTCAAGCATCGTTCCTGGGGTGGAAGAAGGGCTCTTTTGGGGGTGGGTAAACTGAGGGAGGCAAAAACTCAAAAATGTGATTATGAAGGAATCCTATGTATGGTTAGAAAAGCATTTGCAGAGCGACTATGGAAAAAAACGAGCGGGAGTTAGCATCTTGGCGAGTTGCAGGCTGCCAAAAGGCTTAGAACAATGGCTAAAGAAATTGTATTGCTGTTTGGTTCACAGTGCGTCCAGGAACACAAAATCTGTTTATGCTCTGTTAGTAAACAGGAGCAATATCCAGCGGCTGATCATACCATTCTAGCTGAAGCAATCTTTGAGACACAAACCTTTCAAAAATGCGTGAGGATCAAAAGGGTTGCGTACAGAAGGCTTTGGTAGTTAAGGCAAAATATTTATACAAATAAAAAGAAGGAAATCTGATGCACTCCACCAAATTTCTTCCAAAAAGGAATGATTTTGTTACTTCTAATCAGGTACAGCAGCATTTATTAGCAGGCATTTGTTAACAACCTTTGCAGGCATAAGTCAACATAGATCCTTTGAATTAATGGCATTGCTGTAAATTGTACCTGCTGAAGTCCAAGTCCAGTGTTTTCAATCAGGAACTGCTCCTTTGGGGGGGGGGGAAGACTCTACCAGTTAAAGCGGAGAGACTGTACCTGTACTTGGCCTTGAAGGGCTGACTAGGAGAAATAACTTGTACCTGCAGCATATTGAAGGCATAACTACTTACCAACTGTTGGATTACTCTAAAGAGAATTGGAAAAGCACTGTAGCACTGCCTACCTTTTTGGCGGTTGTTCAGGCTAACCATTTTCATACTTGCCGGAAAGAATCGTGTGTTTGCAGTCTCTCATCATGATGCATCTAGGGAAGCGTCCTGAGAAGCTCTGCTTCTGAGGGGGAGGGAGACTGACTGTAACCTGGGTTTGTGGGAAGTGACAGATCAGAAATCCGGGGTGGAGCTGAGTGGATTTAAGTACTGATGCGCCTGTTGGCAGGGAGATGGGGCTGGACAGTTTGGGGAGAGAGAAGCAGAGGATGGGAAAACAGAACGGCTGTGGCCTGAGAGAGAAATGGGTAAGGACGGTTTCTGGCATGGTCGGTGAGGACTTGGCCATACAGGATAGCCAAGCGGTGGCCTCCTTGAGCATCAGAAGCTGCTAGCTACGTGGCAGGGAAGAAAAGCGAAAGAAGCAGGCTGTTGAGTGACTACAGAAAAATACAACCCGAGTGCTATGAGGAAGGGAGGATTGCCAAGGGCAGGAGAGAGATGTCAAGTCAAGGAGCTGAGGACAGCTGAGGAGAGCTGCTGGGCCTGGCTTGTTGATGTGAAAGGCAGCTTATATTTTGAATATGAGTGACTGGAATACCCACATAAACTAATTAAGACTTCCTTGGTGCTTAATAAGGTGAAGCGATGTTGGTGAATAAATGTATAAAAGCACTTTTATACATGCCAGGTGACAGAGCCAGGGAAATCAATCTTTTGCAAACACCACCCATCCAAACCTAGCTTCCAGCTCAGTGTGTTTACTAAATATTATGTCAACAAGATATTGCATAATAAAGGAAAAAGGATATGCTGGCATCCATTTTCTCAGCTGCAGGGAAATCTCACTGGCTATTGTAATTGGAGAATGACAAATCAGGATTACAAACCGATTTCTGTTCTCTGTATACACTGTGTAAGGACTGACAAAGGTAAGTAAAATAATGATTTTAAAAATCTGATTTAAGCTGTGGCCATGTCCCTTTAATGATGTTTTGCACCAGTGCAGAATTACATATTGCGGCTTTTTACCAGACACTGCCCTTTGCAAACTTTCTGGAAAATATTTTCCATCATTTTGACATTTCATTTAAAATGAAATATAGAAGATATTAGAAATTCGTGTTCATGACAGGTATTATTTGTTTGACTTTGAAATATACAGAGAACACACATTAATGCACAGGGACTGAAGTGTTACAGGGGTGTGCGTCTGCATATTCATGGGACACTTCTTTACTCCACAAGAAACCGTTGCAGAATCAGAAGAGGAGTGACCTTTTATAGTACTAAAAATCTGTGTGTGCAACAACGAATAATTTAAAAAGGGGCCAGCTGAAATGACCTCCTTTGCAATATATATACACGTGTGTGTGTGTGTGTGTGTATAACCAAGAAAGATAAAATGTTATTTTTCCTTGCAAAAGTGCACAATTCCACAATGTTTTCTAAGTTGCTTCTGTTTACACATTCACCACAGAAATTCTTATCCAAACTGTTCTATTCATATAGGTATATCTACATTTTGGCTATAAGCCCAGGATACATATTTAGGGACTTGTACAAATGTGCCTGCTGTGAATGCTACTCCTTACAGGGAGGACACTGTCACTGTGTTTGATCTGCAAATCAACTGAAGAGATGTGTCTCCTTTCCAATCATCTTTCTGGAGTTCCACTTGGGGAATATGAGGGCATTATGGCTCAGGGCTGGAAAAGGTGTGACTGTAAGTTTATACTGAAGTATAAACCTGGAGCTAATAAGGTGGAAGTTCCTGTTGAATTTTATACTTTTTTTTTTTTTTTAATTCTTTGAGTGAGTTTATTTGGTTAGGAGTCCTTTTAACATGAGGCAAGTTATATTTCTTTCATACTAGAGAGGAAACAGGGTCACTGAATGGGGTTTTTATTAAAATGCACATATGCGCATGCATGATTGGAGCAGTGAGTAAGTTGTACAGTGGTTGAAGCTGTTATGAGCACAACAGAGTATTGATTGACAACTCCTGTTTGTTGACCAGATAAAGATAAAATCCATTTGAATTTGAATTGACAGTTGCCTTCCTTTATGGTTTAACTGCTGTGTAAAGAACTACTCCACATTTTTTGATGACTCGATTAACTGTTTTACAAACCCAATGCACATTGCAGGTGTGGTGAGGAAGGCATTTTAATCTTTTTTTCATATCAAACGTTTCCTAAAGAATATATTGTTACTGAGGAATGTTATTTTGATTTATACAACTTCTTCTGAGGTGGGGTCCGTCAACAATTTGTATTGAACCTTGGGCTCAGCTGACTTCTATATTTAATGTAGTCACAAACTTTAGTATATAATTGTAAAGCTTTCATATTTCTGATCCTGAGCTTGCACCTGTGGGTGCTGAAGTGTGTGGCATAGCATCTGTAGCCTTCGTAAAATTGAGAGCTACTAAGATGGAAGTTTGTTTATACAGCTGGAAGAACCACAGGCTTTCTTCCTTTGCTGAGGTGTTATTACTTTTACCTCCAGAAAGCCCTGAAACTCTGACCTATTGAAGGGGAAATTCTAATTGTAACTGATCAGCGCTAAAAAAAAAAAAATATAATTCTGTTTCCTCTTAACTATCAACACTGGAACTTTGTTAGTTCCCAGAAAAGGTACAAGGCATTGTTGTTTTTAGTGGGAATTGACTCAACCTAGTGACACTTCTTTGGTCCTAAAACTTCTATTTAATTGTAGTGACTGCCGTATTTTTAACGAGGCCCAGGCTTCATTCTGCTTTGTGTACCCGTGTTTCCTGTGCAGTCATTGCAAGTGCACATAAATATCAGAAAATTATCTGTTCTAAGTCAATTGTTAACTGCTTTTGTGCAATCACTGAATTTAAATGTACAATTGTACAGTTAAGCAATACCCAGGGTTTGGTAATGTAGATAACTTTTGTTGGTGAGGTGCATCATAGCAAAGAGTATATGCATCTAATGCAGAATAATGGATTATATCATTACAAGGATGTAAAATCCTTTTCAAACAGGATTAGTAAGTAGATATCTTAAAAAAGTATATCCCACTACTTTTTTGAATGGCTGATGTAGAAGGAACTGTACTGGTCTGCTTCCCGGTCTGACTTGTACCATCTGGAACTGATGTCTGTCTTTAGCTCTTACATCATATTTGTAGGGTCCCCAATAACTGCTGAATAAAACAGAGAGAGTCGGTAGGGAAGAGACAACCTTGTATATATGCATCTGTCTGAGATGATGGTAGAAGTAAAAGATAAAAATTTAATCAGTGAATTTGCAGTTAACATAGACGAAACTAGCTGATTAAGTCAATAATCCCTTCTCAGTCTGAAGTGTATAAAACTTGTGTGATTGTATTATTTTATTCAAATTCAAATAAAATAATTTTCCAACTTCCCTTTGATATTTTCCCCATAACTGT
Organism: Aptenodytes forsteri; assembly: GCF_000699145.1. Classification (NCBI taxonomy): domain Eukaryota; kingdom Metazoa; phylum Chordata; class Aves; order Sphenisciformes; family Spheniscidae; genus Aptenodytes; species Aptenodytes forsteri. The sequence goes on from NW_008795035.1 coordinate 1,718,505, forward strand.
AGTTTCCAGTTACAATTGTCACAGACCTTACACTTTTGAATGCCAATGCTGGATTGCCACTCATGCAAAGTGGTCTCTGACCAAGAGCAACTGATTATGTACTCTCCCCACATGCATCGGCATGTTGATTATGTGAGATCTCATGAAGAATTACAGTCAATGCCCATCACTGTCTAGCTGAAGGTCAAATTTTACATTCCTCTGCTGATGTCATCTGTTTTTCTATTCTAATCTATAAACCATGTAAGGAAACCTTGGATACATGTTCTTAACAAAATGTATTTATGCTTTCAACGAGTGTTTTAGCATGCAGAAATGGAGCTCTGTTCTTGTTCAGCATGCTATTTCTATAATGTTTATTGATACTCTAGGGAATGTATAATGTTTATTGATACTGGAGAAAGGAAACACTAAGAAGAGCCCCAGGGTAAGGAGTATTTAAAGCTGAAGAGCGATGCTTAGCTATTATGCCTGTTTTGTGCAAGGTCTGCATGTGGGTACTACGGAGGGGCATATCGATGCTCAGTGCAATTCCCATATTATTAGTCACATTCATTGTTGAGTCTGCTTCTGCTATTTTAGCATCTGGATGGTGTCAGCACTGCAGATGATGCTTTGGGGAGGGTTAGTGCCATGCTTGTGCCCTAGAAGTCCCAGGAGCACAGCCCACTGGCTCAAAATAGATTGGTTAAGAAAAATATTTTGTTCAAATATCCTTAATTGGTGCTGTATCTTTTCTGATTTACTTCATTTACATTTAACATATCTGATTAATTGCTACCTAGTGACTGCTTTGTATGAGGCTCCCATATGAAACAGTCATATATCTGACAGATCCAGGCAATCAACAAACACTTTAATAAGCTTGATCAATAGAAGGGTAGCTTTGTCTGAGATCAGACACCAGCTATGGAAATAGCTATGCAGTGTAGTAAGCCAGTGTTAACTCATGAAATGTTTGCCCAGTTAAGCTTGTAGTAAATATAAATTGGAAAGTCCAAAAAATGCAGAACAAAAAAAAACCCAAATGGGGAGATGCTAACGGTATTCATTTCACGTCTGTTCCCTCCATTTGAAGTGTGAAGGCCAGAGATTTTGAGAAGGCAGTTAAGCTATATCATATATGTGATGTCTACATGTTATTTGCAGACAGCTTATCTTACATCAATATTGTTCAGCTACGGAGACCAGGGTTATATGTGTAGAATACAAAGATTCCCCTCTTATACTGTATTTCATCTCATTTGAAATAAAAGGCTACTCCGCCCCCCAGCCCCGTTCCCAGTTATCACCTGTGTAGTAGAAATAATAGCATGTCATTGTGCTTAAGAACTGAACTTTCATTTCCAGATTCTAATATTTTGCTACCAGTTTTCAGAATACAAAATAAGTAGGAAATTGCACTTTTTGTCATAATGCTATACTACCTCCCCTGTGTCTACATGGTAGAAGTGCAATATTTTCCCTGGCAAAATAGACGTGTTTGTTTTGCTTTCTGTCCTCAAGCACCGCTGCGTACAACGGGAAGCTCACTTAAAGGGCTAGCTGAAAACTTTTTCCTAACAAGTTTACATAAGGCTAAAACCTTTGTACTCTAAATGGTGTCTCTGAACGTATAGGGACATGGGAAGTGGTTGAGTCCCCATCCCTGGAGGTATTTAAAAGACGAGTAGATGAGGCACTTAGGGACATGGTTTAGTGGGCATGGTGGTGTTGGGTCGATGGTTGGACTCAATGATCTTAGAGGTCTTTTCCAACCTTAATGATTCTATGATTCTATGACATTCACATTGAAGGAACTGGACACAAAAGGTAACAATCCATTTTTGCAGTGGCGTATGATGGATTTAGCAGCTCGGAAAGTAGAGGTGAATAAAGATTGTTATGCATGGTACTGCCATGGGAGCCACACGTCTCAGTCAGAAATGGAATTTTATTTCAGCCTTTGTCTTCCCTTAGATGAGATATACATGAAAGAGATTGGAATGACTTGACTAGTATTTCACTAGCAGATCATTGCCATATTTTTTGTGTTAGATGCTTTAATGTTGCTAACAAGGAAGAAGTTTGGAGTATTTGAAAGATTTCCTTTGAAATTGCTCTTAATGGAAGAATGGCGTTTTATTATTTTGTATTTTTAGATAAATTTCAATATGTGCTGGAAGTAAACTTTCAAAAAAAGAGAAAAGTATAGAGGCTGCTTAAATTTTGCTTATAATGAAACCTGAAATCCATTTGGATTCTGGCTGACTGCTGCTCTAATGTATTGAAACTGTAGGCTGGATTTTTTTTTCCATCCATGGTAGATTTTATTTCTTAGGATTCGGTATGAGCAGAAATCCAGTCATCGATTCCCTTTATTATTGTGGGAGGTAGAATCTGTCTGGAGGTACCCATTCATATTTGGTTACGCATGCTCACAGTACCTGTAATATACCGGTGGTGATGCTCTAATAAATATTTTTCCAATGCTCAATAATGGAAATGAATAGATATTTTGCTGAAAAGTCAAAGTTTCACAGGGAAGGGACATTTTCCTTACAATTCTAGATATATCAGGTCTTGTGGTGTTACTTAAAGGAGGACACGGTGAGAGAAATAGTTATGTATTTTTTTATGGGACCAAAATCCCCAGAAATACAGGCTCTGTTCTACTTTGGCAACCTTGGCCAGATTAATCCCAAAACTGTTTTCCTGCAGTTTTATAAGTAAACTGGGATTTTGCCAATGCAAAACATTTATACATTTATAGAGGGTTTTTCCTGATGTGATTTAAGCCAGTGTGATTCTTAGCATTGAACTGATTTTCAGTGAAGAATCTCTTTTCTTGTTAATATTTAATGCTGGTATGAAAGGAAGGCAGAAACAGTATTTCTTATTTATTAACTTGCATAGTCAAATTGATGCCATTCTAAATAAGATGGTATTTCTCATTTAATTTTTTGATTTGCATAATTTAGATATAACAAGTCAATGCGGTAAAGAGTGTGGTACCCTAGTGTGGTCTCCTATGGGACTGCTCTGTCCAGTGTCAGTCAGTGGGACAATAGATATGTGTCTTCAGTCCAGAACTGGGAATTCGGGGTTATGGATTTCTTTCACATTAACCATTCCCAGGATTACACTGCACCTAGCCCTGGTGTCATAGCTTCATAGTTTGAAAAATTACATTTGAATTCTTAATCTTTGTATGGAGCCAGTACTGTTGATGTAATTATTTTCTTGACTTGGGGAAATATCCAAAGTCATAGCTGGAGGAACTCATATCTTTAACAGAAACATAAAGAAGAAGAAGAAAAACTTGAGGACACAAAGCTAAAAAAAAAAAAAGCTTTACCAAGATATATGAAAATGTTCATTGTGTATTTCCATTTTAACTTGAATTGCTCATATAACATTTGTGTTGTATTATTTTCACAATCACTACAAAATCTAGTGCTTGGCCAGAACATACAAATGTATTTTGCTAGGTGTCCAGTGTTTTTCATTTTTAAACGCACGTAATAAAGTTTGTAGGAAGCTCACGTGCCCTCAACTCTTACTATTTTCTTTGAGAGCTGAGAATATTCCTTAACTTTTGCAAGTGAGCCTGCCTGGCTAACGAAGTTGTTCTGAGCCAGCCAGACTCATGATACCTCTGCATCCGCGTCTGTGAAAACTCCGCAGCAAGAATCTGCAGTCTCAGCCTGAATTAATCTTTTCTGAGTCTCCACCCAGAGAAAATTTACAAATTTTTAAGCAGCTCTGCATTATGCAGTTAGATCTACGTCTAGCAAGTTCGTCACGTAGGAGAGCATTCTCTTTTGTGTCCTCACATAATTAGTTTTGTTATTAAGCAGTAACATGTGCAAACATGAACAATGTGCCAGACTTCGTCTATAGCTAATTTCTGAATGACAGTCAACAACATTTTTTATGTCTAGAAATATTTGGGAACGGATTAACTCTTATACCATCCAATTTGGTCGTATGTACCTTTGTACCCCTATGATGTTTGTTTAGATTCATATCAACTAGACCTATACTTTTTCTGTCTTTTTTTATTAAAGGAAATTATCTCATCAGGGCATATCGAAGATTGTCGTGTCCAACAATAAAACATTGTGTATGAGCTTCTGAAAAATCTAACTGTGAATATGGAATGAATATACTTTTCTACAGGATTAAGCAAGTCACAATAAAAAATCATTTGACTGTTAGGAACAAAAAATCAAAATATAGACGTAAGAACAGTCAATGCATAGTATGCCTGTAAGCAATTCAGTAAAGCAGTTGCATTGTTCAGTAAGTTATTTCATCAAAAATTATTTATTTATTGGAATTTAAAACTGCTGCTTCTGTACGGTAAATGAGCATGCATATACCTTGTGACTTCATAAGTGCACTCATCAATTATACTTAAAAGGAAGTTAGTGATTATGGCAGATGGCAGATCAAACACTCCCAGTGACCTTCTAGTATTACCCACAGAAGATGGATAAGATGAGGAAAACCTCACTAGGTCAGACCAAAGATCTATCTAGTCCAGATTTTTACAGAAAAAGTATTGAGGAAAGGGTCATTTTATATTGCAACTTGTGGCAATCAATAGTTTAAGGACTTCTAAGTCAAAAGTTGTATCCTAACTATCATATCAAATATCCAGTGATAGACCTATCCTTCAGGAATTTGTCTAAACCTTTTTGAAGACATTTATAGTCTAGCCTTTGCAACACCTGTGGCACAGATGCCGTTTTTCACAGTGCAATTATGTGTTGTGTGAAGAAATATTTCTTTTGGTAAGTTCTGTGCTCGCTACCTGATAATACAGCCACACAGTCCTCTGTGTGCTGTCTGCGCTCGTTTCCTTGCACTGCTTCACTCTTTAACCAGCCTGTCACTCGAGGGGGGGGTACACGTGGTTTTAGCTGCTGAACCAACAGGGGCTGCCATTTAAGCTTGACTTTCGGCATGGGAGAAGGCTCACTGAGCAACGTTTCTCATTCTTAGCAGATATACCTGTTGCTGCTGGATTGTGACATTAGACTTCATCACGATGATTAAGGGTGAAGGTCTGAAAATTCAGGGAGATTGTGAAAACAATGTCTGTGATTTGCATATTGATCAATATATGTAACTATATTGCGTTAAAAACACTAAGCTGCATATTTCCACTGTCAATGTTCTGTGATGATTGTCACATCATCCCCACAGCCTATCGGATCATTTTGACTGGACAGGCATTCCCCTTAAGCGTTTTTTCTGGCAGATACGCGAGTTTTGCTTCTGAGGCATTATGTCCCTTGAGGTTGCTTTCCCTCACAGAGGAACTTACTTATGGTTACAATAGTTTTGATGAATGTTAATGGTATATTCTGCTTTTCTATGATGCTTTTCTCTTTTATCCACAAAACATTTCAGGATAAATTGTTCGTAGCTCCAAAGCTCCCTACCTTTCTCCCTGTGCCAGGCGGACTAGGAGATGAGTCAGTATTTCTCAATAGCAGCTTTGTGTGAAGCCGAGGATGAAAGAGAGAGAGGATAATGTGTCTGATTCTAGTTCAGCAGTTCTGGGCCACTGTACAAATTTAAGCAGCCGCACAAAACCCTAACTCAAGCCACTTTGGGTTTGACTCAAATCCTTCTAGAGAATGAGTTCACAATTTAGATGACATTTAAAGTCATCTTTGCTCTTCCTTAGTCTAACCTCCACCTCTTCCATGATGTAACGTTCAGTTTGGCCCAGTTCCCACCTCCAGTCAGGCTGATTGCAGGAAAATGCTATTTTAGAAGTGAAAGCACTCGATGTGTGCCAAGAATGTTGATATCAAGCGGAGCTGCTATCTCAGTGTTTAGCAAGAGGAGGATTATCCATTGAAACAGAAGTGGAGGTTGGTTTTTACAGGCTCATTGCTGGCTTTAGCGTAAATGCCTGCTTCCGTGCTTTTCAGAGAGCAGACCTCTGAGGAGCCTTATTCCATTCTAGAGCATTAAAAGTGACCTGTACGTGGGGGTCTATCAAGATAATGCCATACCAGGAATATGTAGCAAATGCCCTAGTTGACAAAACAGTGTTTGTTGTAATAATTTTAAACTTTCAATATATTTTTTCCCATTTTTTGTGTCATATGATATACCCCTGCTTCTAATTCAAAAATGTTTTGTTTCTAGCGTTGGGTGGATAATATCTGATCTGAGATGTATACAGCCACTGACTTTTGGTACATACTGTTTAAAATTTCAGTTTCAATGTCATCAAATTTATCTGTGGGTGTTGTTCGGGATTTTGTTGGGGGGTTTTTTCTTGGGTTTTTTTGTTTGGTTGAGGGTTTTTTTTGTTGTTGTTCATTCCATAAATTACTTCATAAGCCAGGCCATTTGAGAGATAGTTAAAGTTAACATAAATTTTACATTTTGGAAACAAGCAAATAGGAACCATATAGTACTATCGTGGCAGGATGGAAGAAGGAGTGAATTAAAAAGTCTGAATTTAAAATAAGTTAATCACTCAGTAACTACGCTTTGCTAGTGGGTCATTTGAAACATTACTTATTTATTGCCATAATAATTTATTAATAAAAATATTATTTATTTATGAAATATCCATGCATGTGCTAGGCAACTCATAAAATAAGGCTGATATTTACCAAGAAGAGCTTACATGCTTAGATGGGATAAAATCTCATGGTGAGAAATAGCAATGTATCACCTCTAAGCCCAGGATTTTGGTGTCGGAAGACTGTTGGAAAATGTGGGAAAAAATGTATTTTTTTTCCTAAACAACATAATGGAATTCTATTAATTTACTTTTGGGTTTCTGCTTCATCACTCTCTTTTTCTACTCCTTATTTGATCTCTTCTGACATTTTTCCTAATATAATACTTGACTGTCGTCTTTACAGTATACATTGTGGGGGGTGTATGAAAGAAGAGCAGTCATTTTTGTATTTAAAGCTAGAAATGCCTTAAAAATTGCTGGTTATTTTGATGAAAAGTGAGTTCAAATGATATTATATGCAATACTTTAAAATCTTACAACTTTGGGCAAAAATTTAAGAGCAAATATATTGCTATTCCTTTCTGTTCAAAACAAAAAGAAGTTTAAAAGCTGTCAGGTTTTTCCTTTTTGTGTGTGCTAGTGTTTATTTTGGGCAACGGACTAGAAAAGTGGAAGTAAATGCATATGATGTTGGTTGTTTTGTATTTCAGTAAATACAATTTTCTCTTTTTTAAGCCAGCTTTGGTTCAGTGAAATTAATGCTGTGAGAATATAATTGAACTTTATGTATCTGTTGTTTTCAACTGATAAGAACACTGGGACTGCTAAAATCAGACTTCCCTTCCTGTGGCTCAAGAAATATCCGGTAACAACAGATCTCTACCTTGATCTTTAGAGGATTAATTTTTTATGTTTCAAAAATCCAATTAGGAAATGCTGTTTATTTCAAACTAAGGTTCTTAGTAAGAATGTAAGGTTTTTTAGGAGGGTTTCTTAAATCCTCAGTGCAGCTTTTGGTGAAAAGCAGAGGGAAATGGTAGACCACAGGGCAGACGAGTTAGTGGCTTTCCAGTTAGGATACTAATATACAGGCTCTGGGATCAAACCGTATTATTTCTGCCTTGTTTAAAAATCTTTAGCCCAGGTCTCCACATTCCAGGTAAATCCTATAACTCAGGGGCTATGAGGTCAGTTTCTGTGTTTATAGATGCACTGAAGGAATGATTCATCCGATCCACTCTAAATGTTTACTTTAGGATGAGATGAATTACTAGACTCCGTTGACTTTTAACAAGGTTTCTATCGATTATGAAAGGAGCCTAGGGTGAATAAGTCTATAGCCTGTAACAGAATATTAAAGATATTCTTAGATAGCTTTAATGTGTGACCGGTAACTCACAAACTGTGAGTTTTATTGTGTAAGAAATATGATGTATTTTAAATCACATAAATCTCCCATTTCCTTCAGGTAGACAACCATGTAAGTATCCAGGGATGTATTGTATGTATTGAAACATTTTTAATTCGGGAGCGGCCACCTGATGATATATTGACGGAATCAAACCTTACTGTTTCATCCATCCCATGACCTGCTTCCCAGTATCCTCTAGTCCTGCAGTCCTCCTCCATAAGGTAACCGAAATCAAGGTTTTCATGGCATGGACACACCTGTATGCCGGTAATAGAACTGGAAAGCCTGCGTACCTCCAGCTGTGGAGTGACACAGTGCTTGCTCATATTCTGACAACGTGAGCTACCACATTCGGTCACATAATAGCGCGGTCAATTGATGTGGTACCTTCACTTTATTCAGGACAGTTTGTAGGAGACTTTGTGACTAGGCCTGGTAGGGAAATGGTAGACGTTATTTTGATTTTGGAAGAGACTGGAGGATGGAGGTTGCTGAATCAGCATCAAACTGTCCTTTAGTAGATATATGTACTCATGATATTGCAATCGTTCGCCCTGTTTTTCATCTGTCATTATGGACAATAGTTTTTATTTTATTCAAATTACATGATAAAACAAATTTAAGTCAACAGAACCTGCCCTTGCTTTTTTTCTTTCTTGAAGTTAAATAGATCAAGAACCAAAAAGATACACAGTTAAATGCAATCTTATTCTAAATTCTAAATGCTTTTGCAAATAGGTATTTGTTTCCATGACCAAAGTGGTTGCCTGAAGCCCAAGATAATCATAATCTGAAATGAAAGAGTAGTCAGTTCCTTTCTTGCTGAGGTGGGAATTCGTTAACACTATTAATAGATTTTGCTGCCTACTAATCTTACTCTAAAATTATAAACTCTTTTAAATGCTTTCCTTAACCCATGAATGCATGACACAATCTGACTTTAAAGGCATTCTAGTGAAAGAAAATTGTTCTTCACTAGATTATATCTTGTGAACAAGTGACTGTAATAAATTGATGTATTGTATATTGTATGACTTTAAACATCTGTACCATTATGAAATAAGTTAGAACCCAAGGGAGGGAGAAAACAGTGTCAAGGGATAGAAAAAGAGTAGAATCACCAATGTCGGAGAAAGAAGGAATACGCATTCTGTGTAGCTTTCTTAATATTTGACATAGATTTTGATTGTTTTCTGACACTTATGCAGCTTCTAGCCACCTCACATTATTTACAATGTAACACTTGATAGAGAATTTATATAATAAATTCAATTCATTTAATCATTGACTATGCTAATACCAAAACAAATCCACCTTACAGCTCTGAATCACAAATCCACTGGGATGTATCAATCTATCTCTGCCACAAATGCTCACAGAAAAGATGGCCTTTGCAAAGTGCCTTGAATATTAATGAATCAAGCCCTGAATTATACAAAGCTAGAGCAATTGGAAACGAACATCATCCTTGACTGACATAAATCTGTTCAGCCTTAGAAGTCCATTCTCACCAAATGAGAATTTGACTCCCTGAACATGGTTTGTGAGCTAACATCTCATCTGCTGCATAAAAAAATGAGTGTCTTGTCCTCCTGATGCTAGGATCTACCTGTGTATCTTTTCCTGATATAATTCGTCTTCAAATATTTATAGGCAGGCCCAAATCATCTCATTTGGTCTAAAGACATTGTGGAATCCTTCCCTGGCAGTTGCCAAAACCAGTACTTGTTCTGGTCTTAAACAACACTGGGGAAGTTAAGTGGAAAGAATGGGATTCACTGGTCTGGTGTGCTGGGTCCGGTGTGCTGCTACAGCGTGCTTCAGGGGAGAGTTTGACGTAGGAGGAAAAGAGAGGAAAAACTGCAGCTGCATAGGTCTTTTAAAGTACCAAAGAATAACAAATGGAAGAGTACGTAAGAGATTTCTACCCCAAGCTCATAAGATGTAAAAATCAATAAATGGCAGCATGATTCAGAATTCTGTGTTATCAAAGCATTCTTCATTTTCACGTTGCTTCTGTGAACAGAGGTGTTCATTGCTGCCAAAACGACAGTGGTGCTTCAGGCAGAGCAGGGCTATGTGATGAGCTTGACCGAAGTACGCACAGGCTGAAGGAAACTGCACCCCTCGTTACACGCTGAATTTCACATTGCAGGGTTGTTTCCTGATGGTTTCTATCGTCCTTCCTACAATCAGCGTAGGGTCATAAGGTTGTTTTTAGAGGTGGTAGTCTGTGAGGGGGATTCATCCTAGCCTTAGAAGAATTTATCTGTATTTAAAAACAGCTATCTTAATAATAGTATATAGTTTATTGGTGGTGTTCTTGCAGCCGTTCTTTTTCCCTTGGTTGTTCATTTTTGCGTTAGAATGACAGCCCTGTCTGAGATGTAAATTAGATGCAAAGGAAGTAAAGCATAGTTTCTGAATTCCTGACTGGCAAGAGCAGCGATAATGCAGTGGGTAAAGAAGTTTCGAGGGCCGTGACATTGGGAGTCTTCTGGGGCCTCTGTCAGTACTTCGCAGTGTTAGCTGACAAGAATGCAAATCTGATTGTTTTAGCCTTCGGTCCTGAATCTGGACAGAACTGGGTGGTACAGGAGAATAAAAACAGCCAGCTTCTCTGTGGTTGAGTCATGGCAGGATTAAATAATCTTCGATCTTTGTGCTCTACGTAGGGTTTTATATTGCATTCATCCTTGTTCAGTCTGAGTACAAAAAAGACTCATGTAGAACGTAGACTCTGATCATGGATGACAAAAGTGTCTGATGAGAACATGTGTACTACTAAAATGCAACATGTATTTAAAACAAACCTGCCCTCACTGAAGTCATACGAGTGCAAATTAAAAGCTGCTGATGTAAACGTTTGCTTACGTCATTCATTCATGACCACAGGCTCACTGTAGCAGCGCCAGGGAGAAGGGCCAGGATACAGGAACATGGGGTGTTAACAAAGACATTGCAAAAGCCTTTTTTTCCCCTTCATCTTTGCACAGTGAGACTGCAAGGCTGGGCCTTGTATTTTTTTTAGGCAGGTAGGGAGATATTTTGTCAGTGGAGCATAGAAGCGTTCAATTTCCCATCATAAAATTGTGAAGTTGTTCTTTCTGGAAATTCTCTGCTTGTTTTTATCTGCAAGACATGCGTTTTGGACGTTTCTGTCAGCGGTCACAAAATCCTGTGAAACATGCTGGGGTAACAAGAATCCTTCTGCCTCAAGGCACTCAGAGTTCACAGTAATAAAATAAAATACCAGTGTAACTCCCCTGAAGACACGTCAGAGCTTCCTCCTTTTTGGGCCCTATACAAGGACAGAAAGGCAAACTAAGCACCGCTTACCTTTGCTTTCTCACACAAACGAATGACATCTCTAAAGTGAGCAGAAAAGGCAATGCTAAAACTGTTACGATTAATCATTCAATCAGTGCTGAAGGAGAGAAGGCAATTCAGAGGAAAAGGGAGAAAACAGAATGTGAGGGTGCCTAGAACTGGGGACACAGGTTCATTGAATGATCTTATCTAAGAATCATATGTATGGTGGAAATGCACCCCGCCGCATGAGAGGCAGTATCTGAAATTTTCCTGATCAGCAGTTCACCACGTAAGGAAGCTGACACTGTTACTGCTTTTTGTGTAATCCCTTCAGCTTCCCAGCTTTGTTGTTTATCATTAATCTTTTGTATTATTAAGAGGTGCGAATCAGGATACAATTACAGTAGACACTTATAAAAACACCACCACCCCCATTCTTTTTTGTGGGAAGAGCTTACCATTACAGTGAAATATGAAAGGGCTGGGAGGAAAGTCCTATGAGGAGCAGCTAAGGACTCTGGGCTTCTCTAGTTTGGAGAAAAGGAGGCTGAGGGGCGACCTCACTGCTCTCTGCAGCTTCCTGAGGAGGGGAAAGGGAGAGGGAGGTGCTGACCTCTTCTCCCTGGATCCAGGGACGGGACGCGTGGGAATGGTTCAAATCTGCATCAGGGGAGGTTTAGACTGGACATTAGGAAGCATTTCTTTACCGAGAGGGCGGCCAAGCACTGGAACAGGCTTCCTAGAGAGGTGGTCGATACCACATGCCTGTCAGTGTTTAAGAGGCATTTGGACAACACTCTTAATAATATGCTTTAACTTTTTTGGTCAGCTGGTCAGGCAGTAGGACTAGATGATGGTTGTAGGTATCTTCCAATTGAAATAGTCCTGTTCTATTCTATTCTATTCTATTCAGCCAGCAGGTTAGAGTCCTGCAAAGAAAAGAGACAACAGCAGTCAGTCTGCGAGGCCACTTGTCATAGTTCACCCTTGGCCTAATCATCATGCATCATTCTGCAGCCCTCTGAGCAAGTGAGGTGTTTACGAAGGAACTGGGAGGAAAACAACGATACTGCTTGGTTTCTGTGGTGTTCATGAGGAATCTCTTCCATCAGAGAAGGGCAAAGCCCAAAGGTGCTCCGTTTCAAATTTGATGAGCAGATACAGGAAGATGGCATTCCTCACTGAAGGTGGAAGAGACCTCCCAAGACACAGGGCAAGATGATGAAGGCACAAGTGCAATTGCATAGTCACTGTGACTGGTTGAGCATGCAGCAGCATCTTCTGTGCACTTCTTTGGTTTTTTTTTTATCGGTAGGGAAAGGTGGTATTGCAGTATATAGATGCTGGAAAAAGAGAGCCTGGAAAAAGAGTTTGGCTGAGAAGACGAGCAGGAAAAATAGATCCGGTTATGTTATGTAGAAATAATCTGCAAGACTGTCAAGTACCACAAAACAGTTGTGTATTTCACTGAAGATTTTCTGGGCTGAATGAATTCCTGTTGAAGTCAGTGGAATGTGTTAATTTGGCCATTTTTTTGTGTCAGAGCAACAGGACATTGTAGCTGCAATCAGCATTGTAGCTAAAACCGATCAGCCAGCTCTCCCTGCTATCTCTGCAAAATAATTTATCACTTTTGCCTATCCTCTGACCATGTTCTGTGATTCGGTTTTGATGCTACTGCAGCAATACCATTTGCAGTGGAATGCAACATACTGCAATTAAATCTTTATTCAAGTGTAATGCAGAACTTGCTAGTTAAGAATATCCACAAACAGCAGCAGATATTAACTCCTTCCTACCTAAATTCATCTCAGACTTTTCCTGTTTTGGGAATTTTTTTCAGGTTTTCCAATTATCCATGCTCCATCAGAAGTGGAATTCTTGGATTTGTAATGTGCGCTGCCATACTATATTATTTTAACAATACCCAGTGAAATGTATATTCAGTTTGCTCTGTCAGCATTATTTACAAGGCACCTTCATAATGGCAGTTTTGCCTTCTGATCCTGGTACTTTCCCAGGCATTAAGTGAGTTGGTCAGTAAATAAGCCTTACGGCAGCCTTCAATTTTTTTTTTATTTTCTGTGATGTGCTTTTCTCTGACTAATCTCGTATTACTGTTAGATTCACTCTGTTACTCTTACAGGGCAGCTTGGAGCCCACAAGTAAAAATCTATTGTGGAAATTAAAAGTTACAGTTCCAGAGTACTATCACATCTCCTTTTGAGCTGAGTGGAGGTTTTGTGGATTTTTTTGTCGGGTTTTTGTTGTTGTTGTTGTTGTTGTTGTTGTTTTGCTTAAATTTTAAAATAATTGGTTTGATTTAAAATATTTTTTGTTTATATCACTTTGGTGCTTTCAGGTTGCGTGGTTCCCCTTGAGATCTGGCTGTGCAGTTTTCTAGAAGGCTACTGTTTTTATTTGAATTCCTTTGTACTTGGCATATCCTCGGGGTGCTCGCTCTCTGTAGGAAAGGAACACCCTACAGCATCACAAATGAGATTGCCATTTGCCACCAGTTCTTGGATGACTTCCAGTATCGCTTACTTATCTGAAGAGAATTATTCTAGGCTCTGAATCCCCAAACTGAAGTGCCCAGGTAACACTTTCTGTCAGGATACTGAAATAATAGCTTATTTAGGAATTTAAGATCTGAATCAAGCAGTAATATTGTACATACAGATAAATGTCACTTGCACCACTTTTTTCAGCAGGAGCCTAAGTTCTGCTGAGGGCATTAGTCATAGTGGCAGTTTCCCTTACTACGGCTACGCAGCCTGTTAATATGCCTGCCCACGTCATGTCTTTCACATCTGGGGTTTTGTCCACTTTTAACTCTTAGGCACATTATGTAGAAGAAGTCTCCTTTTAAAAGAAGGCGGGTGGGGTGGGGGTGGTATTCCAGGAGGTCACAGAGTTTTTGAACATGCGGAGCATTATGCCTCCAGCTAACTGTCTCGTGATGGAATTGCTTGGTCAAGCTTGAAGGGTCACTGACATCAGTGGACTGGATTATCAACATCAGCTGGAGATGTGGCTGAATGGCATGTTTTACAATGCTCTCCTCTCCTGCAAAAATGAGAATGCAGTACATGGGTGTAGCTGAGCAGAAATCCTCTCTTCATTTCTGCATTGACTCTATTTTGTCCGTTCGGCTTCCTGAGCTAACTCATCCATTGCCTTTGTAACCCAAGTTCTCTCTGCTTTTAAGCCAGGTAGCACATGCTGATGGCATTCCCCTTGCACCTCTGTAACAAGTCAGAATGTTAACTGGGGAGATCAACTTTTTATGCTCATACCCCCTCTCCTTCCCACCCCTTTTATCCACTCCTGCTGGAGTGGATACAATATTCAGAATATTCAGAAATACTCCAACATATGGATAAGGACAAAAAAGTTAGAAGCTCGATGTATCTAGATGGTCATCCAATTTATTAAGCTAGTTCCTGCATTCCACATTCTCCGTTTCTTCCCTCAGCTGCTTGGAGGCTGGGTGTCCTGCGTCATGAACTGTTACACACTGGTAGTCTTATCGGTAAGCATTAACCTTAGTCTTTTCTGGTAGTAAGACGTCTTCCATGCAATACTTCATAATGTGAAGCCAGCCCAGAGCTGTTCTGCAGAGACCACTCTATTAATTTCACAAACTAGATGTTACTTTTATAAACACAATTTAGCGCAAGCTTTTGTAATGCTTGCTGTATATTTTGGAGCATAGTTTTCTGGCCATGTGAGTGGATTTCCTGGATAATTCTATAATTATGTAACCAGGGTTTGAGAATGCCCTGCAAAAAGCTGTGTCAACATATATAAAGGAAGAATGTTAGCTTATTTAAATTTCACCAGAATTCTAGTAGCAGCTACAGGCAGAGGAAGAGTCTGAAATTGCTTATTACCTTGTTGGGGGGAAGGGAGGAAGGCAAAGGAAAATGATTTGTTTTATTAGTTTACCAAGAACAGCCTGGTGCCTACCAAATTAATAATGTAATTTCTGAACATCCGTAAAATAAAAAAAATTAACAATGAGACCTCTGATTTTTCTAGATTTTTTCCAGTCTGTCAGTGTCACCTTCAGTCACTGATTGCAGGAAAAATGCCAGATGCCCAGCAAGTAAATAATGTAGCTCAGGCTGTGATTGTTAATTACAATCAGTACTAAAGAATTTGGTGGAGATGATGATCGCTTCAACCCATGAGGAGAAAAAAATAAATCAAAAGGATTAGACAAAGAATGTTCAGCTAAGGAGAATAAAAGAAAAAAAATCCAAAAACTTTGATCTGTGAAAAATCATTGCAATGAACTTTTTATTATAAAGCACTGAGGGACAAGTGTTAAGGGGTAATTTCCTGAAGGATTGCTCCTGAACTCTAAATTCTTTATGCAGAAGATAGTGCTAGAAGGTAATAATTAATCATTTCCATTTAAATCTTCCAGGCATTGCACGAACAAGATTTAGCTGCGTAACTCCTCTGGCTAAATCCCATGCAATGTTGAAAATGTAGATGATAATATCTCCATCAAAAAACTCAGTGCCATGGCAGAAATATTGGAGCCAGTCCCTGTGGGAAAATTGTAGTGATCTAATGGCTGTCAACTGCTATGAGATATCGTTCTCATTTTTGTGTCCTTGCATTACTCTCAGGTTTTGGCTACTGCAGAATGTGGCTCATACTTTCTGTTTACTGAGTAGCGTTTGATCACACAGGGAAAGGAAAGTACACTAGTAAAGATGTGATGGACCTTTGCTTGAGTAGACCCTTAATTATAGGGTAATCCCATTAAGGATGATTCATCATGTGACTACCTGAACGACTGATGTCATGTGACCTCAGAAATGCCTACAATTCCGTAACATGAAACTGGGGACTTTGCTATTATGAACTGGAATTTTTCCTTTTAAAGTGGTTGTTTTGGTTTTTACGTTCTAAGACAAACATGCAATTTAATATTGCGATTAAAATATCTATAAGTGATGTTCCCGACATGCTACTGGCCGTCATCTGTACAACTACTGTAGTAGAATAATGTAATGCTGCTTTTTTTTGTCAAAATGTCTTATTCTATTAGCAAAAGGTAAACCTGTTCTTTCCTGTTGCTGGAACTTCACTATCCCCATATACTCATGAGGAAGGCGGTACTGTCTCCAGACAGAAAACCTAGAGGTATGGACTTGTTCTCACAAAAATGTCTTTGGATATTTTACTTTGTTGTTTGAATTAACATGGAAGAGGAGTAATTGCAACTTGCTGCCACTCATGCAGATGTTTTTCCTGATACGAATGCATACTTGGCTAGCCCCATCAAGACAGCGCCTAATCTGGTTTTATTAGGCAGGATCATTTGAAAAGCGTGTGCTTTTTGTAAGGACTTTGAGTGGTTAAGCTGAACACTGTTGGTAAGCGGTCTAGGAGCTGCTGAGCTTCAACGTGATATGAATACGTGTTTCAGAAGTGACTAAGGCAAAACAGATTAGAGCAGAGGTGCAGGTCTAGAACAGCCTAGAAGCTTTCTATTGTCTGGTGGAGATCTGTCATGCAGCAAAGATTTAAATAGGAGTGTCACTTCCAAGAAGAGACTGTGTTTTATACTTCTTCAATATATACATATTAGAGTTAGTAAAAGCTGAATATTTGTGAGCATGACGGCTGTTTTATCTGAACATATCATCCAGCTTTAGTATCACAGGCTACACCAGGGCATAAGGAGTACTGTCATGCAGCAAAGATTTAAATAGGAGTGTCACTTCCAAGAAGAGACTGTGTTTTATACTTCTTCAATATATACATATTAGAGTTAGTAAAAGCTGAATATTTGTGAGCATGACGGCTGTTTTATCTGAACATATCATCCAGCTTTAGTATCACAGGCTACACCAGGGCATAAGGAGTTGTCGCGAATTCCTCTTGAACTGGCCATCCTTTTACAAGCAGAACGCCCATCTGTATAGTATATAGAGCTAAGTTACAGACCTAGGTAGCACTGCGTACAGAGATCAGAAAGCTGGTAGAGATAATACTTTAATTTGGGGCTGCTGTTTCCTTTACAGGAACGAAACTGTAGGTTTTTTGACGTTAATGAATTCAGCTCTCCATCCCAGCAACAAAGTTATAGTAAATCTGAGATGTGGAGTTCCTGTACCCTGTCATGAGATGGGGACAGTCCTCTGCAAATGATGTATTTAGTCTTTTAGAATTCTGGTATTACATCACCAAATTAGCTGGAAAAGATTGTGCTACTTAAAAAATAGTGCACACAGTTAATGGATATACAGACTGAACTTTAGGTCCAGAGGACCTTAAAATCCCTATGAAATGTCAGCTTAATATTAGTGTCTGACTGCTAATTGCTTGTTTATTATTGAAATATAACCTTGATTATAGATTTCAGTATTTAAAATGACATAAATGCAAGAGAAATAATAATAAGGCTAGTAATGGTGAATAGACCAGATAACTCACTGAGGGTAGACACTTTATCTTGGGGTAGCAGTTAAAATGAGAACAAACTTCCTCACCACACCTCCCAAACCCTTCCTTCCTCTTTGAAACAATTATTAGCTTTGTTTCCAGTTGTCATTACATTACTAGATGTGTATTGCTCTGTCTTTTATTTGACATAATATAACTCATTTTAATGAAGGAAGCACA
>NW_008795035.1:1737481-1765461 GCF_000699145.1 Aptenodytes forsteri
GTGCACCTCCAGCCTTCTCAGTCGGTAGAGCATGGGAAGCTGAAAAGTCCTTGGCTAGTGTAAGCATTACCTAGCAACAACTAAAACATCGGTGCGTTATCAACTTTGTTCTCATCCTAAATCCAAAACACTGTACCAGCTACTAGGAAGGAAATTAACTCTATCCCTGCCGAAACCAGGACAGGAGTAAAGGCGAATTCCTCTTGCCAACAACTGGCCATCCTTTTACAAGCAGAACGCCCATCTGTATAGTCTCTAGAGCTAAGTTACAGACCTAGGTAGCACTGCGTACAGAGATCAGAAAGCTGGTAGAGATAATACTTTAATTTGGGGCTGCTGTTTCCTTTACAGGAACGAAACTGTAGGTTTTTTGACGTTAATGAATTCAGCTGTCCATCCCAGCAACAAAGTTATAGTAAATCTGAGATGTGGAGTTCCTGTACCCTGTCATGAGATGGGGACAGTCCTCTGCAAATGATGTATTTAGTCTTTTAGAATTCTGGTATTACATCACCAAATTAGCTGGAAAAGATTGTGCTACTTAAAAAATAGTGCACACAGTTAATGGATATACAGACTGAACTTTAGGTCCAGAGGACCTTAAAATCCCTATGAAATGTCAGCTTAATATTAGTGTCTGACTGCTAATTGCTTGTTTATTATTGAAATATAACCTTGATTATAGATTTCAGTATTTAAAATGACATAAATGCAAGAGAAATAATAATAAGGCTAGTAATGGTGAATAGACCAGATAACTCACTGAGGGTAGACACTTTATCTTGGGGTAGCAGTTAAAATGAGAACAAACTTCCTCACCACACCTCCCAAACCCTTCCTTCCTCTTTGAAACAATTATTAGCTTTGTTTCCAGTTGTCATTACATTACTAGATGTGTATTGCTCTGTCTTTTATTTGACATAATATAACTCATTTTAATGAAGGAAATACATAATAAAGACTATTTTTTCATGGTCTTTAAGTATGCTAATCTGTTTGACCTTAGTGTATTCTTCTGCCTAGGTACTCACTTCACTTGTAGTATGTTTGAGCTTGGAGTGACAGAGGGGCCTAGTTTGAACTGAATTTAATGGTAGTGCACTGCAATGACTTGATTCTGTGTGTCGCTGTCCTTAGCGTGCATGGACAGGTGAGAGAGAACATACTAAGAAATTACTGCATATGTAGTGTTTGCATGGTTCCTTAGCTGCCTTCAGACAAAGCTTCGCATCCCATGAAGACTGACTGGCTTCATAGCTGTGTGTCCTCTTCTGCTTGGGATGCTGTCAACGGTATTTTTCACTTTGCTGCTTAAGCGCTGGTGGACAGCCAGAATCGGTCCATTTGCCATTGTGTGCTCTTGGAGCTGGCACACAGCTGACACTGCTTCATAAATTGTACTTTGTGTTTAACAGCCACCCAGGGGTCTGCTGAGATTCTGGAAGGTTTTGAAATGAAAGATTGAAGGGAAGCCGTTCTAGAGGCTGTTACAAAAGTGATGAATGAGGTAGGGCACAGTGCTAGTGGGGCTGAGATTCTTGTACGAGAAAGCAAAGCTGGATCTCCAGCAGTCAAAGCACTGAGGTAATTGGTGACACTCCATCCTATCCCTCATCTGCTTCTGCCAGAGTGCAGCTGCATGCTGCCCTTTACACGAGGCAGATTGCAGGGTACCAGAAGTTGGACCAAGCTTCAAAGCTTTGACTTTCACAGTGGAACGCGTTGCCCTGAGCAGACATCCATTTGCTTCTTAAGTGGAACATGCAGTCTGCAAAGTTGCGTTTGTTCTTTTTTACAGAGCTCTGGTCTGCAGACATGTTCTCTAAAGAAGTGCCATGCAGTGTGACGATAGCTGCTGGCACAGCAAGAGAAGAGAGAGTTCAGATTGAAGTCATCAAGTAAAAGAAAACAATTTAGTAGATCTTTAATGGCGCTTTTTAATTCATTAGAAGAAAAACACTGTGTCAGCACTTCTTAAATTGTATTCTTGAAAGGATGGCAGGAAAGAGTCTCGTATTATTTCTGCAGGTTCTTTCAGAGTAAATTGTGGACTTCTTTGAACAGATAAAAGAAAGGTATCTCCACTGTTTAAAATTTGTAAAAATATGGCATTTAAATTTTGCAATCAATTTCCCGTGCAGTGCTTTGAACGGATAAGAAAGCATGCTAAAGTAAAAGTAGCATGATTGGTTATGGTTTCAAACCTTGAGGACCTGAGAGACTGGCTAAAACACTCCTCATGGAGTTTTGTGCTAAGATACCGTCTGTCCTTTTGGTACCTCCTCCTGTCTTCTCCCTTTAGGCTCTTGAAGGACATCCGCTGAATCTAAGATATCCCGTACTTATGAATTATTTAAAAATACATAATTATGTATGCAATTAAAACAATTCAGTCTGAATGTTCATCTCAAGAAAGTTCTGTCAGATCTTGTGTTTGACACTTTTTCATACTCAGTTTCAGAGAGTATGTATGGGAAGGGATCCAGCTAAGCTCCTGCTCTGGTGAGATGCTGCTCCAGAAAGGAGAATCTTGGTTTTAGAGACCTTATGACTTTGCAGGCTCTGTAGCGTTCAGCCTCTGTTGCTATGTTTGAGGACCGGGTTGTATTTCGAGCCAAGAAAATGCTGTAGAGCCATGAGGATTCCTGTTCAGTCCTGGCACAACTGAAAGCCAGAAGTTTCTGCTTACAGCAGCCATACCGTATCTGTCTCTTCTTGCCACCTTCACCAGCTTTATCAACCTAATAAAATGAGAAAAATCTCTATTGCTCAACCATAGCAAGTTGAGGCTTTCTGAAAATTCAAAGGTCATGGTTTTCCATTGCTAGATGGGTAGCTAGTTCTCATGTATGCCTCTGAAAACCTCCTGAAAAGACCTTAGAGCATTTTCAGTTAGACTGTTCCAATATGTTACTTCTGTTTAAAGCAGAAGATTCAGGTAATGAGGGCTGTAAGCCCGTGCACAGATGCATGATGGTAATTTCAACATACCCACTGGCGGTTTGAGATTGCTTCTACCTTTACCTGTGTACTAAGCCTCATTTCCTTCAAAAAAATTAGACCTGCAGATTCCCAATTTGTAGTAACTAAAATAACCAGCTTATGTAAAGTAAAATAACAAACAAGAATTTAATTGGTAATCACTTAGCTGAAGATTATTAATTCTCAATTGTTTTGGGGCAAAGTTTGTCAGTGCCTAAAAGACTAATGAAATATAATTTAGACTTCTGAATCACAGAAGTTGAACTTCTGTGATTTCAAAAGAAAGGTTCTTTTGAAAAGTTGAACTAAAAACCAGACTATGGATTTGCAGAAAAACTTCAGTTACTCAGAAAATCCTGGCATGGCTAACATTAAGAGTGCAAAAGTACTCAGGACCTTATCGATTAAAAGCTCATATCCAATAGAATGGTACCTGTGGCTGAGTGATCTGTACGACACCGGGTTTTTTAAGCATATCTCTTCTGTAGACAAGTACCCCAATAAAATGGATGATGTCAGTATGGCAAACATTAGAAAGTTTCTGTTCTTGCAGAGTAGCGATTTCTCTTCTAAACGGCTAAGATCATTTCCATCGTGTTCAGTGTATTTTTACTTCTGAATTTCGTTGTCCTACATCAAGAATGCCTGAAATTGCAGAGATAAAGGCGTTGAAATAAATGTTATCAAAGTACTTTCTGAGCTTCTGGTAAACTGATTTACATGCAGCAACTGTGGGGTAAACTGAAACAGTGATTGACCCCCCCATTGCCCTCTTCTGGTTATCCAAGGTGGAGTAATCTCAGGGGGACCTGTTCATCTCTGTACCGTAGTGCTAGATGACTGCAGAGTAATTACAAGGAATTCAGGTTTAGACTTATAAAGATTTGTCACTAGCCAGTGGATTCATTGGGCTCAATAAAATCAACAAGCTTATAATTAGTCTGAACTATTTAACAGTAACCTAATTTGAAAATGCAAATAATAAAAACATCTACCATAACATTAAAAAAGTCTTAAAATATTACAGATTCCAGTGACAGAAGAGAGTGCTGATCTTGAAAAGCTTGATGCCAATTATGTGCTTCACTGAATTAAAATGAACTCATGTTATCAATAAAGACTGAAATGATCTAGTCTGCTAGTCCAACCTTTCACCACCTCACACTTTCATTAGAAATGAACTTTTCAATTAAGAACTGTCTTCCAAAACTTAGTACTGAGTTCCAAAATTAAGTTTTCCAGACTGTGATTCAGTCACATCAACTTAAGTAATACAGATCAATCTTGCGAAATTTGACACTGTGATGTGTCATTCTCTCATACTGCTTCATGGGTCCTTCCGCGTTACGTGATCATCTTGTTCAGGCCATTGACAGTGAAAACTAGATCCAGCTGAGCGGTGAATTTTAGAAGAATAAGGCTCAGAAATAAGCCAGATGTATACAAAACATAACACCTACCAAAGGCAATATTGAAATCTGAAAATTGAAATGCAGCTGTCAGGCTCTTCTGATGAGTGCCAGAAGCAATGGATGGAATGAAAAATATCAAAGAAAGCTTTGTGCTAATTTATTTTTGTTTTAATAGTTCAAAGAACATTTTCTCATTGGAACCTTTTATTCTAATAATCCTTAAGGAAATCCCATTGGTTAACTTGTGAACATTTGACACGTGAGACATTCTGGGCTTAGAGGGATGCTTGTGTTGTGATTATCAAGGCCGTGAATCAGGAGATGAGGGTTCTGTGGCAAACTTTGTACTGGAGTTTTTGTTCAATGTTGAACAAAATCTCTGGGGATTTATATAGATATTCAGGCTACATGCTACACTCCTCATTACTTTTAATGTCTATTTTTTATCAGAGTGCTTTGGTATTACATACCCAAGTTGGTGAGGTTTGGCTTAAATGGGTCGGATACTATTGGTCTGGGAGTTGTTTCAGTTGTAACCGACCTATAGAAAGAATAAAAACTAAAAAAGATGGTTAACTAGTTATCACATATAGTTATACCCATATCTGCTACTATGCTTACGGAATTGTAAAAATAGAATGGAAATGCTGCAGTGTTTTGAAAAGAACTTCTCTGTATAGAATGGTTCTGCAGAAGCAGTTGCATTTGCTCTCCCAAAGCAAGTCAGACATAGTATTTGGGCTAAGTAGATTTACTGCAAAATGAATGGTGAACTATAAAAGAGAAAAACAAAAAGGTTAATTTGGTGTGTTCCTGGAAGTGCCTTTGAGCTGAGCTGGCTTCATATGCACTCATGGAAGTCAAACTTTTTATTGAAAGCTTATTTTTTTTATTTGATTATCCTCTTTTTATAAAAAAAAAAAATTAAAAAATTTGTCGTGTCAGAAAAAGTAAAGGTCGAGACTTCAGAAAATACTCAGATAACTATTTCCTTCAAAGGTAAGACAAAAATGCAAATGCTGTGAGTGTTGCCATGTTTTCACTTTTTACAAAATATTCTTTGGACTTAGCCTTTGTTACCTATTAATTAAAATTTTATCTCAGGGAGCACTTGGCTTCAGAAATCTTGAGAAAATAGGGCTTTTGGGGGGCAGGTGGAGGCAGGGTATTCTGAGTATTGGAGTTCAGAGGAATCCTGAGGCTGTGGGGAGGGAGGTCTGCAGACCACAGTCTGGAAGCCGCTTCATTCGTCAGAGTTCTCAGTGGGATGTAAAATTCCAAAATCATTTTTCTTCGCAGAAGAGGAGGACCAAGACAAAGCAGAAGTCCATAAATGAGGACTGAACGAGACTCGATTTTCTCCCTCTTCACTGAATTTTGATCAAGGACAAGAATGTAAACAATTATCCTTACAAAAAGTGTCCTGAATGGCCAAATCTCTCATAGAGTGCTTAGGACAAGAGTCTTCTAAAACATCTCAGCATAAATAGTGTAGCGGATTGCTTTGGATTTGTTATTGTCCAGTAATAGACTGGAGACTGGAGGAGTCCCTACAGTAACTTCCGCCGTGTTGATGAAAATCCCTGATAATATTATGACACCATTTGTAATATGTTTGGGAGTGGAAATTGTCCCTAATTTTTCCTGATGTGCACAGGATATTTAAAACTCAATTGGTTTATTTGAATGTTTTATTCTGCTGTTGCACTTGTGAGGAACTGAAAGCTTTTGTGAACCATATATTCCTTCTCCCACCTCTCGTTTTGCAGGTGTAATTAAATTCTCATCCTCTAATACACTTGCATGGTCTGCTGAACCATTACCTTCTCTATCCCCTACAACTCAATATTTTGGTCCTGAAAATCTCTCCAGCTGCTGTAGCAACAATATTTGGCTTAATCTCTGTACTGGTGATACTAACAGCTTTTGGCATTAGTAGGGCCTTGTGGAAAGTTGTGTGAGGAGTAACTGGCCTGGTGTTCTCTTTCCTTCATGTCTTGTGTTTGATACACAGAACATGGAGGAAAAAGCATCTTAGAGTGAGGAATTATTTCGCTCGTTTAAAATTACAAGTGCAGCCGTAGAGTTGTTTTTATAAGTGGCTACCACTACTGCTCTCTGCATATCAAATTCCAGCTAGCACATTGAGGTTCAATTCACTGTGGATACTGAAGAACTTTAACAGAGGATGACAAAAGAGAAAAAAGGATAGTAGAAGACCAAATGAATGACAGTTTCTCTGGGAATCATCCTCCAATAAAATTCTTCCCTGAACTATTTTCTTTTTCTATACCTGGAGAAGCTGAACAATTCATAACTAAGTGCCAGCCACCACAGCGCCAAAGTAGCACCAAAGAGTTTACTAGGGCTCAGAGCAGCCATATCAGACAAAGGCTTGGAAATCTCACAGAGAGACAGAGAGAGAATTTTTGGAATATTTGCCTCAGAGGAAAGTAGTAAAACTATATAAATAATGAATGTAATAGGAAATAAGAGAAAGGAAGAAAAAACCTTTCTTATAATAGAAGCTTTAGCATTATGCAATGATATTACATTGCAGGAGTAGCAAAGCTACTTCATGATTTTGTATTTTCAAGGACTTTGATCATTTTCCAATGGGTTTCATAGGCATTTGCCATCAGCAAAGGGAGATGAAGCCTGGCAATCTTTGCTTCCATTCTAGCCTCTTGGAGTAACTGCATCCCCTCCAACCTGCCCAGTCTTGGCTTTTCCCTCCATTGGCTTATGCTTTTTGCTGATAAAAAAAAGTCTTAGTCTTAACAAAGCAGATTTTTCACACATGTTGCCTTGTCCGTGTTTTATTAGACCTAGTTTATTTACCTGGCTACAGTGTCTGACTTCCATATCTGCACTTTTGTCTCTCTCTCACTCCTCCAGCCTCACTCCCAGTTATCTGCTGACTGGGAGTTGTTCTTCAACAGCACTTTGTCTCCCCTTCACCTCTTCTGGATTCTACCCTAGTCTCTGCTCAGCAGTCTACTTGCTTCTGAGTAGACCTAGTTCCATTTGCTCTCCATCTTCTTTCTTCTGGCCCAAATGTTCTGGGCCTCAATCTGTCTTTTCCCCACCGTTCTGCAGTCTCTTTTTCATTCCTCAGGCTCCTCTTCCCAGTCTGTTCCCCTGAAGGATTGGTCCTCTCCCTTTATATCTGAGTTTGAGAGCTGCCTCTTCTGTATTAGCTTGGACTTAGTAAGGAGAGTATTGAAACCGCAGCAAAGACCTCTGGCCTTCGTTCAGGTTGTTAGACTCAGATTTGGCACTAAGCTGCAATTGCAGAGAAAGACCTTCTCAGGCCCCTGGAGCGTGTCCAGTGCAGACGGAGAGGCTGGGAAGTACAGCAGCTCAAGCCCAGGGAGTACTGGCTGTGCACAAACCACAGGGCTTGCAAGTTGGACAGTTTTGAGTGGCTTTTCATTGAGAGTGCAAAAGGCACAAGATCTCTGCCAACTTGCAAGTCCTTCTTCTAAAGCATGGGATTTCTTAAAGAAAGGTCTTCAGAATCTTTTAACATTCTAAAAGAATGCTATTTCCGCTAGCCTTTTCCTTGGGAGCAGCTGCAGTATTTTGACTGAAGTTTTCCAGGAAAATTCAGGCCAAGGCAGACATATGGCGCAGATGATCAGAGCTTCTTCACCGATGTAAGTGATTGAAAACAGGATATTTAGTAGGGGCACTACTTCAACCTTAATTGAATAATATTCTGTCAGGGAAAGTTTTTTTGGTCTTTCTCTGCAGGTGTGTATTTCTTAATTCTTCTACTTTTAATACCTGTTCCTTAGAGCTTGTTATTCTATTCATCTTCCTCGTTATTGTTTTAGTGCTTCAGTAAGCAAGCAGTGACATGAGAACACTCGACATTTGCAGTGAAGTCTAACCATAGGTACATGCTCCCCTATAAGTGTATAACTTGTGTTCTTGCTAATGTTTCATACTATTCTTATGTAAATGAACCAAAAATCCAAGTATCAGTGTATACATCTTTTGAATAAATTTAATAACTGAGAAGAATAACATTTTGATTTCTTTACATTGGAAGTGGATTGAACAAAGAGGTAAATAACTTCACCTTTCTGGCATCAGATAAGGGAAGTGAGAAATAAGGTGTACTGAACCTCCTTTTTTCCCTCTTGGTTTTTCACAGATGTTTTACCACTAAGCTGCAGTTGTCAAATTCATGTCCTCCGATGACATTAAATCAGCCTCAGAATGTTTGTAAGAACTCCATAACTGTAGACAGCAGATCAGAGACTCCTAACCAAGAACATGGGTTTAAGAACTTGCGTTCAAAGGTGTTTTTGAAAAGTTATGCTGAGCTGGTTCATACTCCTCATTGTGTCACAAATTAAATTATTACATTCCTCTCATGGTTCCATTTGAAACCCAGCAGAGGAAACTTAGTTATCAGAGTCTTTTGACTAAAAATTATTATTGTGTGGGAAGAACTTAACTTGATTCTTAGATTGCCAAACTTTGTCGAAAAATTGTTCATGTTTGCAAAACAGCAAAATTGATGTGGAACTTTGTGATATTTAACGAAGAACTGCCTTTTCCCCAGTCTCTTTCAACATAGAATTTTCCCGGTGTCTATTTTTCACTAAAAGCTGAATTGGCTGTCAATATTTTTCAGTTATTTCAGACAATGTAAAAGCTTATATTGGAGAAGATTTTTTGATCTGAATTTTAGGGGTTTTTTTATAGCACCTGGCTTCAGAATTGCCATTTTCATTCTTAGCAAGCTAGATTTTCTAAAACAACATTAGAAATATTTCTCATGTAATTTTAATCTACTAAATATACAGGGAGCCGTGGAACTCCTCTTATTACGCATGGAATTTTTTTTTTTGAGAGGTCCTGGATATCTGTTAGGCATTTAGAACACACTGTGCAATATTGTCCGGTATTGCTGAGACGTTGCGAACACTTGAAATCACTCCTAGATACAGTTGCAATGAAAATATATATGAATACACGTACTAGTGTACATGAATAGATCTTGCCTTTACGAATGGAGTGCTATGTTTTAAACCCCATTGTATCCAATTATGCATTTACCTTCGGCATTCTGTAGGCTGACCTGCACTCTGCTGAAATCACCTTAACATGGACAATAAAGTCTAGTGCAAGTGACTGAGCATTTTGTCGACCTATTATCTGGCAAGTCGTTGAACTGTAGGAGGGAATGTATGGATTCTGTAGTAGTTCAGTATTCTTGTAGCAATAAAGAAATTGTTTTCCTAACTTCATTCCCTTCTTAGAACACAGGCATGACTGTTATAAGCCATTAAGTATTTAATCTACAACTGTGCTATTTTTTAATCTTTATACCATACAGCAATGCAAACCTTTTGAACTGAACCATCTCTGGGAAAAAATGTATACACATAGCTTGTACTTCTTTCCTCCTTCTCCCCCTCCCTTTTTTTTGGTGAAAAGAAGAAAATCATTTTAAACTCATGGAAATGGTTTTGTCCTCTAACTTTGCAAAGTGTTCTCTGAGCCCGTAGAAAGCTAGCGTGTTTGTTTCTACTGTGATAAACACAACAGAGTATAGCAAGCTGGTGTGGCATGTGTTGTTCCACGTGTGGCTGTGCAAAACATTCAGCGCTCTTCTACCGATGTGAAATACGTGAAACACTTTTAGGGAAAGATATCAAATACAACAGGTTTCTGACTCCCGGTTATAAAGTTTTGATTTTTTTTTTTCTATATAACCTTACTTGTCTTTCCCTGGACTTGGAATAACAAGAAAGACTGAGTAAGCGCAAAGAATCTGGAGGCACAAGAAGGACTGAAAAGTCCTTCCTTTTAAAAGTACAGATTGAAGATTTGCCAGTGGGGTACGGGCCTCTGTTCCTAGACACAGCCTTGGGTTTAGGCAGGGCTGATGGCGATTAAGATCGATAATACTTCTTGTCCTCATTTTGTGTACAGCCATCGAATGAAGACCAGATCACCTGGCATTCATTGACACTTTAACTGAGAGGTCTAGGACTGAATGGATGTGGAGGCTGACTGACCTCCCTATAGGGCCCATATAGTTGAGCTTTTTGATTGGGTTGTATGTTGAAGACAAGGCACAAACCTTGTCTATTCTATACTTCCTAAGTGTCTAAATGAAATACCTCATCCTCCAGACCTCATGATGGCGTTAATTAAAATAAAAGTATTTTCACTGCTTGTCCACTTATTAGTAAAAGCTTGTTCCTCTGCTTTATTAGTTGTTACATTATGATGAACATTCCAGAAAAGGGGATCTGTTTTATCCTCTCTGCATACTGGGTTTTCCTGTTGCCAAAGTGTACCCTAACACCATTTTAAATGGAAGATAAAGACTGAAAAGGAGGCATTGTCTATTATGATTTTTTCCAACGTAATAGCGTGGTTTTGTAAATGGCTGAAGACATTTGGTGATATTTACTACATGTGGAAGAAGAAGTTGGAACTGGGGAAGGATGTTAACAGAGGATGGAGAGCACATATGCATCATAAACTGTTTCATAATTTAATGTTTGTCATTTAGGGGGGTCCATCATGTAATTCAATGGCATGCAGACTGCAACGGTGAAAATGCTGCAGTTTTCTTCATTAAAGTCTTGAGCTTTAATAGCAAGTGGCTGCGATGACAAGTTCTAGATCTCCTAGGAAACTATGGTACGATTCAGTAAAGTCTGTCACTCAGTGCAGTCTTGCTTATGGTCTGGTTTTTTTTCTGTAGGAATAACACTTGTCTGGGATGGCTATGTGAATAAACCCCTTAAGAAAGGACATAGAATGTATCTGATCATTTATTTGCAATTGCTTGTAATAAAAACATTTATTGCAGCATTTACTATATCAAAGGCACTAAACGGAATTATCTGGGAAAAAGTTCATTATTCACAAAAACTGTTTTTGGAGAAGTTTATGGTCAACGACTCTTTTTTATTCTATATCATTTACATTAGAAATGAATTTTGAATGTAAAAATTCTAGGGCGCTCTGTTTTTTCTATCTATGGCCTTCGATGACTGTTTAACCCTAAAATGACATACTAATTTCTGCTTCTCGGTACGTGCCTGAAAGATACAATGTCATGTAAATTGATGACTGCCCATAGCTGGCAGCGTAAAAAGGAGCATGTAAAGTTTGTAGCATCGCCCCTGCCTCCATAGGGAACTGCTTCTGCATGCTCAGTTTTTCATTCTTGACTCATAAGTCTGAACTGCCAGACTGATTATTTAAATTATAACTGCCAGTTGATGGGCCGAAGGAAGGAAGTTTATGTGTCCATATGAATTATTAAATAGCATACCAAGATGTCACCTCGTAACATTTTGTTAAAATGCCATGATATTCTAAACAGTTGCCTGAAAAGCATGTTGAAAATGGACCCATTTGCAAGTTTGTGGACGTCTATTAATGTTAATTGCTGATAAATTACAGTGAATAATGTACTTGATGAATGGCACCTTTTTCTTAGTGAAATATCTTCTGACACCTGTAACTTTCTCAGGTTAAGATTTTTTTTTATTTAAGAGGGGTGTGTGTGATTTGAGCTGAGTGCGGGTAGTCCCTTACTGCTGTGTCTGTTCTGAGATTGGATATTTATAAGAGAAGTGTACGTATTGCCATGTAGATTTGAACGGCTGTTTTGTGCAGGACAGGAGGGCCTACCTTGTGTCATAGTGTATGAGCACACAGGCGAGTCACTCTGAGATAATTTTCAGTTGGTTTGCTATATGGAAAACACCCCTGTGTATCTTCATACCCTGAGGTACCCAACAGAAAATCATAGAATCACAGAATAATTTGGGTTGGAAGGGACCTCTCAAGGCCATCTAGTCCAATCCCCCCACCGTGGGCAGGGACATCTTCAACTAGAGCAGGTTGCTCAGAGCCCTGTCCAACCTGACCTGGAATGTTCCCAGGGATGGGGCATCCACCACCTCTCTGGGCAACCTGGGCCAGTGCTTCACCACCCTCAGCGTAAAAAATTTCTTCCTTATATCTAGTCTGAATCTACCCCCTTTTAGTTTAAAGCCATTCCCCCTTGTCCTGTCGCAACAAAGTACACAGATAGATTGCATTTTTTCACTGAGGGATAAGCCACCTCACCCTTTTATGAGCTAAAAACACGCACTGTTACCATGGAATAATTGATGAAACTTAGCTTTCTCTGCAGTGAAGTGTGCATGTGTCTATTGTCTCGCTGATAAACTTCCTTCAGAAGATAGTACCATCAAGCAATTACGGAACAAATATGGGAAGGAAAAGTTTCTCCTTAATCTCTATCAGATATTATTTATAGAGCTAAGGGGTATCAGTTCTGGATTTATTTTTGTAATGCCCTGAAGCATGAGGATGCATGCTTTTTATTCAGTTCTCACTAAGAAACTTGTATTTCTCCTCATTATCTGTAGATGTCTAACCTGTCTAGTTTCTGGTATGAATGCTTGAAAGAAGCAAATTAAAAATTCACTTTCTGTGTTCATTCGTGCTCTTGAAACGCAATTAAATGCATATTCATGTCAAGCAAATATAAGAAAGAAGTAATTCTAGCCAAGAGAAATGTATTTAAATTTTCAAAACTTTTTTGTTTCTTTTTCCTTTTGCAGTATTTGCTGTCTCTTTTAGAAATCCCCAGGGAACATATGAGTTATCAGAAAATGGATGAATGAGTACCCTCTAAAGGCAGAGTTCAGTTGGGGAAAATTCCAAGATACGGAGAACAGGTATCAGTGAACATAAACAATACTGCTGTGCGGAGAAGAGAGTTGGGATTACTCAAGGCTCACAAAAATACTTACAGTAAGTACAGTCTGAAAGTTAAAGGGGCTCCTTTGGGCAGAAAATCTTTGAATACTGTAGCTTTAACCAAAGTCATTTTCATAAGTATGGACTCTGAATCTCAAAGCAAACTTGATCTGCATAAAATTCAGCCAGAGGATCTCCTAATAAGTTCAAAGTAAGGCTTAATGGAATTGTACCTTGATGCAGAAACCTTTGGCATATTGGTGGCTAACGGTATTTTAGGAGCTATATGGAATTGAAATAAAATCATTGCGAAGGAATTGAACAGTGTGAATTGTGGAATTCTTTGTTATTTGGCAACACTGAAAAGCAGGTATGAAAAACATGGCTGAGTTAAGCTAAGACAGGCATTACAGAGTGTTCTGCGTTTGGGCTTTTTTTAATTTAAATAAAAAGAAATTAAACTTGGGGGGGGGGGCAACTGAAAATCAATCCAGGTCAGTTCTGTAAAGAAATACAAATATGAGATGTTTTGTTTGGAACAAGGAATACATTTAAAAACAAAAGATTCTATTTAGAAATGTTAGAAATCAGTGTTCAGCATTGTTTTGAAACGTCTCTCTTTTTAATTTTTTGGGCTGACACACACTTTTTCAGTCAAGTCACTGTCCCGTGAGTGGTTTTTTTCCAAATTGGTTAAAGTCTGAACCAGGCTGAACTTTACAGCTAAACCCATGAATCTTTATGATATGAGCTCAACTTTCTGTAGCTAAAGACATTTGTGGTTTTTGTTGATTGGCATATGAGGGGGCAGATGTATTGCTAATAAAAGTTGTACAAAAACTTTACTACTTTTCTAGAGCTGTTATTCATACTCGACAGTACAGAGCTATGCCTTTCGGTTTGAAAAGCAGTGGCCTATAATCTTGTACTCAGTCAATGGTATAAAACAACTTTGTGGTCTACGGTCTTCAAAACTTTTATTTATTTTAAAACTCCAGTGGGACAAAACCTCTGTTTTCAGCCTCTTGAACCCAGTGGGACAAAACATCTGTTTTCAGCCTCTTGAACACAGTGAACTCAGTCTCTGTTGTCTTTAACTGTTTTTCATCAGGGCTGTTGTGATATCTAACCAGTGAGAGCTCAATGAGATGTGGTAATATACTGATGAGAAAGTCGCTGAGGGTAGAAAGTGCCAGATTATTTGATTTCTTGCAGTATTTTATATTAGAACTGTCATTTGAAGGTCTAAAGGAATATTTGTTTTCCATTAGATGCTCATGTTCTATTTGTTTCCTATGGGATACCTATTTGTTTTTTTATAATCTGTTTGCATCTGTTATAAAGTGATTATGTATTTAGGGTCTGATTCATGACAGAGTAAATCAGTAATTATTCTAAAGGTGTCATTGACACTCCGCCAGTGTTAAACTGGCATGTGGGAAGAGTACCAAAAAACCTATTCTGATCGGTACAGCGATGATCTGCTGCTTTTTGTTACTGAAGAACCTCAGGCTTTTGTATTGGCTTTGTAACAGTCGTATATGTTTGGAAAACCTTTTTTCCCTCACGGTTAGCTATTACAATTGAAAGACAGAGAAAACAATGCAGAATGTATCTCCTGTGCATGCTCTCCCGTGCAACTGCAGCACTTTTACTGGTTTAGATCCTTCTAGCGTACAAACATAGGGAGATGCTCTTATAAGGCAGGTTTACCTTAGGATGTCCATTAGCATTTCCCAAAGCAGTTTGTGTCCTTTCTTGTGTGATAGGAGGGATATCGATCAACTGCCTAGTAAGTTAAATGGTCGCAGCTTAATCATGTAAACTTATGCTTTCCCTGGGGATAGCGCGTTCTACTGCTGGGAGTCAATGCTGCAATATTTCTGTACTCTTGACAGAGAAATCAGCATCCTGATTTCTGCCGGTCTTCCACTTGATTTTTCTAAACTCTGTACTGTAGAGCAGTACACAATTATGGAATGCTTATGAGATTTTGTCGCTGTATTTTTTCTTGCTGCTGTAGCTTCTGTAGCCTATGCAGGCTTGCCCTTCACCTATGTTATGTTAGCTGTTCTGAGAAGGGAGAGAACCTTCCTACTGCTAAGCGTGTTCTCTGCACAGACGATCTATCTGTAGATTTCTGAGGAAAAGTCAAATGACAACATGTCAGCTTCTCAGTTCTGGAGAAATTATCCCACATTACCTTGGCAGTGCTAATAGTTTACAACATTCATGGTCTGTAATGGGCTGTTTGCCTTAAAGGGCTTTGACAATTTTGCTGAACTTAACGTGTATTCAGCTAAGAGATGATCTTTCTTCACTTGCCATTTGAATAGGTCATATTTTGATGAGATGTGTTCGATTTGCTGAGTGCGAAACTGCTGTATAAATCTTCCTTTATGCTTACATATTTCTCAAAAGATCCACTGTATTATTCGGAGAGCAAATACCTAATTATTTGCTGCTGAAAGCCATGTAAGAACACCTCTCTGTATTTCTGACATCCTTTGGTGACACCTGCCATGGCAAGTTTACATCCAAAATGAATAATGCAATGGGAAGTGATTTCATTCCATGCTCTCGTTGAACTGGAGTCTGGCTTTGTGACAAGATAAAAAAGCGAAGGGAGAGTGCCTGGGGGAGGTCTTCAGTGGCTTTTTTAAGGTTATGCTATCATGGCTGAGGAAGTGAAGGTCTAGTTGATGCATTGGCTCGTTTGACTGCATTATATCCAGGTCTGGAACTGAGCACCGGTTGATGTCATCGATATCAGGTCAAGCTGTACAGGTACTTCTACACCTCTCAGACACAGACCTCCTGAGAGATTGCCTCTGAAGCTGATTCTTCTTACAATGTTATGTCTTCCAATTGCATATTGGAGGAAATAATATTTAGAAGAAAAAACACTGCTCATGTGATGGATGGAGCTTGCTTATGCTCTACTGAGCAGTATCATCGTGCTAGTATTTGTAGGGATGCAAGGAAGAAATGTTCTTGGTAAGTCTTGTACTGCAGAATGATCTGGGGTTTTCTGCAGGATTTGGATGTCTCTTACAGCTGTCTTCAGCTAGTAGGTGTTGGTTATGACAGCGCAGGCCAGCACAATTAGGTGATGAATCACCAGCATCGTACTGTCTGTTATTTTAACACCTGTGCACCTGTACTAGCTTCCCTGTATAGAGTTCAAGGCCTCTAAAAGTTTGTGCAAAGAGAAAAAAGCAAAATGAAGAAAATATGTTTAAGAACAACTACCGTCAAGTAAGATGTCTCTAATGGTGGATATAAGGTTAATATGAGGCTGGCTCTTCACGGACAGTAGCGTTTGAACCCTCCCCTGGAGCTGCGGCGAAGTTGTCTGAAGCTGCCATGACAACACTAAGCTCCAGAGTGGTTCACTTTCTGTTGCCATTTTGAAGATTATCTTAACTGGATGCTGCCGTACTGTGAAGGTGTATGATCAAAAATAATGCGGCATGAACATACTGCACAAGAAAAGGTAATGGATATTTTAACGCTCAAGGAAAGGTTAATGAACAAGGTAGTGAAAAAGTTCTACAACAGAGAGGAAACGGTTTCCCTGAGTTGGTATCTGAATTCCATGCATAGCTCTTCGGCCATCCTCCAACTGGCAAAGCTACTTGTGAATCATAGTTCTTTGTTTTTGAAATGCTTATAAAGTCCATATCCAAACTACTGTATATGCAAGCAGAGGAGCCGAGCGTATCAGCCCCATTGTCTGAGCGTCTGACGATGCCCATAAAGTATCTTATGAATATGATGCTAATTCTGTTCCACCTCTTGTTTGGATCTGTGGAGGGGAATTTTCTTAAATTGGGCCTTCAGCCGTCAGTGCTCATGTTTGAAAAATGGTAACAGACATTCTGTTTATCACTTGTAATACTTGCCCATATGCCATGTGTTAGGCGTCAGGTGGAAGCATCCTTACTTCTCTGCATCATAGGAAGAAACACTGTGAATTTCAACCTGACTATATTCAGAACCCGCTGAGTACGTTCATTTGGCCAGAGGGCATCCCATTAAGTGGCATAAGGAAAGCCTCTTGCAATCACTAAAGACTTCTCTTGCTGTAATCCCTGCTGATCCTGGGAATCTGAGGTGGGAACTGAAACCAGATCTTTTTCTGGCTTTGCACAGTTCTGTGACAATGCCTCCAGGGCTGCTATAACGTATTAGGGAAAAATTCTGCCAAGCTTCTCACAAAGTAACATTTTCTTTCATAAATATACCAGCTGGTTTTAATGACAATTGTGAGATACTGTTGCAGAAAGTCAGAGTGGCAGAATCTTACTTTTTTCATGAGTGGCAGCTGAATAGCTTTGATTCCAGCTGCTTAGAAAGGAACCAGAAATGGTTAAAGCTAGAAAAGAATCAGAAAGTTTTTGCAGATAAATAAAGCACCTGACCTTCCCTTCCACTTTCTTCCATGACACCCCTAATGATCTGATATTTGCTATACCAGGCAGATAATCCCTGCGAGCCGATGGGTGAATTATTTATCCATATGTCCATTCACAGTTCTGCACCTGTGTCAGCTTTGGTACATACCTAGTCTTGATAGCGTCAGGTTAAATGCTCCCCCTTGTTGGGATGTTTTAGTCCATATCAGTCTAGCGCTTCTGCAGTCATCAGGAGTACCTGTAACCTTGGTGAGAGGCCACTTAGCTGTTCCTTGACAAATAATTCGTAAATAATACATCAAGTGCTGGCATCTTGCTTTACCCTGTTGAAGTAAACAGGGAAAACTTTAGACGTAGCAAACATTAATTCATGGATGACTCTGTTGGGTTTATTATCCCTTTCAATTTCCACAATTGTCCTGCATCCGAGTGAATGGAATATTTCCGTTCTGAAAATGACTGGCGACATTCATGTGTTTGTTTTCATTTCTTCTGTGTTTCTGCCACCGTCCACCATTCTTTCGTAACAAAGCTGTCCCCCAGCTTGCTTTTTCAGGTTTCAGATCACATAAAAGTGGTGACATTCAACAGAGAAATAATACATTTGTTTATTTTTCACTTTACCGAATGCATCTACCAGCTCCTCAAGGTGTGTAAATTTCAGGAAGTGAAAAAGATAACGGAGAATATCGAGCCTGTCGGGAACCGTCTTACAGCAACAGAGATGACAAAATCACTTGTACCACAGCTAATGGGATGCCCTCACAAACGTGCTGGCAACAGGGCTGTTTTAAGTTCTGCACTAGTTGTGCTACCACAAGCCCTGCTGACTGTGGGGTGACGGCCTCCGTAAACTCGACAGGCAAATGCTCAGAGTGCAAGGGCAAGCGATAGTTACCTACCGCAGTGACTTGCAGCTGCATCCATTGATTTCCTAGTGCACAAATGAGAGATGACATCAGATGAGCTTTGCGCTAGAGACTTGATTAAATTGGATGCTGCACCAGACAGAAAGGATTACAGTGATGTTAGAGGTTCTAAGGAAACATGTAGCACAAAAGACTGGGCTGTACCTCTGTCAGCTGAACCTGGCAGCATTGCTCTGTGAGAAAAACCTTCGAAGGTAAAGACTCTAGTCTGATGTGCTTTGTTTACATCAAGCTTATGGTTGTTTAAACTCTGGTTTTGGTGCTGCATATGTTTGGATAGAGCAATATGACTGACTTCTAACGATTCAGATCTTACACTGGTTTTGCTGCTTATTACATATGCACAATACACCAAGTGCACATTCCTTTCTAGGTACTGTAAATTAGCTACAGTATATTAATCTCAGCATGTAATATGATAGCCTTTTATTCATGTTGTAAGTAATGATTGTATTATGTATTTCATGCCCAAAGAGAAATAGCATGACTTCAGGCAACAGAAATTAACAGTATGAAACATTATTGTTTGTGATGTTGTTGATGTTTTAATTGCTGATCATTAATCTGCGTTCTTCAACTCCAGCGTTGGTGGAATTATAATTAGTCCAGTGTGTTTTGCTGAAATGTAGAAAACAATCAGTCTGCCACTAATGATAGGGCATGTGGGACTCCAAAACTGAGTATCGAGTCAGTACTTCTGTTCCACAGTGCATATTTTTTTTATATTGATATTTCTGGAGAAAATTGTACTTATCAGGAGAATAACTTAAACTAAAGGAAACTTACAGAACTTGAAAAACAATTTCAGAGAAACCCTGGCATGTTTTATTTATTTCCACTCAAATGCTGATTACATAATGATGTAATTACTGTAGCAGGGTACAGTGGAAGAAAACTCTGGACACACATGTTTCTGGAAATGTAAATAATGTCATTATAGTTGGTCCCACCCTAAGCGTGGCCTTCACTCTCTTGTACATATGTTTGCCTAGTCAATTAGAAGTCCGTATGCTCCATTCATTGTGTTACTTTTTTATTCAGGCAAAGATCAGTTTCGTCATAAATTGACACTCATATGATAATGTGTGTGCACATGTGCATTCATGAAATTTAAAAACTGTGTATGTGTTTCAGGATTACTTATGTTGTAGATCCAAATCTAGCTCTGCTCTTGGAACAAGCTCACTTTAAGAATAATTTCTGTTCCTTTTTCAGCCTTTTATCTCAGAAAAAGGATGACTGGTAATGCGTCAAAAAAACCCCAAAACACCACCATATCACATTCTCTTACATCAATGCAAAAGGAGTTGAAGAATGGCAAATTAGTTGTACGCTCGTGCAACTTGTTCAGTATGGCAGATGTTCACTAGAGTAAATATCTAAGGGTTATAAAGCAGCTTTTACGATTCTGCATTGTCTGCAGTGGCAGGGCTTTGCCTGCGTGGGAAAGATGCTCCAGCAAACCCAGATATGACTGTAAACTTCCAAAATCGGTTGATATAAATCCAAGTATGGAAAATCCTTATTTCATTTTCTCTCAGTTTAGCTGAAATTGACTGGAAACAAGTTTTAGTTAAACAAAGAGAAGAGCCCTTCAGAAGTGACTGATGAGCGTCCCACCGAGGGTTTTGCACACTATAACTACATTGGCTTCGAATGCATTTAGGTCACCCTGATACGTTCGACTTCTAAAGCATCTATAATCTCATCTGGCTCTAGATGAAGTCAGTGAGATACTGCCACTTACTACAAGAGGGAGGATTGAGTCATTCTTTTAATGAGGCAGGGGCCAGTTCTCATTTGGTGTAAATCAGTGTTTAAATAATTTATCCTGGCTAAGAATCCATCCCCTTCCGTTTAAAGAATGAACTTATTTCCTAGTTAGCACTGGTTCTGTAAATTTCCATTAACCTACTTTTTCCACTTAAAAAAAAAAAGATAAATTTGTATTCAGGTTTAGCACAGAAGCAAAGAAGTGTTTATTCAGAAATTATTTGTTATAATTCTAAAACCAGATGTTGTTTCCACACTAATCTCTATAATCAATGATGACATTCGTATTGCCAGCAGACAGCTGAATGTCAAGCTCTTAATGACTGAATTTTCAACAAGGCTCCATTTCAGCTAAGTTTCAGATGCAGTGGTACAGCAGAATTATCAAAGTTTCATGGTTGAATGAAGTACATATCTCATTATAGCTGTAACAGTGGACAAAATTTTGCACTGAATGTCACTTCACTTTGACCATCAGTCTAACTGTGCTAACATTAATGTGTGATGAATAACCTGCATGCGTATGAGATGATTAAGAAATAGACGGTTCCAATTCTGGAATCTACTGTTGTAAGATAGTTTAACTGCCAAGCTTTAAGGTGTGTTCCTTTATGATTAGCACCTGATTCTAAATCAGTTTGTGGTAACATATTCTTAAATGGGGGCACCTGCTTGGCTAGTGGAATATACCCAACTTTCAAACCTGAACTAAAACAAAGACAGGCTTATACATCTGTCCACAAAGAGACATAATAAATAATAATAATAATACATCACAGTGATCTAAAACACTTCCAGAATATGGTAAATTTTAGAAATAACACTTATCTTGGCTTTTCTCTGTTGCCAAGCAATGAAAGGTTTATAGCTGAGGTAAGATGTGATGAATGAATCCAGTGAATACTTTACAAATCCTTCAAAAGAAAGAAAGAGAATTCCTGCCACTTCAGGACCAGCTGTGTGATGAATTTGTGTAATACTGACAACCCAGAGAAACTCCCAGAAGGGATTTTGTTACAAAGAATTTTATGTGGGAATTTGTTCAGACAAACTCTGATATGTTCTGGTTTGAAGTGTCAAGAGCGGGGAATAAATAGCATTGGCTACCGTGTGACATAGGAGTTGTTAAAAGTTGCCCACTGTTGGTGTTAATCCTTCCCAACCACAAAGCAGATTGCGACTGGATAGCTCTTAAAATGAAAATTGATGTTGGAACAAACCTTGACAGCTGTATGACTTTTGCTGGTATTGTTAAGACAACACTCATTTCATTGATTCATTCAGTATTATCATGCTGATTATAGGTCCTGCAGAACATCTACACAACCTAATCGGTCCTTCCTTTGTTGTTATCGAGTACATTTGTCGTGTTTGCATGAGATTACCCAGCTCCCTGAGCGCTGAGCAGTGGCATTTCTTGGCAGAACGTGCCGTTGCTTTTAATAAGACACACTTCAAAGCATTGTGCCACGCTGCACCAAACTGCACTCTAAAACAGTATAAATCCTTTCACTTTCATTTCTTTGTTTTTCATTCTTTGCACCTTATCTTGGAGGCATTAAAGGCAACCAGCTTTTTGGCTTTCATGCCTGCCCGAAGGTGTAAGTACAACAATGCTGGTGCCAAACTGACAGGAACCAGAATGAGAAAATCCCTGAATGGAGAAAGGGTGGGAGGGAAGCAGGAAAATGAGCAAAGAAGAAGATGAAAGAAGAGCACTGAGGAGAAAAACTATTTCTTAATTACACTACGAACTTTCTCTTGCAAGTCTTGGATCTCACCCTAATTAAAGTAATTGGCATGTAGCAGTGTGATACAGATGGAATTCAGACACATTCCGTACTGGGCAAAGAGGGTTTGAATTTGCATTTGCTAGCTAGCTTGCAAAAGAGCTGTTTTTTTTTTTTTTCTCTTTTCTTTCATTGTGTGCAAAAGGAAGAGCGGGATTACATGGCTGTTAAGAAAGAGAAGGCACGTGAATGCAAATATCTGTGTTCCTCTTTAGGCTCAACTGCCTGAACAATTATGATCACCTTGCATTCAAAGGAGTTTGAGCCCCTGCAGGAATGTCCATATGATAAATCCTCAGAATATCTTAGAGACTATTTAGTTGTTTAGGGGAGATTTTGTCTACTCTGGAAGCAGACAGGAGCTATAGCCATCAGGGGCTAACCTAAATCCTTTTAAAATGACTGAAGTGACACTGGATGAAAATCTGGCCTCTTACTCTACTCTGCTTCTTTCTACTCAGTGAATTCTCATCAGCTTTGAGGTTTAAAAGATGAAAGCATGGTAAAGGGTAATGGGTTTGCAAGAGAGAAATTAGCTTCCATTGGCGGAGAAAAAAGAACATGTGCTAATCAAACGGATCATGAAGGCAAAGTACTTGCTGCTTCCCTACAGATCACAGCTCTCCAAGTCTGATCTTCTGGGTCTGGGGACGCTCTTCACACATCCCCGATCTTTGAGAAAACCCAAGATTAGTTCAGTTCAGTTAAAAGCAGGGTTGGCACAAGATACTGCCAGTGGCACCGGAGAAGCCGTAACAACCTGAATGGTTTGACTGAGGTTGATCCAGCTCCTGTGCAGAACAGCTGTGTAAGCTCTAGCTGCCTGGAGATATCTGGAGAATGGGCAGTAAAATGAAATCACAAACTACTCCTAGGACACCAATTCTCACTGTGGTCTTTGAGACAAAATTTCAAGTTTTCCAATGCAGGTTCCAGCTCAAGAAGTACAAATCTTGCAAAAATCTCACTGATTTCAAAGTAGACTGTGTGTTCTCAGCACAGCTGTGCATCAGGACATGCCTGTATAGATGGGTTTGAAAGAAAGGAGATTATCTGCCTTTGTCCTCTGTTTCCAGATCTGTAAATCTAGAATGATAATAGGTCCTGTCTTTCTGTGAGAAAAAATACCAACGGCCAGGGGACTGTATTATGTCTCAAGAAAACAAGTCTGTCTTCACAACAGAGAAAAGACTGAGGAGTTATAAACATAAATGGAATTCTTATTCAGAACACTAAGCGCTCTCTCGGGGCTTATCGTTCCTTAATTCTCTTGTTCACAGTCTGAGAATCACAGTGAGCGAGCCCCCCCAAAAAATCAAGTAACCCGAACGCCTTCAGGTGTCAGTGTGTTCCGATCACACGTAAATAACATGCAACCAGTGGTGCGTCGGTGCTGCAATATGCAAAGATTACTCTGCAGTATTAGCTTTAATGTCTTTCTGGTATTCATATGGATGTCATTGAAATGCCACTGATTAGCAGGCTGCGGTGGCTTTGAGTCTAAGT
Source organism: Aptenodytes forsteri (assembly GCF_000699145.1). Taxonomy (NCBI): domain Eukaryota; kingdom Metazoa; phylum Chordata; class Aves; order Sphenisciformes; family Spheniscidae; genus Aptenodytes; species Aptenodytes forsteri. The sequence goes on from NW_008795035.1 coordinate 1,761,046, forward strand.
TTTGTAACATGCTCTTGAGTTTTAAGGTTTGAATTTTCTGTATGTACCAAAGGAAGAGTTCAGAGCCTCAGAGAACAGGCTGTCTGTGCTTGCATGGCACTTCAGTCCCACAAGGTTTCTCTCCGTGATTGCTGCAGTCTGCCTAACTAGGTCAAAGAAGGACATTATGCTGTTAATCGATGAAAACGGTGTTTGAAGACCTTCCTCTGCCCTCAGTGTTTTTTGATTTATCTTCAATTCCTATGGGGCAAATAATATTCCAGGGGCAAACATATACTTAGGTCATCTCTGCCCATGGGTTAAAAACAAAAGTTGTGATCAAAACCACTGGAGAGTTTCCTGGTAAAAGAGGATCGTTCTCATAGGTGAAAGTATCCTTTTCCTTCACCTTTCTTAGAGTTAACAACAGTTGGAACAACACAGTGAATCCCTTGGAATGGTAAGGAGTTTAGATATGGGTATGCTACTTCATTTCATCCTGTCACCCAAGCAGGGGGTGAAATTCTAGGAAGTGCACCATTGTCTCCTTCCCTTGTCAGCTCTTCTGTCTCTGCAGGCAAAGAAAACCTTAGCTTTCTCTTCTTCCAGTGAGTCAGTATCGGTCTTCTTTCTCTGAATCTGTTGTGAGATCAAAGGTAGGGGTCATTGGATGGGAGAGCCGCTACAGTGCAAGCTCAGCAATGGAGAAAAAGCGCAGTAGCATGGCTTCCCTCTGCTCAGTGACCCATCTGCCAGAGGTGAGATCAAGAAACTTGACACATCTGCAGGTGTACAAAGCCGAAAGGAGAGCTTGCTTTGGAGTGCCTGAAAGGAGCTCTCACCCCTCCCCGCTGGGAGCAGTAGCTCTGCTGGAACCCAGTGCAGCTAACCAGCTGCTTTAATTAAAACTACACAAATTTAACAACCTACAAACTCCGATTAAGAGACAGAAAACTATATGTAAATCATTATAGAACTTATTTTCTCAGACATTATTCCTTATTAAATGTTTTCTAGACTTTTGTGGTGGAACAGAACCAGTGGTGATTAGTGGTGGAGGTCATACATGCTCTGCACAAGTTTAGCATATTTCGTAGGTCTAGCTATTTATTAGCACTGCAGAGAGGCCTAAACGTAGTTTGAGTCAGTGAGAGACAGACTCAGGTGTACTTTTAAATGTTTTTCTGGGCTGGAGCTGTATATACAACTAAGGTTTTTCTTCTGGTCATGCTTCACAGATTTTTGTAATTGCCTTAAAGGCGTGCTGGGTTGGCACCGAAAGTTGTTTTCTTTTAAAAAGCTTGAACTGAGTTGAATAGCTGTTTCTAGAATGCTCCATGATACTTACGGGAAGTAGTTACTGCCTCATTCGTGATGTGTTATCACTGTGTGCCTTTGCTTGGGCATCTGCAGGTGTAAGCAAAGCCATGCTATTTAAAAGACACCATCTCTTATTATGTGCAAAGTGAGTGTAACATTTTGTAGGGTGGGTTTGTTAGGTTTTGGGGTTTTTTTCTGTTCTGTTTTGTTGTTTTTTAAATATACTGTGTTTATGGCACTCAGAGTTCTGAATATAAGCAGGAAGCTGTGAGATGAATAGATGGTGCTCTCTGCACTTACAGCTGCGTTCCCTGTCATCCTTCTGTGTGTCTGACAGATCTGGTATTTCATGGGGGGAAAAGTTATAATTTTTTTTAAAGTTAGGAATATAAGTCCAATGAATCCTGCTAAAAGGCAGTCTCATGCTGTTGTCATTAATGGCTTCCCCTGAGAAACTGGCAAATTGATAAATTAAGCTTTCCCTCTGTGACAGCCTTTCAGACATTCAAGTTGTAGTCCTGCTTTAGTCTTCAGCAGCATTAAATCAATCTGCTATAGAAATACTTTGCCTTGCTAGCTAGGTACAAAATAGATCTAGAGACTTGATGCATCAGTTCACTATATTTAGCTCCAAGTCAATCTTTCGGCAATCACAAGAGGCTTAAATTTTGTATTTCTGTTGAAATGCATCCCTAATTGAGATGTCTATACTGCTTCAAGCCTCTCTTCTTGAAAACCGATTAATACATATCACAGTAGACCACAGTCTTTTTATTAAGACTCAATTAAGGAAGATATAATAAGGCCAAACTAGGTGAAGCTTTTAGTGTGTATTATACACAACAGATCTTGAAAGATAGATGCAAAATCAAATCTCACTTTGAACCTGCTTTCATCTAGTAGTAGTAATAAAAAATCCTATATGGTTCTTGTACTAACAAGAAACTCATAAATAAAAACCTAAACAAACTAAAATACCCTTCCATAAGTAAGGGAGGGATTTTAGTTATGTCCCCTGTGAACATGGGAAACTGATATTTTTGTTTCAAACTTTTTTATAAAGGCTGATAGCTTATTTCATTAACTATTACCAGACGCCACTAAATCATTACCGTTTGCCTGCATCTCCTTTTGTTTTTTAATCTCCTCCAACTGCAAAGAATTTTTGTAACAGTTGTTTAGCCAAATTGTCTTCATACAAATACCAAGAGGTAGTGGGGTTTCTCGGCATTGCACGTGCTACGTTGCTTCAGTTTCTCAGGATTCCATGTGCTAAGTTGCTTTAAAAATGCAGAGTGTGATACTTCGAAAGACCTGTGATGCCGTTTATTACCGTGTGGTGTGATGCCTACGGAACTGAGATGCTAACGGGAGATCTCTGTTGTGTGAGGATAGCAGTGACAGCTGGTACTGACTGGTTGTAGTATGTTGGCCAGACTGATGGAAAACGTGGTAAATTTGCCTAAGCGTTTGTCAAAAATCTGAACTTAAGCTACAGTATTTAAGAAAGTTGAAAGTAGTGTAGTCGATTATGATGTCATTAATGTTTTTAGGCAGAATGTGGCTGAATTAAACACAGGTTTATGTATTATAATCTGGTTTACAGTATACGTATTACCAATGCAGGCTATAATTAAGTAGAATAAGAAAGATGATGAAAAGCTTAAAAAAAGAAGGTAGGGTGGAAGGAAAATTGCATAGGTCATCCTTACAAAAAAGAATCTTAAATTATATAATTGTTGTGGACTCAATGAATCTGACAGCGTCTGTCTTGTTAAATGAAGGGCTCAATTGTTCAGCTCTTGACTACTCTTGTTCTGTCATATTTATAAAGGAAACTAACTTTTTTGTGTCACTTTTAAAAAGATAAATAGGATCCTTCTTAGGAATTGAGTGAGATGACTTTTTGTTCCCCATTACTGTTGCGAAGTACTATTATTCTCAAAACACAAAATCTAAAGCAATTGGCAGAATGCCTTCGTCTTTATTGATAAATACAATGCATAAAACCAGTAGCTCATAAGCAGAATAATACTGTTTGTGACAAGTGGTAATGCCAGGGAAATTTGAGTACTGAGATGAATCTTTTTACTTGACTGTGGATGCGGCTCTCAGATTCTGTCTCGCCACAAGTTCGATCAGTCTGGCCCTCTTTGCTAATATAGTATGTCAGTTTAATAATATATTGAAATATTTGCAGCATCCAGATGCCAACAGGAAAGCATGAGAAACCAAAGTCACATTCCAGCCCCTCAATCTTCATAGATTAATTACTGCCTTATTTCAATACGGGAAAGCATATGAGTAACAACTGACAGATCTCCCTTCACCTCCATCTTTGCCATCATTCATTGCTTCTTCTAGCAAGTTCAGTAACTTCTTCCTTTACTTCATCATCATCTTCCTTTCCTATGGACCCTTTAGCATTTTAGAAGCCGTTAACACAAAGGGTTGCTCTTCTATGTTGGTACCATGAGCTCTGTGCCAATCACAGGTGGCAATAATTAGCCATTAGTTTTCTTTGTTCAGTAACCAAATTTCACATCACATCCTACTCCTGGTACGCACCCATCTGTTGGGGCTGCGTACTCCTGGCTCACCTCATTAGGTTTCTCTCTCTCTTCCTGTGCATCCAGCCATGCTTAGAGAACATACGTACTCTATCGTATTTCCAGGTTCTCAAAGTGTTATATTCAAGTCACCGTTTGATTTCTGAGATTCAGCACTGGACTTTTATTTTGGGAAGTGAAAACCCCAGAGTTCATCTGCAGTGTAATAAAATACTCAGGAAAATCCCATGAATAATTCAACGTCTTACAAGCTGGTGAAGGCTGAGTAAATTCCAAGAGAGGTGTCCTGGTTTCGGCAACAAAAGGGAAGGAAGGAGTTGTGTTGGCGGGCTGCTGGGATACCAGAAGGAGCCTTTTCCACAAAGAAATGGGCAGGGAGGTAAATATTTAAGGGAAGAAGGATCAAGGTTGTGTCCTGGTTTTGGCAGGGATAGAGTTAATTTCCTTTCTAGTAGCTGGTACAGTGCTGTGTTTTGGATTTAGGGTGAGGACAAAGTTGATAACGCACCGATGTTTTAGTTGTTGCTGAGCAGTGCTTACACTAGCC
>NW_008795035.1:1765633-1813600 GCF_000699145.1 Aptenodytes forsteri
GTATTATTACTATTATCATATTATTATTATTATCATTTTATTTCAATTATTAAACTGTTTTTATCTCAACCCACGAGTTTTTCTCACTTGTGCTCTTCCAATTCTCTCCCCCATCCCACCGGGTGGGGGGGAGGGAGTGAGTGAGCGGCTGCGTGGTGCTCAGTTGCCGACTGAGGTTAAACCACGACAGGTTGATGATTCCCTTCTCTCTTCAGTTTTACAAATGAATGAGTGAGTTTAATTTCGTGCTGAATGTTGCATTCAAAACAGCCTTCCACGAGGGGGATAGCTCTTAGCATGAAGTCCAGTGGTTGGTTCTTTCAGCAGCAACTGAATTCCTAAGTCAGTGTATGAACATACAGATACGGGTGCTGATGCTGATACACACATACACACATCCATGAAAAGGTGAACTCTGTCCCTTTGTAGAAATTTTGGTTTTGGAAGGCTCTACCTTCAAATCACATGCAGTTAGTTCACTGAGCCAACCCTCAACCCCCATGAAGTCTGCTGAATTTTGGAAAAATGGGGAGAGTGTTTTGATTTTAGAGGAATAGACTGTTAAATGTAAAGTTGCTCTCAGAGAGATGCGGAAGTGTCCAGTCATTTTAATGTCATGCTCCCAGCTGAATGCAGCCTACACCGGTAGATATAGTCTGAAGCAGGTCAGAAAGGTGTGAACTATTATATTAATTGTCCTAGTCATTTTCATACTGCTCCATACCCATGCAGTGCCAACACTTAAAAGGCTTCTGCATCAAACATGTCTGTCCTCAACTCCTTGAGAGCTTGGTGTATGAGTCTAGTTGGCCTGTTCTCAGGTTCAAATGCAGAGGAATTCAGATGCTGTCATATCCCAGAATAAGGGACAGGGAAGCTGAATCGTTAGGTTTTTCTTCACTTCTCTCTGTCACCTAAGATTTTTCTTCTCTCATAAAGGAAGAGGTATTGTTCTTGGCTATCTAACAAAGAATGTGAACTGTATTTCCTTGAAGAAACTAGAGGAAAGGTGGACTTACCTTTGAAGTAAGTTGTTGTGGTTTAACCCCAGTCAGCAACTGAGCCCCACCCAGCCGCTCGCTCACCCTCCCCCCCCCCCCCCCCCCCCCCCGCCGGTGGGATGGGGGAGAGAATCGGAAGGGCAAAAGTGAGAAAACTCGTGGGTTGAGATAAGAACAGTTACAATGTTGTAATATGATAATGATAATAATAATAGTAATAATAATAAAATAGAAAATTGTAATGAAAAATAAAACAATGGGGGAGGGGACAAAAGCCAGGGGAAAAAATCCAAACCCAAGTGATGCAACCGCTCACCGCCCGCTGACTGACGACACCCAGTCAGTCCCCGAGCAGCAATCACCACCCCCCGGCCAACTCCCCCCAGTTTATGTGCTGAGCATGACGTCCCATGGCATGGAATGTCCCTTTGGGCAGTTTGGGTCAGCTGTCCTGGCTGTGCCCCCTCCCAGCTTCTCGCTGGCAGGGCATGAGAAGCTGAAAAGTCCTTGACTTAGTATAAGCACTGCTCAGCAACAACTAAAACATCGATGTGTTATCAACATTGTTCTCACCCTAAATCCAAAACACAGCACTGTACCAGCTACTAGGAGGAAAGTTAACTCTATCCCAGCCGAAACCAGGACTCACTTCTGACAATGTCACCCCTTTTTTCTGTACTTGGGCTAATGTTTAACTTCATGTCTTCAAAAAGACCACATTTTGGGGAGGAAGTAATCCCTTTAGGACAAGTGACTGGTGTTAGGGATCACTCCGTCATTTCTCCATAAGGAGAAATCGTGAGCATCTGCCAAGACCACACAGAAACTATGATATATTTTAAATGGAAAACAGTAAGTCTTCTGTATGTACAAGTTAAAAACTTCTGGAAAGGAATCCACCTTGCAGTGAGAAATGTCGTTACCATCGTTACCAACTACAATGAAACTTGCTACCAAGGCCTCAGAAAAAAATGATTCTTTTTTATAAATTTTAATAAATATTTCCAAGATCTCTAAAATCCCAGTTCCAGCAACACAACACTCTGGATTTATATTGTAAGGTTCAGAACCGGCAAATAACTTAATAGATCTGGATCTTCAACTCCCAGTAAACCCAGAGCAATAAAATAGGCAGCTTTTAAGTGGTCATTTGCTATCTTCCATAGTGTTGATCTCATACTTGCATTACAAAATCTGTTGTGTGTTGGCACTAAAAGATGGAGAAATTAACCCTCCCTTACCTGAATGACTGAAAGCAGATTCAGTCCTTGTCATGGGAGGCACTAACCCCTCACCATAATTGATGTCAAATTATCCTCACTCAGTTCCATACAATGTAATATAATCTGAGTAATGTTCTACGATGTGAACCTGTGAACCCCTGAACTTCTTCAGAGAGGAAAAGAAAGCAATGTAAGTTTTTCATTTTAACTTAGGTTTCATGCAGTAGTTTTCAGCATAAATAAACTGCATTATCATTTCCTCTCTGAGTCTGTGCCCTCACTTTATATTTGGCTGTTCACAGACAGGACTTGCTGAGCAAATAATTCCTGAGGCTCTTATTTCCAGATGCTGGTGAACAAAGTCATCTTGGTAAACTGATAATTCAGAATGGCTTCATCATTCTGATAAACACCTATGTGTAAACATATCCCAACATCCATTGAGTGTTACTTTATTTGGTTTCTAATTACACTGAAAAATTTATTGAAAATCATATCACAAGTTTGATTTCAAATACTTATGTCCTGGTTTCGGCTGGGATAGAGTTAAGGCAGATGGACATTGCTAATGAAGATCACTGGACTGAAACTTAGATGAGTGTAAATCTGTTTTCAAGTATATAACTTAACAGAATTTAATTGGAGAGTACTATTAAAAGTAATAAACAAATAAATAAAAATATTAAGAAAAGTTTAAGAAGTTTTAGTCAGTAGAGCTAAATGAGTTCTGTTGATAAATACTTAAAAGGCGATAGAAAGGGTAGAAAAATTCATCACAGCTTTCTGACAATATCCATTAATCTATTTAGCAAGATTTGAAAGCAAACACTTTGGCCAGGTTCCTGAGCTGCCGTTCTTTTGTCCTGTTCGTTATAGATTTTAGAAAATTTAACTAATTTATTCAGACCCCAATCTGATATTGACTTACTGTTAGAACTCTTGATGACACATCTCCCAGTATCACAAGATTTTGGGTCATTTTTAGACAGGTGAACCCAGGCTGTCTGTCATCTGAAGAGGTTATTCCAAATATCATTATGGAAGAGGGACACTTTCCAAGATGATGTGTGTGGCTGCAAAGAAAGAGGAAATCAGGATTTTGGAGTTTATCATTAAATAAACTTTCAGTTCTCAAGTGTAAGTCCATTTATTTGTTGGATTTAGCTAGACTATAGTCCAAAAAAGAGGTCATTGGGCCTTCATCCAGCAAGGCACTTAAACACGTTTGTAACTTTAAATACATGAGTGAGTGGATTCAAATCATGACCTTAAGTGTTTTGTTTGACTGGGGATCCATTGATTGCTTTTTGGCACCAACCCCATTCTTTCTTTAAATGAAGTTAGTCACGAAATTAGAAGCCTTAGTTCGCGTCCTTGTTCAGAGAACAATAGCACATGTAGGGCTCTGCTGATGGAGCTTTGGAAGGCTGAGCGAGACCTTTTTTACCTTGAAGAAAACAGTATTGTACATGACTTCTATTAATTAGTGCTTGGTCTGAAGATCCTTATGGTTCTCTCAGCTTGGCCTAGCCCCAAACATCGTCACATCAAGAAGAATATAGTCGTTTAAGGTTCTTATTTTCAAATTCAGTACAGCAGTTACTCCTTATCCTTTGAGACTTCCTGTAGACTGTGGATGGCAATCAGTTCTTGTGTTTCTGGCTGCAGCTGTCGATAGTTTGTTTGATAACGGGGGCCAGGAAGTCGTTCTGAGGCAGTTGAGTGGCTCTTTACAGTTGTAAAAATAATAGCAAAAATCGGCTGTTCTGTAGAGAGCGCCATCCTGCCTCAGCCATGTTCCAGATTGTCCGGGGGGGCTGTGGTGGTGAGTTTCCTCAGCTCGTATACAGCAGAGCTTCACGGAGAAGATGAGCTATCTCCTATGTTACAGGAAAGGTCATGCAGCCTTCCCTCTGTTCCAGAGCTCACCATAATGTTGAAACAGCAGGTTTCTTTCAGCCCCTGAGCTCCACCCAGCTTCTACCCTGATCGTCGTTCCCATAATGTCTCCTTTGGTGACTGTAGGAGGTATGATGTAGCTGCTGTATTTGTGAAGATTTGCTTGGCTTCCTTTTCTGATATTCCCTCTTTACCTTCCTTTAAACAGCTTTAGCTAACTACCTGAATAGCCCATGTGAATCAGATCAGAGAATTTGAGAATCTTTCCATATGGCAGAGTGTCTGGGTTTGTTTTCCGGTAAGATTAGACAGTTTTTCTCTGAATTCTTTGTTTTCTGCAAAAAAACATATTTAAAAAAATCCTGGCCCACCTCAGGAGTCTTATTTTCGAGAATCCAAATAAATACAGGAAATTGAACTGAGTTCACATTGTTGTTTTTCTTCACTTTCTTTCCTTTTAAGGTAGAGTGTTGGGGTTCACCAGCTGCTGCGAGTACATACAGCTGTTTTGTACCCCTTTGCTGCCGCCTCTGCAGCCCAACGTTGCCTTCTGCACTGGCGCATAGGTGGGAGCTATTGGTAGTGATGATTACACCGCACACCAGACAGGGTGCAAGACCTTTGTTGTAGAGGCAGAGTCAAGTTGAAGGATTCATTTTTCCTTGCATTATACATTGCTGAAGAAGAAAGGCAAGTTTCTGAGATCTCTTTCTGTTTTGGGATAGATCTAGAAAAAAGTAATACAGGACAAGTAAAGAACATCTTGCATTGGCAGGACATTAGAATGCTTTGTGTGTGACTTAATACGTCTTTGCTAGTTTTACCATTTCTGGTTCTGAAGCTGAGAATCAAAACCAGCAGTGTCCTCAAGTCTCATTACGGGAAGCTAATTTAATGACCGTATGTATTTCTTGTGATTATTCCCATTTTCCTGGTAGAAGTGCACCTCTTGACAGAAACTACTCACGGCTCTCTCAAGGATGAGCAGGAAATGGAGTGAAGACACGGTGTTTGGTCTCAGACACCAAGATGGCAATTGAAAGGCAGGAACCCTTGTGGGAAATGTATCCCAGAGGCAACTTGGAAATTCTGTAATAGCCACTCTCTGTTGCAGATGAGAATGTTTTCTGTTTAGATAGGAAAACCAATCTCTGTTGCAGATTTCCTGATGAGAATGTTTTCTGTTTAGATAGGAAAGATGGTTTCATTAGATTGCTGAAGAATCATTGTAAAGAACAGTTTCCCACAAGAAGGTCACATTTACCCTTTAAAATTAAGCACGTAATTAAAAGGTCTTGGCTGAATCAAGGCTAAGGGAACCCAGATCAGTGACTCCACTTTCACACCTGAATACTTATGAAGCAAAATGTGTGAGGCTTCTGAAGCTTTATTTCAGTGGACTGGTTTGCAGATAACTAAATTCTCTTCTCTCCCAAGATTATTTTTTTTTAATGTGGTTGCATCCTAACTGGAACCCCCCCACCCCATGCTTATTAATGCATTTATTTTTGTGTTTCAATTTATTTTTTACGGATCCAGAAGCGTTTGCTAAAAGTGTTTTCTTAAACAGACAAATGAGAGGATGCAGGACCTAAAGAAGCTGTGCTCGCTGAATGTATTTCCCAAATGAGTCAAAAGAGCATATTTGGAAGGCAAGATGGATAGGGGTCAGTGCATTATTGGCCTGACTGGGGACTTATGCAGACAATAATTACACACGGTAAAGAATGGGAGGTAGAGGGCATTGGAACTTTATAATGAAGTTTGATAAGTTGTGTAAAGTCATGGCTATAACCCTCTGTATTTCAGTCAGCAGCTCAGTCATGCTGGACTATCTGGATACTTACCTGCCTCCTCAGGCTGTTTTCAGCTGGATTGTACGCATCTGCCTAAGTTGAAAGTTGAAACAGATTGATTTTGACTGCATGCAAGGAAAAACCTTTTCACTTCGAGGACAGTCAAGCACTGGAACAGGTTGCCTGGCAGATCGTATAGTCCCAGATTGTGTGGATTCCTGGGGGTTTTCAACACCTGACTGGAAAAAGGCCTGAGCAACCTGGTCTGAGCTCATAGTTGACCCTGCGTTCAGCAGGAGATTGGCCTACGGCCCTTCTGATGAAGTCCTTTCCAGCCTGAACAAACCTGTGATCCTTATGGTTTGTCTATGCTCATGGCGAAGAAGATTCTCGGCCGTGGGTACTTTTCATGAAAAAATTTAAGGTCGAAGAAGGAACTCTAAAATCTTGACAAGTAAAACAGGATCATCTGACTCTATACGTAGAGAGCTTAACAAGTGCTTTTTCTTGAAATGTTGTGTTCTGCAATGCCGTTGGATCTGTTGAAGTGTAGCCTGTAAAATAATTGCTGAAAGTACCCCAGCACTAAGCCAGAGGACTCAAGTTAGGTTCTGGTACTTACTCAGAGGTGGGAAACATTTAGGCTGAAGAGACTACCGGAGCTAAGATAATTATCTTTGGGTAGTGAGATCTTAAGATACTCACAGAGGACTCCACCGGGTAAGCTAAATTTCCCTGCAATTGCTTGCTTCCATTTGAACACAACCAGAATCCCTGCTCTGTGTGGGGAACTGGCTTGGGGGGAAAGAAAGAAGAAATAAAAAAGAAAAAAAATTGGTCTAAAAAAGCATCTTTGGATAAGTTTGATATTTATGAAAAATTGACTTTCATTTTTTTATTTTTTGGTTGGTTGTGGGGGCGGAATGTAATTGCAGACATTTCAACAATAAGTTGCCATTTAGATTCTGGGTACTAGACCAGCTGTTCAGTCCCACTTCTGCACATCAAATGGGGCATTAGAAGGGGGCAGTCAATGTCATAAGCCTCTCTGGGCTCTTATGTAGAAGAAACGGCAATGGAAAATATTTTTCCTTTTACCCCCTACTCCTCTTCCCTTCATGCTGACTGCTGAGAGGTTTTTAAAAGCCTATCGCCATCATGAGCACATGGTTGGGTTTTACCCTTTGTCAGGCACAGAGAAGGCAGGCCAGCCTTTTGAAACTTCTCAGCAGTCAGCAAGAATAAAGTGGGCATCCTGGTGGTAGGAGTAATTTTCAGCTTCCTGACAACAATTGGCAGAATGCTGGGAAAAGCTATTAAAAATGAGGTTCGATCACCAAAGTCTATTTTGGCCTATATTTAATGAGATGTGTCAGCTAGAATTTACAATAAGTGGCTAATTGTTAATATAGGCCTGTCTAAGACACTCTGTGACTTCAGCAGATCTGCACAATGCAGCCCCATGTGCTTGCTAGGTTTTTCTTTATTGGGTATCACAGGTCAGCTTATCACTGTAGTGAAGGAACAGGATGTGACAGGAGCAAAGGCGTTGTTAACTTTATAAAAGTTTACTTATTATGTGTCATTGCACGTATTATATGGGTAAATTACAACAAATAAGTTAAAAATTAAAAATGAAGATGTGACCTCAATATAGCAGCGGCATTTCATCTCCCTTCCTGATTGTGCTCAGGAGCAAGGCTGTGGAGGAGGACGTTTGTGTTTAAGGCACTGTGCAGCTTGGTTGCAAAGGTTTTTTTGTTGCTCCGGGCAAGTTACTACATCCCTTTGTGCTTCACTTTTATGTATGTAGAAGGGAATGACACTTCTTTCCCTGGCAAAAGTGGAGGGTGTATGCACACTGAAATGACTGAGGGATAGTCGTAAGATCCTATAAAAAGGATTTATGCCATAATGACTTAATACGAACCAATCTAAACCTCACTTTCTTAATCTTTTGAATGCTAAGGTTTTGAAGTCAGCTATGTCTATTAAATTAAACCATGCTCAAACTCCAAAAAAACCCCATTTAAGAACATTTTGTGCCAGCATGTTTGTAGCTTGCTTGAAACTTCCATTTCAAAGTATGACTCTGGCCCTCTGGGTGCATTAGGCCAGTGCTCAACGCCCTGTCTCCCACCGTAATGTACGGGTGCAGAGGTAGCCAGGACGCCTGTCCTACGGCCGTCCCCTGACTGTGCCGTGTTCTCAGGGAAGCCGCTGCCTGAGATATTTAATGCTTCAAATTTGCTTCTAGAAGGTATCCAGAGCTTTGCTTTCCTTTCCTTCTGCCCTTGTGTAGTTCAGTAAAGTTTTCAGGGAGGCATGATATCTTTCATTAAACTAACTGATGTAGTTGAAGAAAGCAGAAAAACTTTAAGACAAAAAAAATCTCTTTTTGGATTTGAAACAAGCCAGGCCTTGCTTAAATCCCTTCAGCATCATATAAAAAATGGCTATTGTTTCTGGCTTTGCTTCTTGACCATCATTTTCCTCTCATGAAAACAGAAACTACATATAAAGACTATCTACTTCCCAATTTTCTTTATCAGAGTTTTGTGGTTGAACAAGACCTGGGAGATTGCTTTCCTCATATGTTTCCAAAATGCATTCTGAGGGTCTAGTGTAGCTTCCATAATCCTGTACATTGTAAGGAATCTTAGAAAATATAGTTTAAATGATCAAACACAAGTAACAAGAATTGACAAGAATGATGCACTTTATTTCTCATCTTTAAAAAAGAAATCAGAACTGTTTCTTGAAGTGGTTGGAAAACTAATAGAAACTGTAGACACTTTTTTAATGGTACCTGGTGGAAACAAGGTTACTGGGAGGCACTAGTCTAGCACTGCGTATGTTGAATAGGCACCCCGACATTAAGGCTGCTAAAAAATCACCAGCTGTGTGAATGGGCTTACGGTGGGTGTGCACGCTAAATGAATTGCTTGAATTGGACAGTGAGCTTGGGAGACAGATGGCACATCCTGATAGAGAGCTGCAGATTGGAATGGATCTTGTTTGTTGAGCATGAGGTCCAATATTTCAGTCGTTTTGTTTATGTAGAAGTGATTTTTCTTGGTAGATTGTGTAATTTCTGAGCAACGAGTTTTTACCCCTTCTTTCCACCTTCTCCAGCTACCAGTTTCCTCTTAAAGATGAAGAGTTTATGAACCTACAAAATGCAGAAGAAAGGAGAAAAATACGACTTAGAAATTGAAACTGAAGGGAAGGTGTCCAGCCCTGGAGCCAGTCTCCCTGAGTCTCACTTGTCAGCCGCTCTCACTGAGTCTAAATCATGTCTCCCTTTGCGTTGATTTCTCAGAGCGTAATGAGGTAGGGCACAGGTGCCTTATTGTGGTCTAGAGAATAAAGTAAGAGACATAGTAGGAGGGCTCCTTCTGCATCTGTTACTCTCCTTGCATGTGATACATTCTGAGGACTCTTTAATACTTTATTTACTTCCTCAATTTTAATTTTTTATTTTCTTATCACAGACACCGCTTTTTCTCTCTTTTCCCCTCCTTTTCCCTAAGGTAAACAAAAAAGGAAGATTTTGAAAACATCTGAGTGAAATAATCAACCGTCCTCCAGGGTTACAATGATAAAATAAAATTTGGTTTCTTGGACTATCATTTTGGGCTTCTGTATTGAGCATTTTATTTCTTATTGTAGAAACAAATGTTTAGTTACTTATTCACGCACCACCTGTCTTTCAAAGTATTTTGTTAGTTTATTAATGTCGTTAGAGGAAATATCCAGGAACACCTTACCGTCTTGCCGAAAGCATCATTCTCAGCTTCATAATGAATATATTTTTGTAAAGCAGTCTAGATCTCATCCAAGATCACCTTACTTCTTCGCTTTCTATGGCATATTATATTTAATTTGCTCTCGGTTGTCACGCTGTGTTCCTTCAAGAAATGTCTGGACCCTCTGAAAGGTGGGAAGATGCTTCCCCTTTTTTGGGAGAACAGGTTTGAGAGGTGACAGTTTGTGGCAGGGGAAGGAGTCACACCAGGGAGCTGTATGCCTGCAACTGAAGTAGAGAGGCGGCAGCGAGGAGGAGCCGGTGATCCCAGAGGAGACTGAGAGAACCTCCTGTGAATCAGAAGGGACTGGGCAGAGTTTTCTGCAACTTAATCACTGAGTTAACTGCAACCATGCCTAGAGGAAAGGATCTAATGGGAAAGAAAGTTTTATGCTACCTTCTCTAGTTGCTTTGATATTTCGCTATTTAAAATATGAAATCAGTTAAGTTGTAGTTCACTTTCTAAACCCTTTTTTTTCTTTTTTCTTTTAAGGTTTAAAAGCATTGTAGGATTCCTTGTATGCTTGCTGTGTGAGAAAGGTCTACATGAAGGCTCTGGCTGACTTAATGCCTTCCCGTCACAAATATCTTCTTGGGAATCTAATGAACCTTTTAACTCCAAGAGTAGCCAAATGAAACAATTCTAGCAGAGGTAATGGTAGTCCTAAAGAGTTATGTTTTTGTAACCTAGCAACTTTTAATGCAGATAGCGCAGATAGGCAGATGTTCCACAAGGATCTCAGTAGCTCTAGACCCTAATAACTAGATTTATTTTTCAGAAGATCTTTTGTTGTAATAGACAACAATAGACTAGGTTATTCGCCGGTTTAGCAGTCAGTACAGCATCACATCACATGGTGGTGAACTAAGCAAATGCATTTGAAATTCATTTGAATGATGTTGCCGGAACAAAGATTATATTTGTCAGTATTTTGGTAAATTGTAATGTCACTGATGAAATTTTTTAAAAGTTTGTTTCCTGGCAACTAGTGCTGTAGCATGCCCCTGCATTGGTGACTACACTCAGATTGTTTTTTAACTAATTGGAAAAATATGCTAATGATGCGTATGGAGGACATATCCATGGTGTCATCACGACATAGGGTTGAGTCATGAATCATTAGTACTAGGTGATGATAGTCTTCTGAGCTTTCCTTGTCAATTTTGTCTTGAAGGAGGCAATAACATGTACTATTCATATAAAAAAATTATTAAAAAGAGAGTTTAGATGAGCTTTCTTTTTAACTAGGACCATTTTAGTGTGGAGGATAGTGTAAACGTCATCTACTTAAAGGAAAAGATAGTGATTCTCCTTGATAGTGATTTGAAAATGTGTAATCCTTGTATTGCTATCCAGTCATGTGAAATCGGGGCACACTTTTATTCTAAACTGCTGTGAAGTTGTGGAGGATATCTGGCTAATTTCCAAGTCAAGCATGATTACAATGCTGTGCCTTCAACAAATTTCACAGAACTAATTTAGCCTTCAGAGGCATGAGAGGTTAAAGCTAGGTCAACTGACATCCTTCTTGCGCAACAGCATGTCTTCAGTTAATTATGTTGCATCTAAATGTGTGTTCTGTGTTGTCATACTGACTAAACTAAGCCTAAAAATACTGTAAAAGAAAAAATGTAATTGATGAAGATGAATGCACAGACTGCCAACATGGCTTATTTAATAGCTTCTTCAAATGTATTAGTGAGGAGTTTCAGCTCAGAGCCCATTGTCCAATGCTGCAGCAGATCCGTCCTACAAGCAAAATCTTACCAAGTGTTAATAAAGATAATAATGTTTTTCAGGCTAAGCTCTACTGACACATGTATGAAACCATTAGAATGTATCAATTCAGCTTGAGTTAGACTTCTAACAATAAAAAGTGTCTGCAGAATTACATATTCATTATTTTACCACATCAAATAGATTATAGTGGGAATCATGGAGCTTTTTGTTAGTAATTAATCCAGTACATAGACAGTTCTAAACTATAACAATGCCACATCATTTAAGTGACACTGTTGAGCCCTCTAGAAGTAGAAGGTAATGTAATAAATTACATCTAGGTGATGTAAGGAAGGATGTAGGAAAATAACAACATAGATAATACTATACAGATGTATACTTAGTATATATAAAGACTTGTCTCTAGACAAATCTTGTGACACTCTTGGTTTTTTCTTTGTATGACTCCTGTTCATGCTCGTAGTAGTCTGAAGGTGTGTAAACACAGCAGTATCTGCTCAAGAGCATCAGATTAACTGATCTCTCGACTCCTGTTTGTTCTTTAGGAAATACGCTTACAGCGATCATCAAGTGCTTGTTCAGGTTTGTACGTGATATCCTTTCATACCAATAAACTCAGCACGGGCCTGTAAGCCCGGCACAATTTCTGGTTATGTAACTGTGTCACCCATCATCTGCTTTTCTACGTGATCAGTTTGCAACCTCATTGCAGCGTAGCCGCGCATTGTGGGACATGGCGCCAGAACTCCCGCACAGCTAATCCTATAAATTCCACCTTTCTATGTTTGCCATCCTGCCTGTAGCCGTATCCTACCTACTTCATTGCCAGCAGTGGTCCCGTGAAGGATTGTTACCCGTCCTTGCTTTTCAGTTCTGCAGTATCATCCCAGTGTCAGCCGGACGAGCACAGCTGCGTCCTGGAGAAGTACCTGGAGCAAGGACTGCAAGGCATACGATTCAGCAACTGCAGTTTTCTCACCTGCAGACACGCTGGACTATATTGCATTGCTAAGATGAGTTGAATATGATCCAGAGGTCTGGGAATTTTCTAGCTATATTTCGCTGCTGTGAAGACCTAGACATTTCTTGTCAGGGCTTCAGATACTCCTGGTTAGAGGCCAAACACAGAGCCGCCTGCCTGCCACAACCCTGTTTACAAAGGCGGCGCATTTTTAGATACAAGGAAATGGAAAAAAATACCAAAGTTGAGAAGTCCTAGAATATGACTGTGGTGACGACGCTTGCAAAAACTGGGCTGTCAGACAACTCTGCATAGGATGCTGTTCCTCTGGGTATTCTGGGAATGGAATTCAGAAGACCTGTTTAGCAGTGGGTCCAGGTTTGCCCTCACAACAGAAGACTTCGAGTAGCTGAAGCATCAGTTCAGTAACTATTGCTTAATATTTCTTATGTTCTGTGGGACACTTCTGTGTTAAGAACCCTCCTGGTGAATGACTGTGAGGCAAGGAGAAATTCTGGCTTCTCAGGGAAAAGTTAGCTCTGATTTAGGGCAGAAGCCATATGAGGGGTTTGTTCAGAGGCTGCTTCTAGCCGTGCCCCTGCCATGTGCTTGTCAAGATGGCCACCAGCTGTGGGGACTTAGGGCGAAGAGCAGTGTCTTTGGAAGTACTGTATTTGTATTTCTGATTATATTGCATGGCCGGGTGTCCGTCGGAGGCTGATGCTTTCTAAAAGTGTATTTCTTATCTACTGTCATGGTTTAACCTCAGTCGGCAACTGAGCACCACGCAGCCGCTCGCTCACTCCCCCCCACCCGGTGGGATGGGGGAGAGAATTGGAAGAGCACAAGTGGGAAAAACTCGTGGGTTGAGATAAAAACAGTTTAATAATTGAAATAAAATGATAATAATAATAATATGATAATAATAATAATAATACACAAAGCAAGTGATGCACAGTACAATTTCTGACCACCCGCTGACCGATGCCCAGCCAGTCCCCGAGCAGCGGCCCCCCCGGCCAGCTTTCCCCAGTTTATGTACTGAGCATGACGTCCCATGGTATGGAATGTCCCTTTGGCCAGTTGGGGTCAGCTGTCCTGGCTGTGCCCCCTCCCGGCTTCTTGTGCACCTCCAGCCTGCTCAGTCGGTAGAGCATGGGAAGCTGAAAAGTCCTTGACTAGTGTAAGCACTGCTCAGCAACAACTAAAACATCGGTGTGTTATCAACATTGTTCTCACCCTAAATCCAAAACACAGCACTG
This sequence comes from Aptenodytes forsteri, assembly GCF_000699145.1. NCBI lineage: Eukaryota > Metazoa > Chordata > Aves > Sphenisciformes > Spheniscidae > Aptenodytes > Aptenodytes forsteri. The sequence goes on from NW_008795035.1 coordinate 1,779,325, forward strand.
TACCAGCTACTAGGAAGGAAATTAACTCTATCCCTGCCAAAACCAGGACATCTACTTACAGTATCTATGGATCAAAGTAGAGGATTCTGAAAAAATGCTAATTAGGCTAATTTTAACAAATTGTTAACATTATTAATATTACTTAACCTAACATTATTTGGAAACTTTAGCTGAATAAAAGCTATTAACATGCAGCGTTAGTAGGTCTTTGCTAGTGTGATTCAGTGGAAGCTGTGCTAAGTGCAGGGGGACTGCTCTTGCTGGTGTTCTTGGTAAACAACACATTCATGGGCCGCTGGAATATCTATATCCTTGGTGGATCAATCGCTGTGGAAAAATACCAATTGCTCTTAAAGAACCTTATCTTACTAAAATGTTTTCCTTCCTCGGCTTCCCACACCTCTATGGGAAGGTATCTAGGACACCAAAAGGCTAACTGATGTTTTTTTGCAAGTAAAAGACCTTTAAAAAAAACCAGAAAGACAATTAAACCCCCAAATCTACATGGATTCAGATCCTGATGCCACAGTAAATGTTCTCCTGCTCTCTGTGGCCTAGTGATGGTGCAAAGGAGCAAGGATGGCATACCTGAGTGACAGAAATGAGAACTAGTGGCCCTGTAACACAGGCGGTGGGTGCGGAGGGAAATGAGTTCTCACACTGCGACAATGGGAGATGAGGAAAGCTAAAGGCAAACATGGACATAATACTAAAAGTAAATCGACTTTAAAAAAAAATTGTAGACTTCTCGCAAACTTCATGATTTGTTTTTCAAACTCTGAGAAACGTCTTTTGTATGTGTAAAAGCTTTCCATGGCTAATTTTAACGCACAAGAGCAAATTAATGTGCAAATATTTCAAGGTAAGTTAATGTCAGGCTGTAGTCTCCAAAACAGCAGTGTGAGTGCATGTTGTTGAATATAGGTGCAGCCACTGCAAATGAGGGGGACTTTATGTTGCCCCCTCTGTGCCCCATTTTGCTGTGTTTTGTCATATTATCCAGTGAGACAACTATGACATCCCGACAGAAACAAATGCCTGTTTTAGCAAGTGCCTAATCTGTAAATAACAGCTTTTGCAAGTTATTCCCAGACAATTTTATTTTAAAGATAATTGACAATAGGTGGCTTTACCTTAGTGATGTAAAATGTAAGGTGATCTTTTATTCTTTCAGATTTGAGGATTTGTCTGATTTAAAGTGTGCGTTAATGCTTGCTTTTAAAATCCTGGAGCATCTCCTGCGCAGAACAAGGCACAACTACCTCCAGGACAAACTGAAATAGAATAATTTCTTCTTTCCTTTCAGAAAAAGGATTTAATTTAAGTTTCTAGAAGGGACACACAGGGAGTGTTGGGGCATAATTATCCTAACTGGTGTAACACATAGAAAACTTCGTCATACTAAGTCAGTTATTTTCAGGTTGTGTTTGGAGCCTACCTTTTTTCTTTGGGTTGTTCAGGTGTGTTAAAGTTATCTGTTAGGGTAGGCAGTTACAGGATTGACAGCGCCAGACATAAAAAGGAAGAAGTATCAGAGGCTACTGCATAATTGCCCCCACATAAAAGGAAACAGTGTCTATAATTAATAACAGGGATTTGGAGCTGTGTTTTTAAAACCTGAGGTATTTAATTTAAAAATTCTGTAGAGCATATAGGTTTGAAATACAGGCTGGGGGGTTTTTGTTCTGAGTGAGTGAAATTGCCCTTTGTACTGAAGGACAGCATGAGATTGCTCGTGTACTACTTACTTCCCTGCACCCTAAGTATCACTTGCAGAAACTGGTCCCCTGCAAAGGGTGGATATCCCAAATGCCGTGTTACTAAGATGAAGTTACTCTCAGGCATATCTACTTCTTAGGGGTCGATTTTTTTTTTTTTCCCCTTAGGCCTGCAATCTGCACCATTTTTATTTGCCTGCATGGTCCTGCCTATGACCAGAGACTGGTTCAGCTCCTGATGGGTACTTAATTTCATACGCAAAACAATGCAACCAGAAATAAACTGGAGCTATGGAATCAGTCTGTTGCAAACAAACCAGTAGTTTAGGTATAGAACAGAGGCCTTAGACCAAAACAGCTGGGCCAAGCGTAAGACAGAGTCTGTTTTAATTTTGACAAGCCAAATTAGCTGTAGACCACTGGAATTTGTGTCTCTGTGTGTTTGTCCACTTTCTCCTGTAACAAAACAGCTGCTTCTCAGCTGGATTCTTGGCCACCTGTTTTTAAGGGCAATCCTTGGGGCTTCCCTTGTATTGCTAGGGAATTAATAGGTGACTAGATCCATTTGGTTCTTGATGGAGCACTTCCTATCAAGCCTGATATTTACATGCAATCACGCCCTTTTTCCTATTCAGCACAGAAATTAAGCAGTTCAAAACTGAGTGTAATAATATAGAAAGAGATGGGGAAACAGAAAGGTTCATCGTTAGAAAACATTCCCAGCAGGAGCACACTCCTATCTTTGCTCTCTTTAGAGTGTTCTGGAGTTTTGCAGAAAACAGAGCAACCAAATCAGACCCGCGTGGTTTTTTCATGCACGTGCCATGTTAGTAAATAAGGAAGGAAATGAGGAACAGGAGATGCTGCTGAACTGACGGAGGTTCTGAGCTACTGGCTCAGGGTTTCCGCACGGGTCAGGTGCTGCTAACTTGTTCTGGGATAAAGATTTTTGCAGAGCATTGAAATGTGTCAAAAGTCCACACTGAGAGGTATCTGTGATTTAACTGCCCTAAGTAAACTTGGTGAAATGTGGTGCCTTTTCTGAAATGCAGCTATTTCATATCACATTATGCGGTTCTTTATTATGGTATTAGACTTTCTTGTGATGCCCCGTTTAAATCAGCCTCCTCTAACTCTGCTGCCCAAGACACGCCTGTTCCTTCCAGTCATAAAGCTGCAGTGAATGTTTCTTACGTTTCACGTATACGTCACTTCGTTCTTCTTCTACTGGTGATCTTTATCTCATACTTAATTGTCACTCTAAATATCTTACTCGGCCTTCTGCAGGCAGAACATTGCCTTTGATAGGATTTTTGTCTGTGAAATAATTTTTGTTTGCCCAACTGGCGCTGTCGGCTTTAGGCAAAGTTCTGAGTACGGGGCCGCACAGAGGCGTCAACAATGCTTCGTGACCCTTGTGGGGCAGCTTTAAGCAAAGTTCTGAGTACGGGGCCACACAGAGGCGTCAACAACGCTTCGTGACCCTTGTGGGGTGCTCTGGCTGATGGGGACTATGAGCCAGACTCTGACGGGAGCGTGAGGCCATGTGTTGGGCTTTCCTCTGTTTTATTTGTTGAGATATCCCCAAGGGCGCTGTCTGGAAATGGTCAATGTGCCGGAGGAAAAAAAAAAAAGAGGGGGCAAAGAAAATGTACCGCTTCCTGGGAAGGTGTTCAGATGTGCGGAGCTGCTTCCACCATGTGGTATCCATATGAATAGCTGAGGTACCGTCCAACTGGTTTTAACGCCGCATTTGGCCTTCCCAACTGAATAAACAATTCTGTGGTAGATACCCCAAAATACATAGCTGGGGTGGCCTGAGTGATAAAAGTCAACAGGGGACACAAAAGCAAATCGTGTTTTTTGGCAAGGCCATACGGACTATATAAACGTTTCAGAGAGAGCTGTGCATATATTAAAATACGTTTTAAATTCACTTGACTCCTTCCTCCTTTTAAAGACTTCTAAGTAGTCGATTTAATTAGTATTGCTTGGTCTCATAGATTTCACTGTCAGCAAATGCTATTTGTCTCAAGGATTGAGTAGTGTCTCAGTATATTAGCTATAATTTTCTTATGCATAATTTAATTATTTACATGTAAGTAGATGTTGCTTGAAATTCCATAGATACAATTCATTACCAGCCACAAACAGATTACCATTGTGCATTAGCACATATCGAGCTATTTATTATTTAACAAAAGTGTAAAACCATAAAATAACCTATTAAAAATATTTGTGCACTCCTCCGTTCAAATATTTGATTAATGAAAAAGTCTAATGCTTTTCTTTAAAATCTCATGGACTAACGAAAGGAAGAGGGCTGCTTCCTCCTCCAGAGGTGGTTCTGGCGCTCATTAGCACTGACGTGAACGATGGGTGAGCACTGAGAGCTGAATGAACCCGTCCCCCTGACACGAGCAGATAGTATGCAGAATGCCAGTGCCTCTGCTGACCTTCGCTCCCCCCCCGACATGTAGCCTGTGTTCGAATTTTGTTTTGAGACTGCGTCAACAGAGAGAAGTGCAGGTGGAAAGCAAGCTAACGCACAACAGAATTGCTTCAATATCATAGAAGGTGTGTGAAGTCATTCAGTCTGTTTTTCTGTTATAAGATACCTGCTGTGTATCATAGAAATGACCACATATGTATTTTTGGCTGATCTTTTTACTAAAAATTCAGATTAATTTGTTTGGTGCTTCAGTCCAAAAATAGTCCTGCAAAAATGTTCGATAACATAACTTTTTTGACATTTTCAGAACAAAGCTCTTATTTTGTTCATTAGTTGTTTTCCCTCAAAATGCATTTTAACATTTATGACTGTTTTAATTTTAATATTTAAATTTATTAAAATAACATAAATATTTATAGTTTGGGGTGAAATTAAATAGTCATTTTAAAAAGAAAAGTTTGTGTAACAGCTTAGTTCACTGAAAAATATCTGTTTGGATAAATACACACTTTTTTATAAAAAAATCCCCACAACTCTAAATTTTAAACTCTAAAACTCTAAACAACTCTAAAATTTTAGAAGTCATGGAGTTAAACAGCATAATGAGAGTAGATCATTGTGCCAATCTGGTTTGTATCTTTCAAGGCATTCCTGAAACCCTGTAGATCAGCTGCTTTAGTAAGTGACACCGTGGAATTTTCTACGTCTGCTGATACTTCTTCTGCCTGAATCATTGGCTTGAGCCAATGTTTGAATGAGTGAGAAAATTAAAATCCCGGATAGTTTAGACCAAGAACCTGCGTCGCCGTTGTAGCGGGAGCTGCGTTAACAAGCTGCAGATGCTGGGTTAATGAGTGTGTTTAATAAGCAGATGGGTGGTGGGAGTGGTTCTGCCCCTGTTTGGGAAGCAAAGAGAGCCCTGGGAAAGAGATAGCAACAGGGCTGTGCCTGATCGTGTCTCGGGTACGTGGTACTACTTGGGATGGAGTTATTTACCAGCGTGTAAGGTTTTTTTGAATGTTTTATTAAAATCTTATTCTTGTTTGGTTTTCATGTTGTAATGAGTGCAGTTTGGGGATGTATTTAGGAAACTATGATAAAATAATTTGAAAACTCTAAAATTATTCTCAGTGGAAAGACCAAGGACTTGATCGAGCCTAGAGACTGAAGCCTTAAAATGGAAACAATGCATCTAATCTGAATTGAACTTTGTTATCCAGGGAGCTCTGGTAGAAGAGATTTTAAGAGGAAATCTTGCTGAAGAGAGTAGGGATGGCGAATTCTCATTTGCTACTGAAAGAGAAGATGTTGAAAAAGTCCTAGGTGCTGTACCTTGTAAAAGCTCTCCCGCCAGTCTCCAGAAGGTGTTCTGCCAGGTGGTGAGTCTGAAGATGTGACTGGCTGCCTGAAACCAAAATGTAGGACTTGGGACCTGTAAGAAAGCATCTCTCTTATGACCGACAGCCTCTGCCATAAATTGGTGTGTGTGTGACCATTTCAGGTATCTGCCCGTATAACTAAGAAATGAGTGTGGTTTTGAAATCTGAGTAGTATTTCTGTTTCATGTTGGACAGTAAAAGCTTTTTATTTTTCTGTCTTTGTGTTAGAACTCAGAAATACGATAGCACAAGTCTAAGAAGTCATTTAATGGAGATGGTGTCCTGTTCAAATACAAACGTCTATCACTATAAATTATTTCTCCTTGGTAGGCTTGATAACTTCTTTTTTCTTTCATTTTCCCCAAGGGAAAAAAGGTCACTGTGGCAGTCAGCCCACTTGGTAGGGGTCTGTAATAGTTTGTAGAAGCTGTTAAAAGAATTGCCTGAAAAAACTGGCAGAAAATTTATTAAAAGGTACTTCCTAAAGTGTTACCCTTCTTGAGGCGCTGCAAGCAGCTCGGTCCAGGATCTTGATGAGGTGGGAGGTAGCTGGCTACCTCTAACCCGTGGACATTTGAAAGTATGTGCCCCAAGAAAGGCACATATAGAAAAGTTTCTGGGTTTTATTTTGATTTGTTTTGTTACATAAAGGTTTTTTTTGGGGGTGTTGGTTTTCTGCTGTGGGTTTGTGGCTTTTTTTTGTCTGTTTCTTGTTTGTTTTTTTTTTTTAATGCGAGGAAAGAAGGAACAATGCAGAGGCAGAATAAATGGCAGAAGGAAGACACAACCAGATCTTTCAGTAGTAGCATTGCTTTATGGTTAGGAGAAAATGCAAAATCTGTGATCATGGTAATTATTTAAACTGAGAAGGAAGAAATAAATTTTGCCTTAAGAGACAGAGAATTTCTACCAAAGCATTCATATTTTGCAAGCTCTTTGGATTGATGTCACTTCGTAATTTATTTGGCTACCACAAGTGATGAGTGAAGCGTGGAATTATTTAGTCAGTATTTCCTGATTGAAGTCTTTCCGGGCAGGGAGAAGGCTTTCGTCCATCCAAAGAAAGGATGCGGTTTTTAAAAACAAACAAAAAATGTAACTATCAGAACTCAGAAAGTGTTTGCTTTGATTTGTACGTTGTAGTTCTAAATAAAAGACAAAGAAGGGCTTTCTTTTTAATACTGCTGCCTTGTCTATATATAAAGCAAATGGATTTGTAGAAGAACAACATTTATATGTATAGCATGCATTAAATAACCTTAGAGCAGTACTGTATTTCATGCTTTGAATAAGGAAATACAGGTTGGATTCCTTGACTGTGTTTTTAACTCTATTATCGATGTGGCCAAATGCACGGTTAGTCACCTCTTTCCTAGTTTCTTCTTAATTCATAATCAAACAATACTGTCATTAAATTTATGCAGTTGCAAGGCACCAGATATTTTTGCATGATACTTACTTATTATGTTCGTGAGATTCACCTGACTAAATGAAAGATGGTAGAACAGTATATGGCCCTGACAGACTGAAACTGGCTGAGCCTCCCATAGAGAGTGATCTACCCTAAGAACATGCCTTTTAATGAAAAATAATTTTCTGTTTACTTCAAGACTGCAGGACAGCTTCTCTCAGATTATATAAAAACCAGTACTGCAAAATTCATATTCTGCTGTGGAGGGAGAAGTCATACGAATGGATGCTTAGGAAGAAGCACAGAGATTAAAAGATTCGGGATACCATCTCTGTAAACTATAATTTAGAGAGCTGCAAGCTGTGTTCTGTAATCAGTGAAATTATAGGCGCACAATTACTGTTTTCTTTATTAAAGCTTACATTTCAATGTACTGTCGCAAATCCGTCTTGTTCTCCAAAGAATATCAACAACTCGTCCAACCCGTCAGTACTCATCAGGACGGTATTCAGATTCAGTGCTGTCAAGGTCCTATGGCAGGCTTGTCTGGAAAGACGTGAGGACAGGAGCCTTGCCGTGTGAGGGTATAGGCTGCAAGGGAGCAGGGAGGGAGTCTGTACTCTTCTGGCGTGGCAAGTGCACAGGACCAGCTGAGAAGCCACAGAAAATGTGGGACGGTGCAGAAATCGCATTACAGTGTCCGGTGGTTAGAGATTAAAACCGTCACGGCAGGATGTGCAGGTACAGCTATTCTTCAGTTAGGCTGCAGGCATGCGTCTCTGTCCGGGTTTACCTGAAGCAGTTGGGTGTTTTCATGGCATTGTTTTCATGGCAGAGGTGGGGAAGGTGCCTTAATCTGCTGTAATCAGTGCCAGCTTCATTAGCTCAAACCACCTTCAGCGGTGCACTCAAAGAACTATGTGGAGAAGAAAGTTATTGCACCTGGCTGATCATCACAGCCCTCCGCTGCCTCTTCAAAATTGCCTGCAAATCTTTGTATGGTTGTGCTCCACAATGTGTTTCTGCCAAAGGAAACTTAGCAGGCGCAGGGACTTCAACCTGTTTGATAAACTGGCTGACGTAACCTGAAGTAAATTAGAAAGTTGTTCTGCAAACTGGAAGCACGTTTATTTGCTCCGGATATACCTGGAAGAGCAGTCTTGTTCACAACCTGAGGAACTCTATTCCTAAGAAAACTTCTTGGAGGACAAAATCTATGTAGATCAAGCCTTAATATCCATGACAACGTTTCCCTCGGACTTCTCGCAGAAGAATGTCACTCTGGGTGACACTGAGTAGTAATACTACCTTTGAGGGGAAGGTACCAAGATGAGAGAGGTTTTGTAATCTCTGTCACAGGCTAATCCTTTACTACTGGTCAAGAGACAAGGTCTGAGGCACTTCAGGAAATCAGTAACAAGATGTCCTGAGTTGAGCAACCAATGAACAAGGCACTTAAGGTTAATGAATACTAAATACTTGGTGGTTTGTACCCTCCAGAAGACTGCGAGGCCTGCCAAAGGCTGAGGCTGCTCCAGGGTGCCTGGCATACACAGCACACGTAGTATTTCCTAAGAATGATGCACGCTGGCAACTTGGACTAATGTTGCTTTTACCAAATGCCTATGTGGTTCGATTTTTGTTAGCTGCAGCCTTTTAAAAATGCTTTTGAAATCCTGATCTACAGGAGTCAGTTAGTGCTTTCAATTTCATCCGCATACATTAGGCACTAGATTGTTACTTTAAATTTCCAAACAGGCGACTTGCATTCATATGCAAACTAAATTAGGGGTTGAGGCATGAGAACATACCACTTCTTTTTGCATTGAACTTTCGGGCCTGAGAAATCCTAATGTGCACAATAATATCTTGGAGGTGCTCCTAACCATGCCTGCTGGGAGAATGGTTAATCGGAGATTCAATCAGCCATAAGTTCTTCTGCCATCACCCTTTGCTTTAGAAGTCTCGTTTTAACAGGATGGTGGCAGAGTTCCAAGTGTGGTTAAAATCTAAGATAAAGCCATATATATATGTGTGTGTGTGTGTATTAAAAAAAAAAACAAACTACAAGCTTCTGGAATCCTAGGAAAGATCCCAGTAAGTTTACCAGTTTTATTGTCATTCTGCCCTCCAACTCCAAATAACCATTTCCTCTCTCGAAAAATGTGCTTCTCTTATGATGCAAATGAATGTAGATGGTTGCGGCGCTAGTATTTATCAGTTGGTGTACAGTGGGGAGGGCCTAGCTTTTGAATGGCAGCAGTAACAATACTTGGCGCTGCATCAAACGGCGCACTGAAGGACTGTTCTGATATAAATGCAGAGTTTGAAATAAAGGGAAGAAGGAAATGCAGATGTGAGCTAAAAAAAATGGATAGGTTTGCTGCCCTGTCAAGTTTTGCATTGCTGAGTAGGAACGGCTTGTTTTTGTATGACGTTCACTTGAAGAGTATGCATTTAGGCAAGTTTTGAAATTTTGGATGTATCGATCAAGTGCTAGGGTCTGTTAAATGGTTCCCGGTTTTGTAAGGATATATTTATTTCTTTGGAAAATATGTTTATGTTTAGATGTTGCATTGTCATGTTCCATCTAACATGATCTGTTACTCTTATTGGTACTTAAATTAATTTTACTTGCAGTTTGCGGGTTGGTGGTGGTGTTTCTAAATAGGCTGGAGGATGACCTAAATGAGGCTCCCAGAAGCAATTAATTCAGACTGTTTACTTCAGCTGTGGCAACAACCTGATCACAACTGTCCTGTATCCTCGAATTTAGGTGTGTTTCTCTAGAATGCCACTTGGCTTTTTAAGGCTTTCCAAGCTCAGCCTATGTGAGTGAAACCTGGTTGATATTTCATTCCGTAACAACGCATTTCTCAAGTTCTGATTTCCTGCTTTGATATAAGTTTCCATTGTTTCTCATCTTTCATGAAAATTTGCAGATTATAATATTTATAAAGTACAATCTGGTCCTGTTTAAATTATATTTTTGATTGGTGCCAGAGGCATTTTAAGATCAGTGTGTCACTAACGGTAGGTGCTTTGTGGTCAAGGCAAACATCTGTGCTTTGATTGTGTGCCTGCGGAATCCTGTTTGTTTGATTGATCTTGAGTCTTGAGGACATTCCCAAGAGCAAGGAGAAGTGTTGCATGCTAATGAGATTGGGGCCTTAATTTAATGTCCTTCTCAAGCCCTCTTCTTAAAAATGGTTCTCAGGCTTTTTTGTTTTGTTCCTTGGCTTGGTTGTTTCCCTCTCTCCAGCATTTTCTTTGCTCCTCTGAGGGTTTTTCCTTAGCTGTAGCTTATTTTCTGTTTTTCTTGTTCCTAATCAAGTACCATCTTTCTTGTTTGACTTTATGAAACTGGTTTCAGCTAGTCTGTAGCACCTGAGGAACACATACATTCCTGTTCCCTACGTGCACAGGTTGACATAATCAAATACTCAAATAACTGAATCTCTTGTGTAGTGCATATGTAACAATTCAGAAGCATCTGTACATAATGTGATCTTTGGCTGCCTGCTTTTGTCAGAATGGAGATAATTCAAGCTTGTTCCATTGTGACCATTTTTAGGTGGAGAGGCAAATAGAATGACTTTTTCTACAAACAGCATTAGAAAATGTGCTCAGTTCTGGTGGTAGTCGAAGGTTATTGTAACTTACCTTTCTCTTCAGTTAAAACAATTTGAGGAATGGGGAAAAGGCTATACCATTAGAGATTAATCTTGACATACCTTAGTTACGCTATATAATTTCTTCATGAGTGAAAAATTTGTTTTAATCCAGCAGAAAATGGTGAAACAATGAGTGATTGAGAGCTGAAACGGGACAGATTGAGGTTGGATGCTAAATATATAAGGGGGAGGGACTATTAACCATTGGAACAGGCAGTTGAAGCTCTGGGGTGTGGTAGATTCTCCACTGATATTTCCAAAGCAAGGTTTTCAATCTTGCTTTAATCACATACAAGTTATTTGGCTCAGTGCAGGAATAACTGGGTGAGATTTAATGGTCTGTGATATACACGAGGTCAGCCTGTATGATCTAACGGTTTCTTCTGGCTTTAAATTCTGTGGATGACAGTTGTAAAAAATGCATTGCTTCGCGTTCCTGTATATCAAAATAAGGTAACTTTTTATTCTGTGTTTGGTTCAAATTTGAAATGGCTTTGCTTTTTATTTGTCCCTCCCCTATAGGGGCAGCACTGCTCTCAGATTCATCTATCTGCAAGATGTGTATTAAACACACAAGTAGCCTGAGGTCAGTAGCTTTTGATATTTCTTTTGGGCCCTGGTGGTCCATACAGGAGGCATCTGAGACCTTAATAGACTTAACAGGCTTGACCCAAGCATGAAATGTAACTTCTGGCACCAAAGACTTTATTAGCCAGTGGATCATATAGTTATAAACCTTTTGATTCACTGCTTATTAACCCACCTATGGGATAAGAAGAGTTTGGGGTTTTTTACCCCCAATACAGTCCCTATATTATCAGGAGGCCTGAAATGAATAAGTATATTTGCAAATTTGGAAGAAGCCTTGGTAAATTAAATTAAAATCATGCAGCTTGTAAGGATGGCTGATCCTTCTCCATTCTTTGCATCTAGGAAGCAACTGGGAAAGCTAAAATGGAAGTATATCCCTTCTTGCCAAACATGGCGTGTTGTTTGTCACTGAAAGGAAAAACAGAGTGACTCAAAATATGTCATCACTCAGGTTGAAAATGCTGTGAATCGTTTTTAAGTTTCTCCTCTTGTGTTAGCCTACTTTGAGGTAAGAACAGGCAGGGTATGAAATAACACTTGAATTGCTACGTTTTAATAGTACTTTCTCGCCCATTAGCACAGCGTAGTTGTTAGCCAACTAGACAAGGAAACATTGGCATTCCTCTATTATTATGGCTCTATTGCTATAGTTATGCTAATACAGCTCATGTGAACACACTCTTCTGAATTATGAAGATCAATTCTGAACCCTTCCCAAAGGGAAACTCTGTCAGTGTTAGTAATTTGGTATGTATGATTATGCCCATTTCATCATGAAAGTAAGTTTTGCTGTGTGGTAAGTTTGCTATAGCTTTAGTTTTGCTGGACGTCCTCATCATTTCTGCACAGATATTTTGTCCAAGCAAAACATGAGGAACTATTCTAATTTGTCTAGGGTTTCCAGGCATTTATTCAGAGTCCGATGTACCACGATTTGTTGGAGCTAATGCAAGGAGGCAGGACAGCACCAGTCCAATCGTCTAATGCATCCTAGGTAGTTTAATTTTGATGTGCGTATGCTACATCATTAAACATTAGGATCAGACAACCCAGCCTGGGAAACCCTGTAGGAAATGGAATTGTGAGATTAATTCTTCTGCAGAGTGTAGAAGGGGGGTTATTGTGTATCTGTACTGGGCACGGGAGGGAGGTATCAGGAGGTTAATGATGCTCTAAAGATGCTCACCACATTCATTCTGCAGAGCAGCTTTGATTTGCGGTGCCACTTTGATCTGAGTCCACTTGGACTAAAAGGTGAGAGTTCTGCATGCAGATGTAAACTGAGTTAGCGTTACATTCAAATTAACTTTACAATGAAGACATTGTAAGTCTCTTTTTATGACTTCTAATAAAAAGAAAAAAACTAATTACATACACAGTGTGATTGGGAGAATGAGCTTCCACCTTATCCCCCTGCACGGTTTCCCGAAGGGTTACTTTTTGCCTTGGGACGTAAATAGTATGATATGCTGACAAGTAACAATCATAATGATATTTTTTTGACGGGGACATCTGGCCACTAGAGAATCTGGCCTATGAACTAATGTCATACAAGCTACCGTAAAATACCTGCCGGTATTTATTTCTGTGATTAGTATCAGGTATGGGTTTGAACTAGTAATCTGGAGAGAAAATTCTTCCTACATCCTTACCAAATTCTTGAGCGATCAAGTGACCCCTAGTAAAATGGTCTTTAGCTAGTTTTAGGTTTTAGGTATGTTTTTTCCTAATAATTTTCTCACTTTGAATGGAATAGACACTCTGACAAAATAATTGGTACTAATTGTTGTACGGGTGTTAGTTTTAATAAACCATTCAAGTAGAAAATATTTTACAGATCCAGCCGTTCCTGTGTGTCACCAGCTAAAACTTGCACATCCTTCAGCACCTGGCTCTTAAAGCTAGTACTTGTATTTTTCTTTCATGCTATATTTTTTTTCTTGTTAATAATAGAGCTGTCATTTCTAATAAAATATGAAACAACCATCCAGGGAAATAACACCGGTGATAGATAGAGCAGGCTGAAACACTAGACTGAGTGAACACAGATGCTCAATAGCTTGGAATATAATTCTGTCATTAAACTGAACCTGTAGAGGGACTAGGACTGAATGCACTGGAGTGAAAATGCTTTGCGCTTCGGGGACTGATTCAGCTTCTGTTGGGACTGTTCAGGTCACTGGAGTCAGATCAGACTTCTGAGATTTGAAGGGGGTCCTACAGCGAGGGAAGAAGTGCTGTCAAAAAGCAGGCAGCGTTAGACTGGCCAGAGGGAGAGCCCGTAGAGCCACGCACCAAAGACGGAGTTCTTTTTGTCAGCCTCTCTGCCAAAAGATTCCCTTTATTTGTCACCCACCTTATTGAAGGAAAGGATGTCAAGTCCAACCAGAACATTTGCACGCAAAGGGATTGCAGGGAGCTCTATAGGTCTTATTTTTTTTCTTTGATATTAGTAACTAGGATCCAAGGCAGAAGGAACAGTGCAGTAGAGAGACCCCTATCTCCCGATTCCGCTTGACATAGGCGTGACGTATGTAGGAAAGATTTCTTTTGCATGTGGATCTGGGGAGTGTGTTTTCTGTCTCTCTCAGCTCTCCTTAGTCGGGCTTGCCCAGTAACTCAAGACATACACTGTCAGCCACCTGGCAAATTGTTTCTCCTATCTGTGTTTGTTTCCTCCTTTCCAAAAATGGAAATGAATATATTTTTCTCTTCTATCTTTACGAAAGAGTGTGACAGTTCTGGACAGACAGTGCATTAGGAGACTTCAGTATCACTGTAATTGTAAACAATGTTGTTTCTTTGTCCCCAAAAACTGGAGACAAGTATTTTATTTTTTTTGGGGGGGGGGGATTCCAAGTGGATAAGAAAAGTAAAACTGCCTTTTAAAATTATAATTATGCTCTTCTCATCCTCCAAATAACAGCTAAAATGTCTGTGTTTTTCTCATTGAGCAGTCTGGCTGGCTAATGGACGATGTCTATTTGCAGTTAAAGCTATTGCAATGCTGACAATTAAGCATGTACGTGGAACAGAGTAATCAGTATGAATGCAGTTTTATCACCAATGTTAATTATCTAATATTTTCCATCTTACAATAATGTGCAAATTCCTTAGGCATAAATGAAAATGAACCCATCAATTACAATTTTTCTCAAGATAATGGCTGACAGAACACTTGCCGCCCCACAAAAAATAGAAGCAAGAGAAAAATTAACAAAATTAATAACTTAGTTGTTCAGGCTCTATAGTATATAAATGTAGTCATATACTACATGATGTGCTTTCTCACTTCCTCGTGGGGGGACATTTCCAAGTTGGTGACTGGAATTACTCATACAAGTCTTTCTTTTCAAGAGGTCTGTATGTGCAGCCGCTTCTAAAATCTCTAAAGAAAACACTTTTAAAAGCAGCAGAACAAACCCTGGTCTTGGACGTAGGTTGTGAATGAGAGCAGAATTGATCTAAAAGCTGCTGTTTACTATAATAATTCTCAGAGATTCACTACACCAGTGCCCAGGAGAGTATGTGCTGCTTTATGTAGAAACAAGGCAAATACTCTCTGGCATGTCTCCTTTATATTCCTGAGCAACTTGCCCTTTTCATTTTATTTCTCGTCAGCTGAGGACTAATCTCAGTTACAATCATTCCAATGAGACATTCTCAAATGACCTTTAAATGCTGAGGAAAGCTACTGAAGATTATTTGTTAACCTCCATCCTCCGAACTTGAATAAGCATCCTATGTTAACAGGGAGTGAGAGAAACCATGAATAAGCAATAATTTTCAGGAAAACGAATCTTGGCAGTCTTACAAGCCCTGTGATCAATTTTCACTTTGAAATTTATCTTCAAAGGAAAACTGGAAGACACTAAATTACTCTTTTTTTTTTTTTTTTTAAATAAAGTTGGGAGTAGCAATGACTTTTTAAAAGCATTACAGAAACTGGGGGACACATAGCAATGGGCTTGCTGAGCTCCAAAGGGAGGTGTAGGACTATAGACACTATGTTCCATGATATAAATGTTTGGATTTTAATTTTCTGTCCATAGCTAATCTTCCTCAAGTATTTAGGTTTCTCGAGCGAACTGCAGGAAATGGGCTTGCTCTCAACCAAAGCCCCAGGCAGTGAGCTCTTTCGGCTCCTGAAACTGATTTTAGGCACCTTACCACAGATAAAGGCCTTGCATTCACTATGTGATCCAAGTTGAAGTATCTGAAATCTATGTTTCTTCAATTTCAGAAGAGGGGGTTAAGATTACACAAAGCTTGTGGCAGAAGAAAAGTAAGGCTGCTTTCTCTCAGTCTTCTGTGATAATCCACATGGCAGGCGTAGCTCCGTTAATGACTGATGTAGAAATTCCAGGGCTCTTCTGTGTATTTATAGAACAAAGAGTTATTAAATCTGATACCTGTCACAAAGCGAGCTAAAGCCACTACCAGCTATTGAGCAGCAATGCCAACTGTTGATGTAGGTCATTCTACCACTCTTTTGCATGTGACCAAACTAAGGAGTTATATTTGCTGTGTTCACTTTGAGGCACTTAATGACTCTGAACACGATCTTAGCCAGCAGAGCAGACGGAACATATGGTGTTTCTCCAGTAGGTATCATGTATGGTTTTGTTTTGCTGGCAGCTGTGCAAATCTGTTTTTGCAAGTAAACTCTGAACAAGAGTATATATGGACAGAAGCGACATACCCGTTCAAAGATGGTTTGGTTTTTTCCCTCTTCACTCTCACAGAAAGCACATTAGCAATTATATATTCTATGGCCTCCTTTGGTTTTCCAGCTCATGATACTTGCTGGACTGTGTTCTCTATCCTGTGGGTTAAGGGGTTGAGTTTATTAAAATGTTTTTTTTATATTGACCTTGTACTGTTTAAAATAATATCCGTTTCTATTTTTTCTTCTGCTCAACATCAAGATCTTTCTTTGGCCTATTTTTCTCCAACTGACTTTGGTCTAACACAGTCTGTGCTGAACTTAAAGAAATGTGTAACTACTTCTCCTCTGAGCAAGCATTAATTAACTAATGAACTTGTTATGGTTCTTCATTTGCATAACTGGAAGCCCATTTAAGCTTTAGAGGGATAGGATTTCAAAGTGGTCGATGTTAGTTCAATTCGTAAGTGCAGTAACTTCTCGCTCAGTTGCCAAAGCAGTAACATGGTAGAGATCTGTACATTTTCAGCGTAGCAGCAAAATAAAAATGGAGGTGGGCTTGAAGGAATTATGCTCTAATTAATTATTACATTCATGTCTGTAAGTTGTGGAGGGTGAGCCCCTGCAAAGTAGAAGGTGGGCAAGGGCTTTATGCATCCTGCCACCGATCCTGGTCTCTGGAAGATAATGTATTATCCTCGCTAGAGCAATACCAGCGTGTGCTAAAGCTCACCAGGGAAATCTCATTTCCTTGCCAAGGAAATGGATGCTGCTGCTTAACGCAGGTTGAAGATCCTAATTTTAATGGTGATACTGTCAGTGTGTTATAAAGCTGCCTGGCCTTGGCGGAGCTCTGGTGCTAAGGTTGCTCGACACATGGAAGTGGAGATTTGATGAAGGGGTTCCTTGCAGTGTCTCTCACCGTAAAGCTTGATTGTTTTAATTCCTTTAATCAAGTTATATTGCCACACTGTGGCTGTAATTGCATATATGGATTTATGTGTGGCACGTTAAAAATCTTGCAACAAAACCAACAATTTTAAAATCTTTCTTTCCATAGAGGAATAGTCTTCCAGCTTTTTGCTGTTACACAACTGGATGTAATTGCTTGTCGGTAGGTAACTGCTTAGGAAACATTGCTCCGTGATTCTAGGGAAAGAAAGAGGGAAAAATTACAGCTTGCATTAAGCATAGAAAACAAGCAAGTCAGGCCGAACTCTGACCTAAAAGTGTTACAGACTTCCAAGTGAGTACGCTGATTGCTTACATGGGCTATATTGAACCTTTAATTACATAGTGTGATAAAAGAATGGTATACTGTGTTTATATTTTGTTTATCCTAACAACAAACAGGAATTCTTTCTCATAAGGCCTAGATCTTACTAGGCAGGCATTTCTGTAAGGTAGCATCATTACGCCTGCATGTTTCACAAGATTGCGTTCCTTTCTCTCTCACACTGAATACAATTGTACTTATATATACATATATATGATAATTAGGTTTGTTAGACACTTCTAAGTGTCTGCCAAAACTAAATATTGCCTTCCAAGAACAGGGTGTTTTGGCCCATGATCTCTTTTCCTTTCCCTTACCTCATTCCACATAATAGAAGGACTGTACTGAATTTCTTTTATAATATTTACTCCATTTTCTGTTTAAAAAAAAAAGGAAGAGCAAAAGTCCCAAACTTGTTTCTGCTGTAAAACAGTATTAACAGTTCAGCAGAAACAGAAAACACTCTAAGATTGAGTAAAATTCTCATTTTTAACTTTCATGTAAAATTGACTCATCTGCTGGACATGAAACAGCCTTAACAGATAATCTAGTTGATGTTGCTGTAAATATAGGCTTATTCCCCACAGAACACTTCCTTGTGTTTTATGCATCCTACCTTTAAATATCTCAAACAGTGGACCACACCTCCCTCAGACTAATTTACAGGCTTTAATATTTAGTAAACAAGTCAGTTGTGGTTATTAATTATTCTTAGTATTATTTGCACTGTGAGAGGCAGTAGGGCTTGTTGTGCTAGCCAATGTGAAAAAATACAACAAATAGTTCTTTGTTTCCCTGAGACAGGCGACCTCTGTAAATCATCGGCTTTTTTCAATGGTATGACTGATGCTCAGAAACAAAAGTGTTATACTGCAAAGACCGTCGCAGACTCGGCATAGGTCTGTCTTGCTATTGTGAGTGAAGCAGCTCTGCCTTCTCTGCTGTATCAGGTGCTGTCTGCAGATATTGCTCCAGTTCGCCACGCCATCTTTGCATAGGATAAAATTATGGTTGGGTAGCTCTGTGCAACAGCACGCAAGCCTTTCGGGCTTCTGCCACTCTTCTGGATTGTCTTCTCTCCAGTGTATTGAGTCGCCTTTTTCCAGTCTCGTTTTTTTTTCTGAAATATTGCTAGGTAACACGCCCATGGCTACTAAGTCAAAAACCTTCAAACTTTTAACTAAGTCAGAGATGTTTCCGGCTAATTTCTTGCCTCTATTGCTTTGGAAGCTACGTGACTACTAACTAATCAAAAAGATTCCCTGAATCTTTAAAAAAAAGAAAAAGAACCATAATTGTCTCTACATTTGAGCAGTGCCAGGTACATTGTAGCGCCATTTCTGGTTGTGGCCCCTGGGCAATGATATTATGTAAATTTATTTTGCTTAGTACTAAACAAAATTATTAAGCTTGGAGAGGTTCTGATTTCCATCAAACGGTGTCACTTGGTTAATTATAGGATGTGGTGGCCAAATGAAGGTAAATAAAGATGACCTGTATTGATAAGTTAATATGATTTTATGAAGAGAAATAATAAACCGTTAGTGCTATAAAGTGAGTTGCAGTTTTTATCAGAAACCACAAAGTTCAAAGGAGTGTAATCCGCGGTGATTTGTTTGTAGGCAGATTGACGTTTCTTCTATACAGAGATCTGTCCCTTCAAGTGCAGAATTTTTCATTACATCAGGGTAAAAAAGCACTGAACAAAAGTCGTTTGGACTGTATATTTGGAAAAACAGTTCCTTAATCCCTTTTTGAGTTTTCAGCTCACGTTTTAGTCAGCAAAACAAATACACCGCTCAATGTTGTAGGCAATGATAACACCAGGGTAAACACAGGAAATGCTTTTATTAATATGATCTAAGCATTTAATTGCCTTCCTTGTAGTTTAATCTTATCTTCACACATTGAAGCAGTGCATATTGTACACTTCTGATCCTCAAAGGACAGCTTTTTATATGGCACTGTAGAATAAGACGTTATCACCAGAAACCTGACAGGCCTGTAACGTTGCTCGTCAGCTGAGGGGCTAGGAAGTTTGTCATAATTATGAAGGAGGTGTTCAAAAGATCATGGTTTGCAAAAAGCAATGCTGAATACCATTCTATAATTAAAGAGAAGGGGTGAAGTCAAGATGTGCCATGAGTGCTGCGTTCCTTTGAGAAATGAAGTGTCAGAATTCAATAAGCCCCAAAGCAGAGAGTTCAGTCTCCAGATGATGCATTTACAATCAGGTTAAAATTAAAGAAACAAAGCTTTAAATTCTGAGCGGTAAAAGGACTATAATGAAGAAGTCTAATCCCGCGTTTTAGGAGCCATGTTTGTGATAGACCAATTATCTAGAGCAACAGTTCTTCTGGTGTTCAATTTAACTTACTCTTTCAGATTACAACCACATCTCTGTACTTGTATATGTAAAGAAATATAAACTGAACTAAGAAGGGAAGCTTTTTTACCAGCTATTTTAGTTTCTTCTCTTAAGGCAGATGATATAACACCTGGAGCCCCTTCTCTGTTCCAGCTCTAGATTAGGTGTTTCTTACTTAAATGTGGGTAGCTAGGATTGCAGGTAGTCTAGATTTTGGATCTAGTTTCACCCATGCTTAGTATGTTAATCCCAATCTTTTTCTATCTATATTGGGAATATATCTCCTAATACATTTTTAGAACCACGCTTGCATTTTTTTGTGGCAGCACCACACTAACGGCTGAATTTCAAATGTCTTTGTGAAAGCCTGGAACGAGAGTCTCTCCCATAATTACAGAATCCCTTCCCTTAACACAGTCTGTTGGGACTCACTGTCATCCGTGTGATCTGTTTCCATAAATATGGCCAGCATTTTATCCCACTTTTACTACTTCCATTCCTTCTTTTAAAATGTGCTGTAAAGCACTGTATGCTGTAGAGAACCCAGAAAAAAGACATGAAAATAGGAGTGGGCATAAATTACCCTTCCGCCGTTAGGCTGCGCAGCTTGCCTTGGGACGTGCTGCTAAAGCCAAGAAGCCAGGCCACGTTGTTGACACTGTTGCACCCCTGTACAAACTCTCTCAAAAGACCGTTTTGTTTCAGTCTGCGTGGCAAATGTGTAGGTAACGTGAATACAGCTACGTGCATAAGTCCCAAATTAATATGCCCTTTTGCAGAAAAATAGTTAAATAACAAAATAAAATTTCTCTCTCTCCTTGGAACTTTGATGAAATGAATACTTGTATTTTGTTTCAAATATTGTGAGCATATTTCTTTCAAAACACGATGCCTTTCCCAATCCTCTCAGCACCATTTTGCGGTCTGTCTTAGAAATACTGTACTAGGCAGCTAAAAAAATCTTATTATAGAGTGTGAATTATGTACGTCCTGGCCTCTTCATCCATGATTTTCTTGCAAAGACAGAATTGCATAGCACATTTGTTTTAACTAAAATCTGCTACAGGCCAATATCCTAAATCTAGACCACTGACATAGTATATTTTGACTGTGTGTAACTAATTCATTTGACGTAACAATAAACTTATATTGTCTCAGTACAGGAGCATGTAGAAATTTCTACAAGGCTTCTGATGTGTGAGACTACATTACAGAGGGAATCTTCTTTTACCCTTTTGCTATTTTTAACGAATAGTTTAACAAATAGGATCCTTTTCCATCTTGAATTTTCCAGGTATTACAGGCTTTAAAAGTAAATATAACCAAGTGCACAGATATCCTTTAAATATTACTCTGTCTCCTTGTAGCTGTTGAAACTGGCAACGAGTTTCCTCGTGTCATTTGTAAGACCAACAATTTATCAGTGTATTTTGGAGTGTTGTCTAAATGGTGTTGTACATTAACTTTCACCAGCAGATCTGCAGCTGGACTCTCATTAACTTTTGTAAAAGCAAACTATATGAACAAATGCAATTTTAGTACTTTACAGTCATATTCCACTTCAACGTTCTCAAGGCCAGGAGCCCTATTTCTCCTTTCTCAGTTCCACATGAGCATGGCACTGTTGCTTTTAGTGGAATCACTTCTGACTTACAGTGGTTGAAACCAGGCTTTAGGGTAGAATAATTGACTTGGTAACGGTGTAAAACAACAAGCATCTGCTCCGTCCCTTCTGAGTCGATTTATATATGGTAAGGGTGAGCGCTGGGGAAAGGTGAAGACAGTATTAATATTATTGCGCGTGTGTTTTTCTATATGCCTTCTGCTTGGTTTTTGAACTTGAGGGGTCTATTGGGAGATTTAAGAACTCCTATCAATTACTCTAATAATAAATTCGTCAAGACACAGCTCTTGTAATACTTTGTTCTTGGTTTTGATTCAACTGTTTTGACATTACTGAAATGAACCTAGATATATCTCTTCCACTGGGGAATACAAAGGCAAAAAGAACAACATAATAAAGAAGTCGTGAAGAAAGCTTTGTGAAGAGCCAAGCGATTCAAGAAACAGACAGGTGGAATGTTTCTCATTTCCTGCTGTCCCATCTCAATATACTTCAACAAGTGAACCGTATTTTGCCATCAGCGTCTTCCATACCACTACAGCAGTTTTGCTCTGATCAGTGATCCTTTGCCTTTTACTGAGCTGAGCGTAAAGGAGCTTGAAAAGGGGGTGGGGGAAAGAAAAGCTAAGGATTTCTTCAGGGACAAATCATCTTAAACCCCTGTAGCTTAGAGGATTACTGGAAAGGTCTGTCTGCTTTTATCTGCTTTTCATGCCATTTGATGGAATGTAAAGAAATTATACTGGAATGAAACAGGGATGACAAAAATGTTAAGAGAAGATGTAGATGTTTGGTCACTTCTGAATGTGGGACTGAAAAGCTTTGTAACCTTTCACATTATTAATACAATTAAATTGTATTAATGCAATTGTTGTTAAGTATCGGTTCCTCGTATTCTGTCTTCTACTTTACATCACAGCCTTAGTTCAACTCCTGAATACCTTAATTTAACAGACAGATGACGCTTATATGGGAACTAGTCTGCGTAACAAAATAATTACTTGTACTTGTTCTATCTCAGTGGAGAACTCTGAACCTTTTGCTGATGATCTGAACGACTCCATGGATGTTTAGATCACATTCTAGTTTTATCGTGCATGGTCCATTACAACTTGGCCTCTTGGAGGAAGGAAAGTCTCTGCTCTAGCTCATCTGCATTTCCCATCTTTAGATTGTTGCATGATTACAGGGTATGATGGTACTGTAATTGTGTCATGGGCTTTTATGATGTTAGTGGCAGAATCGCACGCAGTAGTTCCGTTTTAGATTATTTGTCCTATGTTTTCAATTGTCTTATGTTGATGTTATTAGCTAGTTCTGACAAATAGGCCTGGGCTGCTTTGGGCAAGGCTACTGTACTGCTGGCTTTTGTGGACATGTCGTCTTTCTTGACGTGAGAAATTCTGCTAGCATGGGATTTTCAGTTTGACAATTTTGACCAGGATTTCTGAGAACCTTGCAGCATTGGTCCATGCTGGTTTTCTGTGGCTGTATGTTAGGGGAACTCTGGAAATCTTGGAGCTGTCTAGTTTCTGCATGAATGCCTTCTATTGTTCATGGACAGTAGCTGGTCTGCTCTGAGCACACCCTGCAGACCTGCCATCCGCTTTGGTGCGAGCACACACAGCAAAGCTGTTACTGTGGTGGTGAAGTGAGCTGACCCTGTGGTTTACCTGTGCTGCATGTGCGTGGTAGCTCTGTTATGCCCTAGATCCACGGGTTTCACTGAACCTATGGTGCATGGTGCATGAGACGAATTTATGTCTAGGGCATCTTGAGGTTTTTTTATAAACAATAATTTTAGGTTCTAATGTGCTTTGAAGTGCACAGTCTCACGTATTATATGAAGCTAGTGACTTGCTGGATCCTGTAAAATGTTAATGTGTATGGGAGAATAGACAACTCTTCTTAGGTTTGCTGTTATACTGAGATTAAGGTATCTAATATAGTTATTTTATGCCTGCAGATAAATGATTTTTTTAATCAGCATACTTTTGATTTAGTTTTTCAAACGAAATAAGAATGTATTGGCAAAAACTTAAGATTTCCCACTAGCCTGACTGTACCTCTACAGGTAAGTTGGCCAGGGAAGAAATACGTTTGAAAAATCAAGAACCTTTAATTGAGAAGATGATACTGTCAGGGGTCTTTAGCATAGTGAAAATCACAAAATTAAGGACAAATCTATGTCCCTGTGAAAAATACTTCAATCACAAACCTATTACGTATAGTAGTTTGGCACTGCTGTCAGGCTGGTTTGTGTTGTTTGTTTTGTTGTTGTTTGTATTTTTTTAAACAGAGTTCAAGCACTGAGCTCGAAGAGATAAAATTCTTTCTCTTTTCTATGCGTGTCATCTCCATATC
The DNA here is from genome assembly GCF_000699145.1 of Aptenodytes forsteri. Taxonomy (NCBI): domain Eukaryota; kingdom Metazoa; phylum Chordata; class Aves; order Sphenisciformes; family Spheniscidae; genus Aptenodytes; species Aptenodytes forsteri. The sequence goes on from NW_008795035.1 coordinate 1,802,848, forward strand.
AGGTTAAGATCACTTCAAAGACGGCCATGGGGACCTTGCATTGTGGCTCTGTGCACATAGGGCTGACCTACTGATAACAGGAGAGTTTGGCACTTAGATGCGCCAGTCTGTGGTGGTACAAATATTTACTCAGAAGTGGAAATCAAAACAATACATGGAGACTGAGCTTTCATTTCTTTTGGGACTTGCTTCTTGTCGTCTTTTGGAAAACTCCATTAAAAGCTTTTCTTCCGTGGAGTATACTGATGATGCAGTGGATAAGTCAAATCTGAGCGTGCATCTAACAACTGGGAAAAAAAAATTATTCTGGCTGACAGCTGAGAATTGTTAGAGTGATAGTGAGATATGCTTAGTGTCGTAACAAACCTACAGACCATCCGCAGCAGCAGATGTAAATAAATACACTTAGGGAGCCGTTATTTCTTCACACCTCCATTGCGAGAGGTGCAGTTCGCTATTCAGCAGTGTGTAGCATATGAAGGTAACAGAAACCACTGCCAATGGATAATAGTGATCTGCTTTTCAGGTAGGCAAAGACCTTCGCGTTTCCTACTCAATATAAAGAGTAGGTACCCAACGGCCCTGTAGTTGAGACCATTAATACTTCATTCTAGTCATACTGTCAATATTGTTCTGCAGTATTACATCAGTGACTTTGAGTGAATGTAGCTACATATTTTAGACTTAGCCGATGTCTCTCAAAGTACCTTAATTCTGTATAGTTTTCTATTTTTTTACTATTACTAATTTAATAATGGGTTTTATTATTTTTCAAATTAAATACAAATAAAGATTTTCACATATTGAAGCCGTTGGATTTTTTAAAATTCCCTTGAGCTATACATTTTCCCCAACCCAAATCCTGAAATGGTAGTTTGCTAATAAGAGCTAATTGTTCTAGACATATCCATGCAACTGTTCCTCACTTTCCTCAAGATAAGTAGAGCTCCTTTCTTCACGTAGGACACACTGGAAATAAATTACACTTCTCTGTTGAGCCTTGTGTGACATCTGTCAAGCTTGTTCTATTGGATCAGTCTAATTTCATAGATAATGTCTGACCCACGGATGTGTAAGATCTATATAGCAAAATTGGAGACATTTCTTTTCGTATCCCTCTGATCTGCACTCTCCATCACTTTCTTACTCCCAGTTATACTTGAAAAAATTAGGATGTTACAGAATCAGAAAGATAAAGTCAATTCCCTGACAGATACATAATTATTTTATGCAGAGTAGTCATGTGTGCATGTGGTGTATCTTTTTTTCTCACTGTCTCGCTTCTCGCAATGATTTTGACAAAGAAAGTAATTGCAGACAACACTAAAGAGTCTATAAATTGTTCCAAAACCAAATCTTGTTGTAAACGAGCTTGTAAGAAGTCAGGAGCTTTGTAGATTATTTCTGTCCTTAGATGTTTGGCTTAATTTCTTGTTTCCAATGAACCATTACATGTGCCTCTGGAGTTCCCACAGAGGAAATTAAGCATTAAATTTTAAGTGCTAATTTCTTTTTTCATTTTCCACCTGCAATCCTAATCGCAACTTTCAAAGTTTCCTTCCAGTGAGTATGGAAACATAGGTTAAAATAGAAAAAGAGTTAAAAATAATACAACTAAGGGTCACAGCTCAGCACTAACAACTTTCAATTTCCTTCCAGTGAGTATGGAAACATAGGTTAAAATAGAAAAAGAGTTAAAAATAATACAACTAAGGGTCACAGCTCAGCACTAAGAAGGAGTGGTTGGAATTGAAGCAGAGTTATGTTAGGACTGAAGCCTGCTGCCTAAAAAAATTAAATAAATAAATAAAAAATCTTTGAGAAGGAATTTTCTGCAAAGGTAAGACTTAAAACTCCTTCAGTCCAGCTCAGAGACCACTTTGCAGCACACTAACCTGAGGATGAATCCTAAAAGTAATCAGTGAAGAGGAATTGATGGAGTCAGGCTGGAACTCGGGCGCTTTGCTGTGCTCCACTGCTTATCTTTGGCTTGGACCTTGGTATCTGCTTTCTGTCCGCTCTCGAGTTACCCCAGGAACAAGAAGGCAGCAGGGCTGTGCTGCATGAATTGATCTGGGAGCAGCAGCCTTCTCCGGGCTGGTTTGTTTCCTGGGAGGGGACGGGAACTTGCTCTTGTGTTATGTCTTGAATGTACCAAACCGCTGGGGTTCTGGAAGTGTTAAACCTGCTGCATGTGTGTGGGACTGCTTCAGTGGAAGAAATGTCGGGAGGAGGTCTAACGGAGTGGCAGAGCAGGGCTATGGTTTATGACTGAGCCTGCTGCTTATGTGCATTATGCTTTCATTGGCATAGAAGTAGATTTACCAGAGTAATGACTCTAGGATCTGGTTTATCATCTTTCTCACCCGAGACTTCTTCCATTGTTATCACTCAACCAGTTATTCTTGCAGTAACACTGTTCTGTATAAATTATTTTAGGGTTTTTTGTTTCTTATAATGAGCCTTAACTAAATCTTGAGCCTTAACTGCTGTATCAGTAAAATATTTTACTGACCCTGTACCAAAAAAGTTGAGTCTTATTAAGCTTCTTGAAGACCTGTGTACTATAGCAGGTCTGTAATGGTTAATGATTGAGTTTTTCAGTTCTCATGATCTGTTACAAAGAGAATCCCTGTTTCTTTGTTCCTTGAAATGAAGAGAAAGCCGGTTCTTGCTTCACAGCGGTGTGGTGTCATGATGAAATGACATGCTGGATATTTTAAGCAAGACACGGAGATTTGTTAGGTTACTTTGTCTTGTTTGGGTCTAGAGGATGGGCAAGATGAAGCAGAGATAGGCAGTTCGAGGTTGTACTGTCTGCTGTTAGATTCTGTCCTGCAAGAAAGCATTCTGGGAGCAAGCACACCCTAATCTGTCATTCCACATGCACTGAACAGAAAACTGGCAATTTTCCTATGTATCGTCACTTCAGGCTCACAGAGCGCTTTGTGGATGATGGGTGATCCTCACAGCGGCTCTGTAAAACAGGAGATCAAAGGTACCATTAGTCACATGTCAAGTGGGGAAGTAGGGCCCTGGGGCAGCTGATGCTGCAACTGTGAGTTCCATCTAAAGCAGCCTGGCGGAGGTTGTACTTGTTGAGTTTTACTTTCTAGAAAGTTAGGTGTGGTTTTTTTCTCTTCAAGGAAGTAGTGGTTTTCCATTAATTTTGGTTTCTTTCTTGAGAGTTGGAGGCATTGGAAGACAGACAAAAATTAGAAGCTAATTAAAATAAAGGGAAAGAAATCATCCAAGTTTTCTTCTGTGACTCTTCTGAGGTTGAAATACACTTGAGGCGGCTCTGGGGTGTAGGGAAAAGAAGTGTCCTTTAAAATCCAGTTTCAAAGTAATCTTTTTTTTTTTTCTTTCAATAAATCAGCATTATTCCGGCCAACTCTGTGCTCCAAGCAGTAGGATGCAATCTGCCAGCAGTACCCATCCAGGCCAGCACTGGTGGGGCTGCAAGCCCAGGCGATGAGCGTTGCTGAAGACTAGGCTAAGTGGTTCTGTAAATGGAGATTGCTCTAGTGAAAGGAACAGAGACTCACCCCGTGTGCCCAGTACACTGTGAGACCACTAGAGACGCGGATATATCTTCACACTGGCCCAGGGCTCTCTTCTGATTCTTTCCTTCCTTGTTTCTTCCTGTATTAGGTACTGGAGGGGTAGTTCAACAAATCTGTCTGAATACGTTACGGAATCAGATGGCCTGTTTATAAAAAGATTTTGCCTATTCTCTTTCTTGTTGCCCAAATTTCTGAGATTTGGGAAATCTGCATTTAAAGTGAACTATGTTCACACTTTAGGTGTTAATCTTAATATGCATGTCATGTTTGAAAATGTCAGCAGAAAAGACTGAATAATACTTGTTGCGTATAAATCTGAAGTACATAATTGCTCCAGCTGACATGTATGAATGCACTTTCATTATCGTGTCAAGAGGACACTTTGTGCTTGCAAATGAACAATGTTTGGGGTTGGCAATAAAACGGGAAGCACTTGCTTAAATAAAGTTTATTACAGCTTTTTAGAAAAATGTAATTATGAAGTGTTCATACCGAATGAGAACACTGGTTTTGAAGTGTTAACTTTAATATGAAAATGGAGTTATGGTTTAAAGGGGAAGACTGCATGGTGTGGAGGGTTTACTAGAGTGAGCCAATACAAAAGTGAAATAATGCTATTTGATTTGCATGCCCACACAATATTCAGTGGGTATGTGAGCTGGTTCCACAGCCAAGGACTGGCAACCCCCTACACTTTCTTAAATCAGTCCACTTAATTTAGTGAGCACAGGTGGAAAATATGTGTGTAAATGCAGAGATCCAATCTGAGAATCCAAGGTAAAGTGTCTAATGCTGCAGTTAAATCTAACCAGTAACACTAACCTTTACCTGCAGAAAAGATTCTCTGTTTAAAAACTAAAAAAAAAAAACAAACAACAAACCCAACCCAACTAAAGAACCAAACAAAAAAAAATCCCAAACCACCAAAATATGTTTATTGAATAATGATGAAATGCAGTAGTACTAAAAGTTTCATTCAGTATCCATATGCTACCTTATCTTACAGACAGGGAAACTGAGGAAGGCAAGGACTGTTACACTGAGACATTCATTAAGCGTTCATTAAAAGTTGTTTGGAAACTTCTAGTATTCACTGGTGCTAATGGACCTCTGGCCTGTTGTGTGGCTCTCTGTAGATACGACACGTCACAGAGAACTAAACAGGGATTTGTATGTCTAACATAATCCAACAAATAAAGTTATTTGAGTTCTAAACATAGCTTTCCAACTTGCATGGGGCCAACGCATCCAAAACTTCTGTAAATTCCAAGGCATCAGAGGTGGTACTCAGATTTATGAGCTGCTGGCTACCAGCCTTGTGCCTCGTCTATTTATTATACAGAACACACGAGTTAGGCTATGATTCTGACTCGTGTGTTGCTCTTGGTTTAAATCAAGGACTGTTGAATTATGGGTTGCAATCTCTGGAGAAGCACTGGATGAGTCTCCTGTGTAATCTGTTAATGTCACCTTTGCTGTAGAGTCAGGCAATGTAGGGAAACGAAGGATATGAGGCACCAGCTGGATGAAGCCAGTAGGAGAGGTGCCGGAGGGTGTCGTCTCAGCTGGTGGTGGACATAGCAGTCAGCAGCAGCTGGCAGGACCTGGAGATACACCCATCTGGGGGCTGGAGACAGAGTTTAGCCCGGGAAGCTGGAAAATGTATTGATTCATCGCCTCCACAAGACACCCTCTGCCAGCAAGACTGTGATGGAGCCTCTGGCATCAAAGGAAAGCTGAAGCCCCGAGGGAGCACAGATGGCAGTGTTATTTTTCACTGTGATGAATTCCCTCTTGTAGGTACTTTTTGCACACCCCCATGCCAGCAGGAGTGAGTCTGATCCGCATTGCATTCAGGAGTTAACAGGAACTTGTTTAACTCTAATGTCTTTTGCGATTATTCAGGATTTCTATTGCTATGTAAAGATAAGCTGCTACTCTTAAGAGAATGCTCTTCAAATAAGAGTTTCCCAATTCCATGTTTTCCTTTGTTCTTTAAGGGATTTTCAGAAACTCCAGCCATGCTGCTGTGTTTAAAAGAATAGTGATTGTCCCAGCAGTGAGGGAGATTTTGCACAAAGGAAGTAATATTTCAAGTCATATGAAAGCCTCACTCTCCATGTACAGAGAGAGTTCAGACGTATTTCCCTGTAGCTCCCGTATTTTTGTTTGCATTTAAAAACCAGTGTAACTTTAGCGTGTCTCCTACTTATCTGCAGATGTATTTCTGATGTTTATTGTCTGTCTCTTTTTTTCCTTTAGGAAATAAGAAAAATAAACTAAAGCCAGTTTAAAAGTCTTTCCTCCTCTTTTGGACAGGAAGTTCTCGATAAATCTTGTCTGCTCTGCAACTTCCCTCTAATGTGCTTTCCCCGGTTTCAGTAACCTCTTGGAGGTTTAGAGATGCTCATGTAAGTCTTTTCCGGCAATCCTCATGCCTCCAAAGTGCCACTTGTAGTATGACTGCTGCCACTCAGTGAAGATTCTCATAAGAAAAGATTTCTTGCGATGTCTGTAGAATTGCGTCTCTTCCAATAGCCTCAAACCTGTAGGGTATTGAGGAGTTCTGGAAAGGTGAGACGCCGCGTGTAGCTGTATGGCATCACCCTCTCGTTTTCAAGCTGTTTAACAAACAATGGAGAGTTCTGGTTCCTGTCTGTGTTTCTTTGTGCCTGCTGTTTCTTTCTGGCATGCTAAAACGTCACTCTCTAGTGAGAGCTGATGGTAGCAAATCAGGAAAATTTGTTTGACTTAAAAATTATTATACTACTTTTTTTTCTTTCATACTTAATTACCCATGCAACTGAAGAGAGGCAATCCTCTCAGAGCTAATTTTATTTCCCTTGCTGAATCAAGCAGTAGATGCAGAGATAGAAAATACAATAATCCCCTTAATGAAGGTTGGGGTTTATTACTAAACATATGATCCTCTTCCAAGATTGTGTATTAAGTATCTAACTTAAACTGGTTGAAGCAAAGCTATGTAGCACTGGAGCGCTCTCTCCATCCTTAACTTGCATTGTATATGTGCAGTACGTTGTCCCTGAGATCTCAGATAGTATTTATACTATGGGTCTTAAGCATAGTAATGGGAAGTAAAGGTAGAGCCACACTTAGCTCTCAGTAGTATTGGTATTTTTGGATTAGATAGCAGTTTTGTAAACTACAGGGTTTTGTGTGCATTGCCAACTATTGCATGTTAATTAAATCAAAATAAGAGACAGTAGGATGGGCCTCTATTGATGTAGCGATACCAGGTATGCTATTGTAAGGCCAAGGAACTGGCGAAAAAAAATTCTGTTGACCTCATAACATTCCTACAGTCTGAAAAGAAAGCTGCCTCCCCCCCCCCCCCCCCCCCCCACGCGATTCCTCCCCACCCTACTCTTGTTTCTGTTGGTTTTGGTTTTGTTTTTTTAATGGATGCTGTGGATAAACCTTTAGAAATAAAAAAAATTATCTTTCATGTGCATGCAGACATACCTTCACATAGTAATCATAGAATGGTTTGGGTTGGAGGGGACCTTAAAGTTCATCCAGTTCCACCCCCCCTCCCCTGGGCAGGGACACCTTCCACTAGACCAGGTTGCTGAAAGCCCCGTCCAGCCTGGCCTTGAACACTTCCAGGGATGGGGCATCCACAGGTTCTCAGGGCAACCTGTTGCAGTGCTGACTGGGATTTGCTATGGTGTTAATGCTAGAGGAGGCACTTCCATCTCACAAAAAAGAGGAAAATTCTGCTGGCTTTACATCGTGGCTCAGTGGATGCGACGTCTTACTGCTCAAGATAGAATGTCATTGGCAGTCAAATGCTTCCAATGAAACAGGCATTGATGTAATGCAAACTAATCGTTACAGTTCCAACTGTATGATAGTGGACTTGTGTTAGCAGACTGATGCTAAAGAGTGCTTGTATCTGCTTTTAGAATCGGATGATAGACAACTGAGTTGTCTATTATTTTTGATTTAAATAAGGAAGTGGTTTGTTTAGCATGGGCTGAATGTGCCCCCGATCATATTTTAGAGTTTTGGTTTGGTTTTTGTCAGGAGCAGGTCAAACACATGTATTCATGGATCTAATGAGATGAGTAGTAATAATTCTATTGATTTCACTGAACTACAGATTTATTCATCCTGTGTGGAGAATTCCTACAGTGGTAGAGAAGATGATGTTATTTTTTTCAACAGCTATATGCCTTTGTAATATTACATTTTTGGACACACCACAGCACTGGAAAGATGTGATGCGTCATGTGAGCTGGTTATGTTGAAACATACTGTTAGGTTTCTTACCATAAAATAGCAGCGTAGGCTTGGAGATGAGAAGTTCAGGTTCGTGTTACAGAGAAATTGCATGTTGAACCAAACACCACTATATGTTGTGATTTTTATCTGCAACAATAACATGAATCCCAAACTTTTAAGATCACAAGGGACCTTTACATCTAGGCCAATATTCTCCACGGCCCTATAGATAGACTTTACCCATTGGTGCTTGCGGCTAGCTCAGTGGTTTGACTAGAGCATACCTATTAGAGAGGGCTGAGTTATATCTTGAGATAAAGGCTCTAAATGATAAAGAACTCATCTCATCCTTGGGTGAGGTAGACTAATGTCTAATCTTCCTGTGAAAATTTTGCATTTTTTTTTAACTTGAACTCTGCGGACTCCATTTTCCCTCCATGTGATTTTTATTATGCTGTTGCCTGTAACTGTAGAAAGTATCACTGCAGACCCAGGAATTCAGTGTTTCTGATGTTTACATTTCTATAATTCTCACTTTTTGAGATTGTGACAGCAAATTGCAGTGTAGCTTTGCACCAGACAAATGGCAGACTCAGTGGTGAGTGTCTGGACTTAAGCCTTCATAGAAAACACACAGTACCTTTAGGTGGTACCGTTCTTTGTTTCTTAACAGTCTGAGGAAAAAACCCCAAACCAAATCTATTTCTATAAAAAGATTATTAAGCTATGTGTATTTGTACCAAAAGACATAAAAGATCACGAACGTGCAGCCCCACACAAGATATTGCTCTGCTGTTTACAGGAAAGATTCAAGACTACTCTATTGGAAATATAATAGTCAGAGAAAGGATGGCTGCAGCACTAGGTATTAGCTTAATGATTGTTTGTGTGTTTAATTATTTCATTATTAGCCCCTACTGCGCACTCTGCATTTGTGAGAAGAGCGAGAAATTCACGGATATAATCTCTCACTTCCCACTAACGAAGACAGATTACACCTCCTCCAAATTTAGTTAGTTTTCTGCACATAGGCTCGTATGGAAAATGAAAGGGGTCACATACAATTCTCCATTGGCAGAAAAGGGAGAAGGGAATGACTGCTTTGCTTTGGGACAGAAGAAACTGGAAGCACGCAATCTCTATAGACACGTAAATAACCTGTTTATTTCACCTGCAAGAACACACAGGAAAGCATAACTAAATTATAGCTGGTATGCTGTGTGGATTTAATTACAAATTGATTGGGGGGTTGCAAAAGAGTTGTCCTTTATTCTTTTAAATTGTTATTTTAGATTGTTTTAGTAAGTTCTGTCATGACAAAAGCAGATATGAAAATGTCAGTCATAGCTCAGCTTTTTGCAAAGTCAAATGTGTTTTCAGGTGTTTTAAATGTGAATTCAGCACATTCCTATGGTTAATCTCACCATTGGGTAATGTTGTAGATAAACCTAAGGGAAGGATGATAAAAAAAGGTTAAAATTAAAGTAGAACAAGTCATATCCAAACAAGACTGTCTTGAGAAGGGAGCCAGGTAATTGCTACAGTTTCTTCTTAATTCTGTCTTGCATCCACATTCCAGAGAGAATGAGAATGAGACCACCATCATTTCACAGTTGCAGCGTCGGCCCCGCTCATTCAATCCCCGAGTAGCTTGTCCAGTACCAATGCAGAGCTCGTGCAAAAGGGGATATCTTCCTTTCTAAGGTGGGCTAAAGATGTGGAATAAATATTTTTCTGTGGGTTTTGTTTGGGGTTTTTTGTTTGTTTTTGTTGTTTTGGGGTTTTTTATTATTCAGGAGTTTTGCTTAGTTGTTTTGGGTTTTTTTTTATTATTCAGGAGTTTTGCTTAGTTTTTATTTGTCTGAAAATTGAAGAAATGGAACATGCCGGATCTCAGTTCCATCAAGAATATGAAACCATGTAGTTATCAGTTCAGCTTTTCACCACCAAGCCCCCACAGGAAGCTACTAATTTTAAAAGTGTAGAATCTTAAGATGATGATAAATTCTGAACTGACCAAGCAAACTGAAGAAATACTTTAATTCCATATATCAGTTCTAATGTTCTTCTGGTCAGATGTTTCATAGTTTACCTGTAACCCCAGTTAACCTTGAATATCAATTCCGATATTGCACCACTGGAAGATGTCAGCAGGCATGAAACATGGTGATAGCGGTAACTGAAAATTGAGCTATGGAATTTGGGCAGAGGGGAGGAACAATGTGGGATGCACAATGTTACTGAGACGATCAGAGGTAAAGAAGTTAGGTAAGAGGCACTAGAGTATGCTTCAGTAATTGAACCATAAAAAGAGAAAGAGCAGAGAAATGTTTTCCAGATTTCAGCACTGCGGGAAACGGAAGCCGAGAGGAAGCAGGTCTACGGGACGGGGGGGACGGGTGTAAACAGGGAGTTTTCGGGGTCAGGTTTGGTGTGTATAAGAAGGCTGCCAGCCAGTAGGCTGATGTGGCAAGCAGGTAATGCTTGAGGCATACCAGACTGAATGGAAGAGGACTGGTGAAATGTAGAAAGATATATTATTAACGTAGAACACTCACTGTAATCTAAACTCCCTGCGACCACTGTGCAGATTCCCTTTGTTCTGTGCTACCTCTCTAAAGCTGATGTATCTTGTTTTGAAAGTATACTCGCCTCATTTGACTGTTGCCACCAAACTGGCATAGTGTGTGTCATAACGTGACATCAGTGTCAGCACTGCCAAATTAGAGGGAATCTGCTTTTCCTATTGTCGTGGTTTAACCTCAGTCGGCAACTGAGCACCACACAGCCGCTTGCTCACTCCCCCCCACCCCCACCCCCCCCCGGTGGGATGGGGGAGAGAATTGGAAGAGCACAAGTGAGGAAAAACTCGTGGGTTGAGATAAAGACAGTTTAATAATTGAAATAAAATGATAATAATAATAATATAATACATAAAGCAA
>NW_008795035.1:1813790-1841102 GCF_000699145.1 Aptenodytes forsteri
ATCGGTGTGTTATCAACATTATTCTCACCCTAAATCCAAAACACAGCACTGTACCAGCTACTAGGAAGGAAATTAACTCTATCCCTGCCGAAACCAGGACACCTATGCCTTAAAGTATCATCTTCCTAGAGGTTTGCATGGTGAACTCCTGGCTCTCTGTAGATTGTTTTCTGGCTCCCTGTCCGTAATTATCGGTGACAGTACAATAATTCTTGATGCTAAAGATTTTGTACAGGAAACTAAAATTACACACTGGAGTTTCGAAGTCAAAGGAAATAAAGATTCCACCCCCCCATTATGTTGCCAGCTTCTGTCACTGTCCTTGCATGGTATTTGTTAGAGAGGCCACCTGGCACACTGAGAAGAACGTAAAGGAACTTAGGGCATGTCTAAAATTGTGAGTGTCGTCTATTCATGAAGATGATGTCTAGTGCAATTTATTCCCAGCATGCCTTAGCTTTTGGAAGATATATTGACAGTACAAATCTGTGTTGAGGATTTTGAATTAGTAATTTATAGAGTATTTGTGGGTACTGACTAACAGCATGCAGAAACCTGCTTTTCTGGCAAACTAGTTAAGAGAAACATCAGAGGGCTAGGAAGACAAGAAAGAAAACATAAGGAGAAAACTGAGAGGTGAATCTGAACGCTCCTTTGTGAGCACTAGCGTTTTGTTAGGGTAAGTTTTATGGAAAATCATGTGTTATCAAGGTGGAATGTTAGATTCCATGATGATCATAGACAAATTTTGAAGACTTCATTGTAAGGCAGTTTTCTGTTTTAAAACACACAACATTTTATATGTAAAGGGAGAATGGCAAATGCGCAGTCCCTTTCTGGTTTGGAATTTTGGGACAAAACATGCTTTTATTAACAAACACTGATTGATCAAAGTAAAACAATTTTATGAAAATATATCAGAGGTGTTGAACTTCTGTCTCAATGCAGATTGCTTTCTGTCAGAAATCCGCATGGTTTTCTCAGGTTTTCTGTAGGGCCAAACGGTCCGGGAATGTTCTTTGCCAATTGGATGGAAACCATTAGCAGGAGAAAAATAAAAACTCAAATAACTCCAGTCTTTCTGAAATGAAGAGAGTTACAGTTTATGGAAAGTGTCAGAAAAGTCCATTTCATATTCAACTAGCATAAGATCAAATTCCAAGTGTTGAATACTGTTGTGAATCAGAAAATCGTAGGTTAGGCTTTTGATCTTTTGTTTATTTATATGCAGAAAAGATACCCTCTGACTTCTAAACTCCTTATCATTTTCCTAACATTGTTTCATGTGGTAATTTCTGTGGTATTCGGGCTGCTCACCTGTTCTCTGCTGACCTAGTTAGACTGATGATTTAAATTTGGTGTCTTGTGTTTGTTATTGCTGATTAGCTGGGATGTAATCTCTCCTGGAACAAACCTCATCAAGTGACTTGAGACTGAGTTGCATTTAGCTTGAACAAACGGAGAATAAATCTGTATCTTTGATTTCGTTCATTCATTTTGATCATCCTGTTCACCTGAATTCAGTACTAGTTTGCCATATTGAAGTATTCTTTCATTTTTGAGTCAAAGGCTGCTCAGGAACAAAAATACCGAAGTCTGCAGTAGGCATGGGTAGGAATTCTATACCTGTTCACCCCTCGAGTCCCTGGGGTTTGAAAAACACTTACACTTAGTTGAAGTCAGTTTTCCCCCCCTATATGTGTAGAGATCCAAAACTGTTACCTCAGTCTCCCCTCCAGCTAACATGAGGAATGAGGCCTCTGACACTTTACGTGTGACTCAGCCTGATCCTTCGCAGTCCATAGGGAGCCTTATTCAATCCTGTAAAGAGAAGACTTTAATTTCTAGTGTCCCGTGCCCAGTCAACAGTATTTCCTTGTTGTGTAGTCATAGCCAAGCACTTGTTAGTGATAATACCAGTGACTATAACTAAGCACAAAAAACAACTGAACAATGCCAGGTGAACTTGGCTTACTCCCTACTTTATATTAATGATAGTGCACAATGGCGCAAAGCTGTTAATGTTTGACTCGCGTTGTTAGCGCTCTTCAGCACTGTGAAAATACCGTCCCATGTTGCATGCATTTGTTTTAACAGCATTTTGAAGGTCTAACTGTACAATGATGTGTGTCTGTACTAAGGCTTTTGTCTATGAGACTGATTTGTTCTCACCGAATGAATGAACAATTATGTTCTCAAAAGAGGATTTAGAGAGAGATACAATATTAGACAAGACTGGAAATAACACACCGGTAGTGAAGGATATTGAATTACACAAGTTGACTCCCAGAGTGTATTACTGCATAATGATTTTGGCCATTACAATGAAATAATATATTAAGGGAATAAAAGATTGTCAATAAGGTATTTAAGCCTCCACTGCTGAACCTAGAATACTTATATTTTATCTTTTAATAGCGAATAAGGTACTCCACCTTATCAAACTGCAATAGGTTAGGAGAAAAACTCTGTTCCTTTAGTGTTGTATATCAGCCTTAGGGTGAAGGTGGGGTTAAATTCCTCTGCCTAATGCACATTTGTTTTCATCGTAAAGCTAATCTTGTAATTTCTCACAAGACTGGAAGTCTTGGGAGAAATGAGCTAGTACAGAGGTTAAATTACCTCTCACCCTAAAGGAGGAAAAGGATGTTCTTGGATGAATGGCTCAGCGTGATACACATTATACGATAACTAAGGTGTTGCATAATACAAGCCTTGGGTTTTGGCTATGGGAAGAGCTTTAGTCCTGCTTCTAGTGGCATAACTGTCTGGAAAATAATTCTAGGCTTTTTGGAATAATTCAGTTTTACTGGAAGTCTTTCAAATCAGACTGCCCCATTTTATATTGTCTGTTGACTACCGATCTCAGAATTTTCAGTAATGGCTGGAGCCATTAATGCAGTGGCTTTCTAGCTGAAGAATGTACAGTGTTGGCTTTTTTGATGAAATGTGCCGTATATTGGAATTTAAGTACTGTTTTTTGATTTATACAACAATAAGTGATAAAATTCTTTTTTTTTTTTTTCAACAGAGCAATCGATCTAAACTTTTTAAAGCCTTCACATGGATGCTTACAGATTTAAAGACAAGTAACTGTAATACTTTCAGTGATTACTTAAAATTAAATTAATGAAATGAATGAATCTAGTAAAGGTTGATAAAAACCACAAATTTGTTTAAAACATTTTACAGTCTGTTTCTTGATTATTGTTTCTTGAAAGCACTGATTCTTATTTTCTGAAACAGACTAAATTGTAATAAAGTATAGAGCCATAGAAGGGGTTGAATAATAATCTTTGAATAACTTATTTAATGCCTATTACACAATTACTGTTATCTCATAATAGATTATTTTTCATTATTTTCACCCAGTCCATGTGACAATAACAAGAAATTGCTAGCTCAACAGAAAGTAGGGGTTTTAAAATATACAAGTGGTTATTAAAAGCCTTAAGAAAGGGAAGTATTTCAAGGAAAAGTCTGGATTGAAAGAAACTAGAGTGCCTATTAAAATTATTAAGATAACACAACTGTGGCTCATAGTTCAAAAAGTCGAGTGTTTCTTGAGAGTGCAATATCCCTTCATTTGCCAGTAATGCAGAATTAAGGGGAGACATCCACTTTACTCAGTGCTCTTTGATGTATCTGTGGAAAAATTGGATGAATTCAGCAGGTTTTTTGGACGTGTTTTGGTTGGAGATGGAAGGCATGGTGCTCAAAATGGCAGAGAATTTAGTAGAGAGGCAAGATGAATGGGATAATTAACCAGTGAAATTATAACTTTATAAAACGGGCTGCAGGCTGATGAGAAGGTCTTACATAGTAGTTGGCAATCACAGATATCAACAACTTTTGTATAAAAGTATAGAAACATTAATTAAAAATAATGGCTGGAGGGATCAGGTAAATTAAGGAGCTGAATATATTGAAATTTATTTTAATCTCTTGGTTAGTTCTGAATCACTTTTGGAAAAATCCTTAACTGCAGATATATATTTAAGTTGACGTTATGATCTACAGCTTTAGGTTGATGTGAGACTCTGATACTTCTTAAGAAGTTGTAGAAAAAGCAAATCCATTGTAGAATGTAGTATTGAGATGAATTTGGGGACCAGTAAGGGCCCATGTAAAAATAAGAGTAGTAAGGAACTGAATATCTGTTAAGAACCAAATAATAATAATTGTACTGAAATGGCAGCAAATTCAGTGAACAAGATAAATGGAAGACATTACTTGTGAGAGTGAACCTTACAGTTGCCCAGAAAAAAGACAGAATAACTTATTTTAGACAAGAGCGGAGCTCTTGGTATGAATTTTCAGCAGTAGGAAAGAAATGCCTTTAACAGAGAAATGACCATTTGGTGTGTGAGGAAAGAATGTAGTAGGAGAAAGACAAACAAACAGAGAGGAAGGGGAGAAAGCAGAATGCTTTTCTGTCCCCTATCCCTTGGAAAAAAGGTCAGGGAAGGTAAAGATCAACAACAAATGCATGATTTCTTTCTTTTCATGTATTGAATGACTATGACAGGCTTTTCTCTACGGCTTATTTTGTAAGAATCTGCTTCATAATAGTAAATACTGCAATAGTAAATGTTAGAGTAGGTTCCAGTGCAAGTTACAAAATATCACTTACGTTTCTGAAATCTGATCAGTAGCACATAATTTTCCAATAGTATTCTGAGACTGAAGTAGGCTGAGCTTGGGACTTCCAGTCCTTTTTGGTTTATTTAAAAAAAAAATAAAAATAAAAATTATTTTAATCAGTGATCTGTCTTCCTGCACAGGGAAAAGTTGGCTATTTTAATCAGTGGTCTGTCTTCCTGCACAGGGAAAAGTTGGCTTCTGTGACATCTGTTATAGGAGCGAAGCTGTGAATTTCATCCATTACTTCCAACATCTGGGATTTGTGTAGACGGGTGAGTAGACATCTCAGTTAGATAAAGAACACATTTAGCTGAGTTTCTTACTTCCTTTATCTAGGTGATCAGAGCTATTAATGGAAATGGCTGAAGGGCAAATTTTTGATAGTATATGGACAAAGATAAAAGTCATAGTAGGGCGGTCTTAAAAGGTAATAAAAGCAATGATCATAAATCTGGGAAGGTCAAGAAGCTATTACCATCAACAAGAATAGGTCTTATGGAGTTGTTGGTGTCATTGTTCTTGTTCTGACTGTCGTTTGTATCATTATGTACTGTTAATATAAGGAAGTAAAAGCTCCTTCAGCAGAGTCTCTGTTCTGTGTCTGTTACCTGCAGAAGTAGGTAACGTGAATGAGCCGCCCAAGTTCTACATTATCAAACTAACAATAGATCAATTTCATACTACTCAATAAGGATCTTTATATACATTTCGCTGGCCTTGTCATGGCATCCAGACGCTTGCTTTTTTTTTTTTTGATAACTTGAGTGATGTTTCTGATTTCTTTTCTACCATCTGCGGAAGCAGCACAAGCAGCACAGGGAAATGACAGGGAACCTCCATCGCAACATTAATGTCTTCAGACACAAGGAGGACCTTTTAAAACTCCTCCATACCTGCTTTAGATCCATCACCCCTTGAACAGTCTGATACGCTGATTGTGTGGGCAATCCAAATAGCTGCCTTACCCTGAGAGAGCCTGCAACCCCGTTTCCAGAGGAGCCACGTTTTCAGAACAGTTTCACTTACTCTGTGCAAATCTCTCTCTTGCTCTCTCTAATTTTTAAGATATTCTTTGTGTCTGTCACCTCCCTGCTACGTGTAGGTGTGTCAGCCCCCTGACACACAAAAGGCCTCAATCTCTTAAGAAGCTGCCACCAGAACACCTAATAGACTGTCAGTTTGAATGTTTAAATGAGACACAGCAAGGGAGGGAATAATGCTTTTAACAACAGGGTGGTGGGTAGACTAGAAAAAAGTCAGTTCCGCTGACAAGGTAACTGGAAATGTAGTACTTGCAGTAGAAGGGAGATATTGATGACGGCATCAGTAACGGGTGAAAATGGTGCCCAGATTGGGGCTATTAACAGGAAATAGAGAAAGCATTTATGGCTTTGTGGAATTCCTTTCTTCGTAATAATACAGTTCAAAGTGAAAACAATAAAGAATGATTGCATCCCAAGTCATCCAACACCCTGGCGACTGGGGCTGCAAGGAGGGAAAGGTGTGTTTGACTCCCTTCAGGCATTGGAGATGATGAACGTAGCTCTCATGTCCTGGGTGATTGTCTTATCTTGTCTGCGTACTCAGTGATGGGGTAGAAGAAGAGAGAAGCAGGTAAGGAATCCTTACCTTACCTTGCAGAGAAGCAGGTAAGGAATCAGGTTAGGATTAGAATTACATTACGCAGGTTGTCTCCTTTGCAGGCTGCAGCGTTGTCTTGTCTCCCCTTGAGATGATTGTTGTTGGAGTGGTATTTTAAAGCTACATCTGTGCATGCAATACAGACTTGTGCGTGACTGAGCCCTGCAAATTAGTGTTTGTACATCTTGCATCTTGCAGATGTTTTATGCCACTACCAGTAGGTGCATCTTCAAAACTATACGTGGCATTATTTGGGTTAGGGATTCAGAACTTAATTCCTATATGCCAGCAGCATCTCAGACTGCCTTGCTCACGAATGAAACGGGGAAGGTCAGAAATTGCAGGAAAAGTTCTGTTCTACTTTGTGCAAGTGATACATTTGAACATTGCCACTATGAAAGCATGTTTGCTTTGGTACCTGTTTCTTTTTCAGTAAAGCCTATTTCTTTAAAGCTGTGGAATCATAACTTGATCCTTATTTTTCACTTGCCACATGTGCCACTTGTTCCTGTCCAGAAATTATAAGCAAGCATACTTTTTTTTAATGACCGTAACCATAACTAATTAACTCATACTCTGTGCAAATACAGCTTCACGAAGTGGTGGATTTCTCTTGGACTGGATGTTTGACTGTTGTTCACCAGTACTAAGAGATTGGCAACGTAAATTGTGTGTTAACACTTCAGCTCTGCTGGCTGACAGACAGCAGTCAACAAGCAGTGGAAAAGTGCTTCTACCATGAGTTGAAAAGCACGGCTTAATAACAAATGAAAAATCCGTGGGGGGAAAAGTTATCCTCCGTGAACTATGGGTACGAACTTTTGTTCATATGTTTGTTTATAGAAAAGTGTGTGAAAAAGAGCATATACAGGTCAGAACTACTTGACTCTGTCATAGTGTTCAGAATGTGCCACAATTAAATCATACGTTGCTTCCTCTTTATACTTACCTATCTGATGTGGCGTTAACGTTGGGAAGGTATTCAGCTGCAATCTCTCCCACGTGATCTCTGCATCTCCTCATACCATAATTTGGTATCCAGTTCATTCCTAGTGTGGGGCAGTTAAAAAAAAAAACCAAAAAACCCAAAAAAAACAAACACAAAAACATTTTCCAGATTTCATTTTACAGGGGTGAGTGCTCTATAGATAGTTGTATAGAAATTTCAATATTTAATTGTATAGAAAATGCAATATTTAATCTGCATTTTAAAAAAGAATATGTTAATACAGAAAGTTGGTAGAGGGTGGCAGTTCCAGAGTTGCAGCCTTGTGACAGTCTTCTGGTATTTGTGGCATATTTCAAAGCCTGGTGGGTTTGAAAAATCTGTGTGGGCTCCCTTTTTAAAAACTGCTTTGTGTAGTATTACAGAAAATATTCTTCAGATAACTTTTCATTCTTTGCTGTTTTTCTTTTTCTTTTTTTTCCCCCATTTGTGAAGGAGAGAGAACTCTAAAATAATCGATTCTTTAGTCATTTAGTTCAGAGTAAAGACTGGCGAACAGTTCATGTCTTGAAAGTGCAATTTGATGGTACCCAGCAGTTCCAAGATAGGCCTTCTTGCCCAGCTGGAGACTTGTGTGAATTAGCTTTATATTGTTTTTATGATTTTTCTTTTTTGTGAGATTTCTCTTATTTCTCTACTTTATGCTACAAATACAGTCATGAGTGCGTTTTTACTTTTAAAAATACATGTATGCACTTAATGTTGTGATCCAAGGTGTCTTATAGTATGTATGAAATAATAATAAGGGAAATATTAAAAGTTTTTTAGGTTTGCATGAGAAAAGGCATATAAAGCAAACATTAGTGTTGCTGTAATGTAGCATGACTTATCTTTTTTATTTCTGTGCCTGATTTCTGTCTCATTATTGGGAAGTCTTTTAAGGTGACAGGAATTTCAACAGACTTAAAAAATCCTGTAGGATAACAATTGAAACTTATTTCTACAGGCGCTAACTCATTATAGCAGCTTTTTCTGATTCCATCTTGAACCTGTTCTCTCATGGATAGTACTACTACCTTTAACTCAGTTTAGATGTGCTAGCTGCTGTCGCAGTTACTATGACGAGCAGTGATCCTGGAACCAGAGAGCATATATGAACCTCAGAGTTAACGCAGGATTATAGCAGCATGGCAGCCGTTAGGATTTCTGTTAGTATGCAAATGTAAGATGATCTATGGAAAGGAGAAGAGCCTCCAGCACTTTTGTCTACTCTGAACTTTTAAACATCTTCTAGTATGATGTTAATAGTCAAAGTAAATATATCCAAACTGATCATGTATTTTTTCAACTATCTACTCTCCCATTCTGTGTTCAGAACAAGTCGTCTAATAAATTCCAGCATTTAAGTTTCACTGTATTAGAGGGAAAATAATATGTAATTAAAATATATATATATGTATTATATTCTTATATACAACTCTACAAGGAAAATGCAAGTCACCTTCTGTACCTGTGCTGCTTCCGTAATGCCAAACCTGAGTGGTGACCAAGCTTACTTTGCAGTATCCCATCACCTGGCCTAAGACAGGAGCTAGATGCCGTGGTAGTAAAATAACTGCACTTGGTTTATCCTTGCACTACTTGTTACCAGCACCAGAGGGGTCTGCATGGGCTCTAGAGAAAGCTTTAGACTTGCAGAGTAGGTGCATTTCCTCAGCTGGAGTACTCCAGTGCAGCTTTGTCCAAGCAGCTGCAGGACTCCAGGAAAGGTGCTTTTGTTGTAGTGAGGGCTTTCTTGTTGGGAGACAAGACAGACAAGTCTGGGTACAACAACGTTGCCCTCTTTACTGCTGTTTGCTGTTTATGTGATTTCTTTTTAGAGCTTAAAGGCTGAAGTGGCACGATGGGAATGCAGGCGGAGGCCGTTGGTTGCTGTGCTCTATAATGACTTAAACCCTACTTACAAACGTAACCTGAAATCCTGGCAGGGTTTCTTTCCTCTGACTTGGTTGCAGGCAGAACTTCTGTACAGATGCAATATGTGTTAGATCATGACTATGTCTTTATCAAATGGAAAATCCTGCTCATGCTCTGTTCTGTGCTATATCCCTCTTTCTGGCCACCTAGTTCTGTAAAAAGATTTCTGTGCTTGGGACACTGTTTGGGCTGTGAGCGCAGAACATGAATCATGCACTTGAAAGGATTGTTTTCAGATGTGTTTACTACAAGAAGGTGATTTCAGAAAATATTTGGCCTCGGGGGAAAAATTTCTAGGAAGTTAATTAGCATTCACATGCCACCTCATGGAGTTGCTCTAAATTGTCAAGCTTGTTTGAGTGTCCCTGCATACTGCTATAGATTGACGTGTGCTGGAGAGGAAGAGCCACCCATGTTCTCAATAAATGGCATCACTGGTAGGTCTGCAGAGCTTGCAGTAAGTCCAAGCTTTAGGCTTTTGTTGTGCATTCATTTTGGAAACTCTAACCGAAGACAACTCTTCTTTCCATCTTTCTTGAAGAAAGAAGAGGTCTGTTTCTCACTGAGACAGTAAAATACCTTTCCAGTGCTTGGATTCATTCCATGATGACTTTCCATAGAAATTGGACTGTTTTTTTCAAAAATGACTGGCCCAAAAAAGAGGCCATTGTAAGTCAGTCACTGTCTCTTTCTTCCTCCCTAGCCCGGAATGCTGGATCCACTCATGCCTTTGGCTACCTGTTTTGCTGGTAACTTGCCAGTTAACAGGTGGCAAGTCCCATGTTGCTGGATGTTATTAAATAAACAGTTTTCCAGATGGCTATAACATTACATCTTTAAATAAAAGTACACAAGCTTAGTGTCAGCATCTTATTTATGGAATGCTTTTGGCTCCTGAACTGCTTGTGGAAATTGTTGTAAGCCATTTGGTCACTGAGAAGTAATTGTGTATTACTGTAGACAACAAGCTGTTTGCATTAATTAGCAATCAAAGCATATTGCCAAATGGGGAATAACATGTCTTTGACATCTCTGCAGATCCTGGTAACTGAAGCAGGGCAAACCCATGGATTCTCCTTTGCTGCATGTTTATAGCATGAACTTCCAGTCCATCTGCCCATATAGCCATCTGCAAAATGACTAGGGCAACAGCTGCTAGAAATAAAACCTAAAGTTGGAGAAACAGCGTATGAAGGTACAAGGGAGTTTGTAAAAAGACATTGTCTTTCACAGTAAAAGTAGCTTTTGTGAACATTTCGTGCAGTTTCCAAAAGGGAAAACTGGGAACGTTGTCTTGTTTGTAAGCGCGCTCTTTTCACCAGTTAAGGAAGAGATGTTGTAAGTGCGATCATAAGAAACTTGAACCAGCTTTAGGGAAACACGATAAAGCATGATAGAAGGGCAAACCTTCTGAAGACAGCACGGTAAGCTTCCTTAGATGAGGCAGTGTACAAACAATGGATGGTGCTGATCACATGGAATTAACCTCAGAAAGGATTAAAATCTTGCCATTCTCTCTCTCCCACTGTATTTTTTTAAGGCATTGGAGTTAAATCTGTTTGTCTCTGGGCAGCAATGCCTCCACAGAAGCACATTTGGGTGTAGAAGGTGCCCTTAGCTTGAACAGTTAGATGTGATGTCCTTTTCCTGTTTAAAAATAGTTGAAAGAGTATTAAAAGACTGGGAAAAACTTTGCAAGAGATCAGGAACTTTGTTCCATGTGTACAAAGAAGAGTGAAAATAAAAAAAATCACCTGGAATTGACACTAAAAATGCTATAGGTTTTTTCCCCTTTAGCCAGTTAACTTTCCCCTTCCCTTGTAAAATATGAATATTATGTGATATCAAGTGCATTCTAAACAGCAATTGTGTATGATACGTACTCAGAAAACCCTGAGATTCTTCATATATCTTGTGTAGAGCTGTTTTTCTTCCTCAACAAAGCTTTTTGAAAATGTTCTTATTAGTAGGAAAGTTTCATGTGAAAAATTAGGAATAAAGAACCCAGAGTGGTCTGGACCAAGTGGCAAAAACATTCACATGGAGGGTGGGAGCTGTGAGTTTAAAAGCTTAGAACTCTGGAGCCTCACATGCCTCCTTGCTTGGTAGTCCCAGCTGCAATTTTTGGTGAGGTGTTCCCGTCTGCCTTTTTTTGTCTGATGACCAGAGAAATCTTTGACAAAATTTGTCAGGATTTGTATGTTTCTAGGAAAAATTAAATATTAACTACATACTACATCCATTTGTCTTTTAAAATCAATCGTAGAAGCTTAAGGTGGCTTTAAGAATTATCTTCCCGGACCTATGCAAAATAACTGCACGTGTCGCTGGGAACTGTTGTGCTGCTATGGTGGGCTGGAATAATTTTCTGTATGTGTGTTGTAGCGCAAGTGATAAGGCCAGTTCTGACTCCGGCGCTTTGAAATATTGTGGCATTTTAAATTATTGAATGAACGGGAATTGAGAGCTAAAATAGTTTGGGGGCCGTGTTTTGTTGCAGTACTGGCCAGAACAGCAGTACACATATGGACCTAGGCCTGCACATTTGCACCTAGCTAGTAAATGTTTATTTGCAATCAGCTGTGCCTGTGTGGTTTCTGCCTATTCTTTTGCGTTGTGCAGAGAGCAAAGACACAATGGGAGAGAGGGAGGAAAAACACATTCAAGTGCAGATCGGTGCTTTGCATTTTGACTTTTTTGAAGGAATGCATGTCTTGGAAAATGCATGTATTCATTTATGCTATGCTTAAGAATTAAAAATATTTGCTACTAAAATTGCCAGGTTCTCTGAGTTATTAAGCGCACAGTATAATGAACCCTTTGCAGAAAATAACTAGAATGTGATCTGTGTCTGCAGAGGAAGCACAGAAGCAAAACACATTAAAGAATAAATTAATGTAATGCAAAACAACCTTAGTTCCACTACACAGAAATTTATAATTGCACTGATCTTGTTGAGCTGCTCAGATGCTGCACGTTCTATGCCGAAGTACAGTATGATGATGAGTGTGATTCAGAATTAGGATCTTTCATATTTGGAGTGTTTCGCACATGCATTTAGCGTGTGCAGGTAGGGACATTTCAGTCAAGCAAGATATCTTCTAGGCTGGAAGTCTTATCAACTCCCACCAGGGTTTTGGGGTGTACTTTTGCAGCATTTCTGAGTTTTGCCTTTCTTTTCTTTTCTTTCTTTTTTTCCCCCCTCCAAGCTGTATTGCTTTCTTTGTTCACTTTCAAAGGGCAGTGCACTGACATAATCTGTTAGGATCTTATTCGTGCCTCCAGGGTTACATTGGATGCCAGGGCTGCATTCTCCACTCTTAGTGGCTGGCAAGGGAGGGGTATGGCTGAATTGATTTTGGAATAACTAAGCAAATTGCTGTGATAGGATAAGCAATGTTAAAGCATCTTTACCAAAAGGTACAAACTCAGCGTAACTGGCCAATAAATAAATAACAAAAATTCTCCCTTGCTCTGCTACCTTTCAGGATAGCATCTCTCCTAGAATGTTTTTCACAACTTCAGAGAATTTACAGGCCTTAGCTGCATGTGACTTCAGTTACAGATTCAAGACTTGTTACTCTTTCTTAGACAGCTTCTAGGGGAAACTGGTGTCCTGTGTACAGTACATTTTTCCTGGGGAAAATGCAACTGTGCGCAGAGGAGCAGCGTATGATGACGAAGGACGTCTAATAGGGGGTCGTTTAGAGGGGATTTTCTGCCAATAATGCATACATCTGAAAGAAGATCACGGATTTGGGCAGCTTCCTTGCCTGCTCAGGGAGACGTACAAAGCCATGTATACGCCTGTGAAGTTTGACCGAAAGGTGAGTATGTGCGTGAGAGGTAACCGAGCAGCTCGTCACCACGCTGGCTGCAAAATGCTAGTAGTAGCTGACAGAAGCGGAAGGCACAAAGGGAGGAGGCTGGAGTGGGAAGGGTGGGCGGCTTGGATCTCGGTGCTGGCTGGGGCCGTTGCGTTTGGAGGAGCTGGCATGTCGGTAGGCTGTCCTTGGCTGTGGAGCAGCACTAAGACGTTTGTTTACATGCATAGGTAGTCTAATCAAACTAGCAGTCCTGCCACGATACTACAGACATCTATTCATAAAGACAGGTTGAATTAAGAATGCCATGGTGCCTGGAAAAGAGCACCTCGATCTAGGGCTTGCAAAGAAGAGGGATTTAGGGATTTTTTTTTGTTGTTGTGTAAAATAAGTTTACTTTTTGTTGTTTTGGAAAATGCATTGGACATTTTCAGAATGACTTTATTTTACTCTACATCTTTTTTTTTTTTTTTTGTTTGAATGATGACCTAAGATAAAAGGGAGGAGGCAGGGGAGAAAAGTGAAATAAATGGATTTTAAAATGCTCCCAAAGTAAGCAAAGCGAACTTTGAATTTTTGTCAAAGCAAAAGTTTCAGGCTTTGTTTCACTAAATCTATGACTGTGCTCTTTTCTCTAAAGGCATGTTTATTTGCCTGAAGGCTGAGTTGTAAAGGGGGAAGGTGTGCCTAAGAACGAAGTTGAGCAAGATGCTTTCAGCTTGCCTGGCGTTGATTACTTGTCAGGAGCAAGTGTTGCTCTGTTACCGAACCTGTTAATTTCATTGTTCTGCAGTTCTGCTTTTCCTCAAAAAACTCCATCAGATCTATTTAGATGTCCTCTTGGATGAAAAGCCACAGAACTAGGCAGGAGTGCCCCCTCGCACTGTGGAGCGGGTGCAATTTTGCTTTTGAACCTGGTATGGATTTAATCTTATATCAGTGTAGAGTTTTGATCTTATACTAATCTTCTCGGCATTGTTCCTCAGACATGAAGATTTTAGCCTTAAACAATTCATTCAATAGTTGAGATACTTCAAAAAAACTAATACCTGCATACTTTTGTTCCCCTTTAGTTTTTTTTCTTGTCACACTTCATTGTGGTGAAAACAATTTATTTGCTGCTCTTGCTAGGATACGTTGGTCTGGCAGTGAAAATAAGATGTCATTTTCAGTGTCTCATTTGATCATCAACAAAGACAGCCATCAACAAAATATTTACATTTTTCAGTGATGATTATGGATGAGGATGCATAAATCAAGGATGCTTTACATTTTATAAGCTAAATTGACAAGGAGGAATTGAATCTGAAGTTTCGTTAGGACTAGAAAGTGCCAAAATGACTCTGAACTCGAAGCATGGCAATAAATATTGGAAACAGTCAAAATCAAGGCTTTGTCCCCTTATATTAATTTATTTTTGCTACTTTGCAGTTAATTCTTGCCAGTACCTCCCATTGATGTTAGGTGTAAAAGAAGGTAAAGTATACCAGTTAGCTTTATATCTAGACCAACAAAAAGTCTCCATGCTCCAATAATCTTCCAAAAATTGTTAAAATGAATTGTTAAAATAGTGGTGGTCTGCACCACTTGAGCGCTGACGTGTTTGGGCTTGGTTGTAACTTTTTTTTTCTTTCTTATGATCTAAATTTCTGGATTGGGCATATTACCAAAGGCTTGCTGATGGGCAAAGTTAAATCTGCTTTTAGTTTTCCAACATTGTTAAATAACAGTTTAGCCAATTTATGTGTTGGACAGAGTTTGGCATATCTCTGTAACTTCCAGTAAGTTAGGTCATGTTCTTAATTCTTTTATGTGAGGTCGTTTTCCCTCCTAACTGCTTTGAAAACTGATTTAAGACCAAATGTCTGTTTAGATGTATACTCTACCAGACATTGAGTTACTAGACGCTTGTGAGAACTGTGGTGATTGCAATGGCATATGGCATCTACTGCCTTTAAACTCTTATATATACTTTTATAATGACTTCATGCGTTCTCACAGGTGTTCTAATAGCATCCTTAAAACCTTGGGCTCCTTTTTTAATGAGCTATAAAGACATAATTGTAGAATGGTCGAAAAGTACATAACAAAAGAAACTGAAATACCATATATATTACTCTCAAAAATTCTTTAAGGATTCTTCAGCTGCTGTCTCCCATTCAGCAATCCTGTATGCATAGAAACAAACCAGCTGCCTCTCATAAGCCGGCTCAGGTTTTCATTTTGGTGATGGAAGTGCTTTCCCACAGTAGAGAAGCAAAGTTTTCAAGCACAGATGTTTGTGTAATTGTGATACAGTACAGTAAACACAGAGAGTATGGAGTGGCCATCCATCCCTTGTCATGCTAATCTGTTGGTCTTGCGGGAGGTATAGAAAAACAATCCAAGCTGGGTAAAAGTAACTAATTCTTTTTACACGTTAGAAATGCCATTTTTTCAAAAAAAATTACTTCTGTTGGGTTTTTTTTAACCTATATTTTGATGCCTGAGTTGAGAGTGTTGTGCAAAGAGATGGCTAAAACGTAACCGCAGTTACCTGCTTCTGCTGATGGGGAAAGCCCAATTAATGTAGTCACACTCGTGTTGAATCCATAAGCAATGCGTGACGTTGATGCAAGATAGGTCTTACTCCACTGCGACTTACTCCAGTAATTCTAGTCGAGTGCTCTGTCGACTTTACTCTTATACTTATGCAGTGGGCCGAGACTTGTACGGCTTTGGAACGGCTTCATGGGTGCAGATGTCCGTCTGCGTAAATGGATCCCAGCTCTGTTTCCTTAAATCGCTTCAGCGTTCCTCAGGAGAGGACGCAGGCTGTGTGCTCCCTGATGCTCGAAACTTATGCTTTAAGTCAGTCCTGTTTTAACACCTCTTCTGAACAGAGAAACACCTTTCCTACGCTGGAAACTTAAAAAGCAAGTAGATGGGATCTGAATCTGGGATTTCCTGGGTCCAACTAAATGGTAACACAGAGTGAGCAGAAAACGGCGACTTTCTGAGGGCGACGGGCTTGTATGCGACATGAGATGAAGTACTGAACTCTTTTCAGGCTGGTGAGCTTTTTCATTGCGGGAGGAGGGTGGAAAACCTGACACTTTGTCTCTGATCACCTTTCACAAGAATAAACAAACCCCTTTAATCGGATAAGGATAAATGCTCTTTTTTGGTTTTTGAAACGTTCTACGTTTGATTGCACACACTAACTTAGAAAAATTGCTACAGAGCCGAATGCCAGGATTTATCTGAAATTGTGTAAAATTGGTTTCAATTTGTTTTTAAAAATGAGAGGTTATATAAAGGTTTCACTATCTTTAGGTAGGAGCGAGTTACTTCTCGCTGCTGGTAACTGTATCTGGTAATTATTGTCAGGGAAACAAAAAATGCCTCCCGTGTCTTTTGGTCACAGCTATGTCTTCCAATATGCCCCCTTAGCGCTTGCTTTTTTCAGTCAGAGCGGTGTTTAGCATGGAAAGACCATGCGCCGTATCAGCATGCCCACCATGCGTCCGTTCGATGAAGTGTGTCATTCGTGAGCCACACTGAAACCCGAATTGTGGAAGGGTATAAACACCGAGAGTGCTAATATTCTTTAAGCAAAAATAAAATTATTTTGATATAAGATGACTTCTGGCAGGCTACCTTCTGTCCTTCCTGCAGTAAAATAATGGCTTTTGTCACTTGTTTTTAATTTCCAACTGGCATGCTGGAAGTATCTATTTCAAAGATGAAGGAAAAGTAAGACAAAAAGAGATTGTTACTTTCCCCGAATCAGTTTGATTTCTGTCATTACAAAACAATACCTTTACAGCAGATGTCTTTCAAAACCAGCCAGCACTATGACAGATAAGTTATAGCTGGCCTGATTATTCATGCAGATATCAGCAGGTTATTCCAAGAGGGCTTCATTTCATAGAGTTAAAGCTATTCTCTAAAAGAAACAGTAATCTTTTTGATGAGCATGGGGAACAGTTTCTTCAATACCAATCCAATTTATTTGGACCCTCTGATTGGTGCTTTCAGCTAGATCTCTAAGCACAATATTAATTATTCATTAAGGTACTTGAAGGGAGGATATTTGCATAGCCATACTGTCAAAATTGACGAGGCTTTGCGTACGCGCCATAGGAATAGCTTTCAACCTAGTGCTAAAAGTAGAGGTGATACTAATAAAATTAAAAAAAAAAAAGATCTAAAAAGCCAACAAAAATTTGAACTTTCTCATAACCACAGCACATTTATTTTTATAGCACCCACGTGTCCTATTGAGAGATCATGAAAATATTCTTCCTACAGCTGGTCATGTGGGTACGGAATAAAAAAGAAAAACCTTAAGAACATTTGTATAATAAAAGGTCATAATGGGGATAATAGTAAAAAGGAAGAAAGAGGTTTTGTATGAGTGGGAGGAAAGAGTAAGCCTGGCATTTAATATACTTATATCCACTTGGAAACACACAGACTGGTTTTATGGGAAATTGTAGTGTTCTGTCAATATATGCGTAGGTGGGCAGAGAGAGGGTCATCTGGCTACTAAAAGATTGGGATAATTCTCTTTGTGTCTGCGTGTTAAGGTGCAGTTACTTCTAAAAAGGTAAATAAAAAAAAAAATTAAATAGTAAAAAGATCTAAAAAGATCTTGGCGATCGGGAAAGCTGCAAAGTAGATACACTGTGACTTGGCTGCAGCTCCCACAGCTCTTTTTCGGATGAGGGGACCAGGCTGGAGCATGCTCGAGCTTTTAATCTTGTATTGTTCCTTTCTCCCAGACCTTGAGCTGTGCAGGGGAGAAGCTTTTACTTCACACCGCATGGAAACGGAAAGGAGTGACTTCAGGAGCTGTTGCCCGAGTCTTGAAGTATTTTCATCCCCTTTCCCAGTATCCAGTCAGGGTAGCAATGCTCAGTTACTCTGTGTGAAACTCTGGTTCATGCTTCCTGATAGGGCATCCTTGCTAGCGGAGAAGGAAAGAATGTTCCAAGTTCTTGAGCTTAGGGGAACGGTGTCATAAATTTCGGTAAACATTGAACTAGAATTGGTTGGTTTGCCAAAAAGCAGGCTTAGCAGCCCCTGAAGTAGATAGCCAAAACTCTGATACGAGAGGTGAATTTTTACTCGCGAGGACGTAATAACGTTTGCAGGATCATCTTTCAGAAGGTGCTGAGGGACACACAGGAAAAAAATGCCCCCCTGCTAACTGCTACTCACGTTATTCCTTTTGCTGAAGCGATGTGAGATTTTAATTTTGCTGCTGAAGTTTGGCCCTTGCAGTTACTCTAAAGGGGTTGTACTGCACGCACCTTCCTGGGGTCCGAGAGGAAACAGTGTTCTGGTCTGCGATCTCAGAAATATCCTGTCGCCAAAGGGAGCGTCGTAGTGGAGAGACGAGTCCCTTAGGTGGCTTACTTCTGCATAAAGCGAGACCCTCTTTCCGCACTGATATGAACAGGAGTGGAGGCGATGCACGCGCGACACGTCTGAGCCCCAAAGGTTATATAGCTTTCCTTCTTCAGAATTAAAACACTGGAAATGTCAGCAGTGCATCAGGAACAGCATAGACCCTTAGATTTATTATATATCCACAGCAACCGATATCTGCGGTTTTATTGAGAGTGTCAAGATATCGTGCTTTTATTTAAAACTAAAGGTCTGAACTATAAAGTCACGTATTCACGTGACTTTTGCTTATTTTTAAACAAGCTGAACTTTGGGCCTTCGTGATCAGCTTCAGCCATAATTATTAAAAGCAGAAGGCAGATTGTTTTAAAGCTTATGATTTTTAAGCCAATGCAGATAGATGCAGATGGCTGTATTGCATTGCATACTTAGAAAAAGGTTCTTTTACCTGCTTCTGTGTGAATTTATATGCACCTCTATGAAGTGCGAACTTTTTTTTACTGAAAACAAAAAATTATGCCAGAAGTCTTTTACTAAATATAGGGGATGAAAAGTAAGGAAATATTTGCACAATAACTTCAGTGTTTATGCACTATAAATTTATATTTTATTCTATTTTTAATATTACTTCAACACCTTTTGACAAAATAGTGAATTTGCAATGTTAAAACCATTTGAAAACTAGAATATAGTACCACAACAATCTCAGGTCAGTTTTAGTACAATTCTTTTGAATCTTAAAAAGTGTGATTACACCAGAAAACCAATTTTAGTGCAAATCTATGGAGAAACCATTACAATATAAACTAAAATGTTGCCAAATCAGTTATGCTTTCATTATAAAAATGAACTAAATTAAACAGAAAATAATATGCTTAGGTAATGTTGTAGTTCAGAAACAAACGAACAAATTAAAGTAATTCCTAGTTGAGTGCCACAGGGTTTTTAAACTCAGCTTTGTCATGTCTTGGGAATGGCAGAGCAAATAAATTTGATGATGCATTGAAGATGCAAGGTTTGGAAATGTCTTAATATGCCAAGATACAAAAGATCAGAGGCCAGATACTGCAGCAGGTTCTTGCTTTTGTACGTTAGTCTAAAGTTTTGAGTCTCATGGAAGGGATTTGGATGTTTGATTTGCATTGTAACCGAGGGCAATCCAGCATCCCAATCTCTTGAGAGTCTTTGAAAATATGATGATCTTATCTAAAATCTCATTTACTTTGTTTTTACCTTTAACAGTTCTATACACAACCTGAGTATTGTTAAAATGCCCTTTAAAGTGAGCCTGACAACATTGGGATTCCATTTCGAAACAAGGGCTGAATATAATTGAAGACATTAGGGGGGGAGAGAGAGACTGACTGTAATGAATGTTAGAAAAGGCATATAAACAAGTCCTGTGCTAGAATCCGAAGGCACCTAACAATGGAATTGGAAAAATGCAGTGCTACATTATAAGAGATTATGAATTTCATCAGTATTCATAACATATGCTGATATTCTATCAGTGAAAGGCTGCTGTAAGCATCGGCCCATTTGCATGCAGAGCAATGCTCTCTTAAATAGGAAAATAAATGAGGAGTTAGTCCCGATATGGGAAATGTTTCAGACGATTTCCTTACATTCAAAATTCAGCAGCCTTGGTATGATTGCTGGTTTCCAAATTTTTAAAGAAATAACCATGAGATGAAGTAAGAAACCACAAATAAAATAAAAATAAATATTTCAAGGAAGTTTTGATAACAATTTGGGATTTCACCTGAATGCAGTATTAGACCTCAAAGTTGTTACACTGCATGTCCTCTCCTTTTCCCCTCTTTCTCTGAACATAGTCTTTAGGAAACATGCCCCAAAGATTTCCATCTTAAAAACAACCCGCCATATCCAAAACGTCTTGGATTGCCTCTACTTGTGTTGGACAATTTAAGTTGAATTTACCTCTCTGATCCACATTGATTAAAGTGTACAAACCAGCTGTATTTCTGTTGCTTGTATAGATCCTACTGGCTACGCGTCTATGCTTCTCTGAAAAGAAACAATTTTCTTAGCTATTTCTTCATCCTTAATTTGTTTTTCTGTGGCTTTGTCTTGTGGCTAAAACTTACAGATATCTTTGACTGTGTGCAAACATATTAGGGTAGAGTCATCCTTAGCTTTTACTTAGTCAACGCTTTAAGATTAACTACCTATAGTTCAAGGCTGTGCTGCTTAGGCTATGGTTGCTAACACCTTCTAATAGCGTACTTCAAAATTCAAGCTGAGCTTAGCCTGCATGGTTGATTTCACCTATTGAAAGAGCTACAACCGCTACAATTGAAATTGAAGCTGACATCAAAAGTCATCCGCGTGCCCGTTAGGTGATAGAAAAGGGTGAACCAAGTTTACCAGTGAGTGAAAGGCATATGCTTATGTACGGATGCTACAGGCCTATCCTTTGGCTTTAATAAAATGGTGTCTTAGGACAAAATCCACCACAAGTATCTAAAGATGTGTGTCTGTAATAGTGGTGAGCAGCAATTTCAATGTTCCCTTTTGACTGTGTGGTAGAAACACTTCTAAAACTGGTATAATTTAACAGAGAAAAGGAATCGTACGCTTCATTCCACTTAAGAGTGCACCTAAGGGGTAGTAGATGAACTGAGGACATGAATATGATCCTTTAGCAAGATATTTTGTGGGAAATAATTGAGATTCTGTTGAGATTGTGTCTGTTTGCTTTAGTATGCTTTTTCCTTAGGAAGATTAAGTAGATAACTTTTTTTAACTGATGAAGTTAATGGTTGTATATATGGAATAAAGAGTTTTAAATTCTGTTATCAATCTAGGCAAAACGGGTATGACTTGACATGAGGTCGTTTGGCTACTTCTGTACAATTCTATACTGTATCTCCAAAGCCTACACTCAAACCTGGAACCTCAGAAGTGGAAATCTCCACATTTATGGAAATAATGTGAATGTTGGAGCATCCCCATGTTTTGTAGTTGTGGTTTAGTGAAGTGTCAGTGTCCAGAAGGGTAAACATCCTGGATGAAGAGCTTGATCAGAATATTGCTACTGCTTTAATTTGTAATTAATTTTACTGCTGCCAAATGTCAATATGAACCCTAGCCCCAGGTATGCTTCAACTCTAAATTCTCATTTAAATCTAACTTTCTCTGGACCTGTACTGCCTCCTTGACTGACCTGACATAACTACCAAATGTGGCTCAAATGTTTAATGTTTAAAAGTACTTTGATTTGAGGAAAAAAAACATGGGAAACTTTAGGAGGAAATACCTGCACTGAGCGGATTTCCTCTTTAGAACAATAAGATTTACATTTAAATAAACCTGGAAGAAAATATGTCTGGGCAGCCTGTACTTTGCAATTTCCACTAAGGACATAGTAGTCTTTATAATTAACAAATATTTAGTAACCAAAGATGGAGGAGTTAAGCTCTGCAAATAGTGTGGCATATTTTCAGATAAGTGCTTGGGACTTGCTGGAAAAAAAATGAAAGGTTAAAATAGTCTAGTCTGCAGCTACAACAGTCAGTGTTTCCTTACAGTTGACCTATACTTTAAAAATTACCCTATTTTTTCTTTCTCTTGGCAGATGATGAAGAAAGCCACCCATTATTTAACTGAATGTTCAGGAGAGCTTGGTTGTGATCTTTTAAATGAGTTTCTTCATCAGAAGAATCTGCCTGAGTTACACACTGGAGCATGTTCCCCTAATAACTTTGCATGATGGTGCTGGTATGATGGTCTCCGTCGCTGCCTGAATCTATCTTGACGTTGTTTCCAAAGCCAGCGCTGCTTTGGAACTTTCAGATAACATTTCCGTGGCCAATTGACTTTAGGCCGTGATGCAGTATCAAGTTAAATAGGTTAATTATTTTCTGCATTTATTGTTATTGCTTTACAACAAGTACTTATCAGTATTTGAACAGAAGGAACTTAAAAGGCACAAATGCAGTTAGGAGTCAAAATACGGGTGGGAAGGAGAGGATCTTCAGGAAGGGTTCTCTTGTTTGTAGTTCTGACAAGTAGTCCCAAATAGAATTTATCTAAAAGTCACCTCTTAATTAATGCTGCTGACTCGAAGACTGTCTATGCAGTTTGGTAGACATGCAGCATGATGATGTTTCAAGGGACTATTTTACTAGTTCTCTGCAACGGTTAAGACAGTGTCAGCACTTCTGTTATATATTCTTCTCTGCATGCTCCCTTTACGAGTACGCTACTAGGTAATATTGCAGCCTTTCTCTGTCCGGATCATTGTAACCTCCACAAGATTAGGGTTGTGTACTTTCCCAGGTTACAGGACTCTCTGTATAGATCTCTCAAGCCACTAATGCTGACGTAGGTAAATTTTTTTAGCTGCCATGGGAAATTATTTCCTATTCCTTAAATCCATTTTATTCAAGCAAAATGGCCATGATTATGATCTAACTGAGCTGCTGTAAATTAGAAAGCATTATGGAGAAACAGATAGGAATTAGGAACCGTTTAATGAGTTTAACAGTATCAGTTTACTGTTCAAATAGTAAGACCCAAATGGGAATCATGCGTGCTGTGCATTTTGCAATACATATATGTTCTCTCTTAAAATTATGTGAAGTGACATTAATGAATAATTAGAAAAAGAGGGGTTTTTTTTATATGCAAGTAGCTCATTGGCATTTAGTTTATTGCCATTTATCATTAAAAGTCTCCCTAGAAAATATTCTGAGGTTTATCTCTTTCAGTCTCTTCTGTTGAAGCTGCTTGATGTTCTGTGAATAATAATCTCTGGAGTCAGGACTCCACTCACCTGCAGCACAGCTGAACTCCCTGAAAGTCTGCGCTTCCCTCTGTGGTCCAAGAAATATCTTATTAACCTCATCCTCTGAGAGATGGGAGATCTGGGTTTGGTTTCTGTCTCCAGCATCAAAAGAAAGGAACCTTTATTCTGTGGGTTTTGGAAACATGGAAAACACAGAAAGCGGGTCACAAAAGGCCTGCCTGCCGAATGGATTTGGCCCTACAGGGAAGCTGGGTGGCGGACAACCTAACCTACGAATGCTGTTCCCATCCTTGGCATGGGAGAAACAGTAAGCAGCTTCGTACTGAGCAGCCTCCGGTGCTCTGTGCTTGTTCGGTGGCTGAAATTTAAAGGACTTTATTGGCAGAAACTGAAGTGAGGTAAGTGTGCTGCCAGGGTCTAACGAGGGTGTCAAGGGACTAAGGTCTGCTTTTGCACCTGAGCACTATAGGTGATGGTACAGAATGTCTCTCCTGTAGTGTAATGTGATTAGCTGGTAGTGGAAAATTTTTCTAGGTTTATAGTGCTTTATCAGGACTTGGTGTGCACAATACTTTCTGGGTGTTTTTTTTCCTCCAACTTCTCCTAATGCTTCACATCTGAGTGTGGTATCTGAAAATGCTGTTGTGGTGCCAGGAGACATTTTATTTCCAGATTCTGTGTTAACATTTCTGGAAGTATATTCTGCCAAAGGCAATAATTAACATACTTGGGCAATCTACTGCATGCATCAGCGAGCTGAAATAGTTTGCTGAATTCATTTCCCCTATTTAATGGGTCTGCCCCAAGCCCCTGGAGGATGGTTAAAATAGCTGCCTTTCAATTCTGGCTCTCAGTACTACTCCTTGGTAGACTGACTCTGGGTGTCAGTACTGCCTTCTCCTGGCTGAATTTAGTCTGAGGTAGAGGAAAGGCACATACACAAACCAGTAACCTTGGGAGAAGCCAAGGTGTGACTGTATGTGATAACACATCAGATGATCTGCAATGAATTACCTCCTCCCTTTCCAAACATGAGGAAGCTGTGTGAAGAGTAAGCTTGCCCTCTCTTTTTTTTTTTGTAGTGTGAGAGCCTGTTCACAGGTGTTAAGTAGCAGACGTGCTTTACCTCCATTCTTAGCTGAATCTGCAATTTCTTGTCCATATGTCCACACGAACAAGTGCATATTGATTACTGATGGTCTAAAAATTACCCAGACAAAGGAAGTCATATTGTACTTATAAACAGAACTATTTATAGAAAGTGTTTTCTCTCTCCTCATGCAGAATACATCCTGCATTGGGAATTCTGAGAAAAGTATATGGGATCTGAACTGGATACAGGAAACTTAGACACAAACCTAACCAAGAAGCAAAATAATTAAAGCATAACAATGCTCCTAGCCTGTTTCTGTTCCAACGAAAAATGTTTTATCTTCGTTTCTGGGTACTTGACTTCGTAGCTTTACTAATGTTTGTTCTTTTGTATAATTTAGTACATTTTTCTTGCCTAGAAAAATGTTATGATGGAGTCTCTGATTGTCCATGTATTACAGTGAAAAATGTGGGGGCACAATGTCATACTTTTAAAGCACTTGCCTTAATGTTCCCCTCTCTGGTCCTGCATTAGTCAATTTAAGATTGTGTTGCTAGTGAGACGGGAAATCCCGTCCTATCCTCTCCGCCATCTATCTCTGGCTGCAGATTCCTGTCTACTTCCCTTGCGCTAGCATTAGTATTTGTATGACTGCTCAGTATGTCAAATCAGTACTCTGGCAGATGTTTTTTTTTTTCTTACTTGATTTTTGGACTGACTGCAGTCAGCTACGATGCTACATGCTGAATGATCTGTATTTAAGCAAGACTTAAAATTTGTCTTCAACCCATCTGCAGGAAATCTGCAGTTGCTCACACCTCATTTTTAATCTAAAAGGCAAAGAGAAACCTCCAGGTATTAGGTAACCAGCCTGAGTCAGCAATCTTCCTCTTCCTCCTTGGCGGGCAGGTTTTAAAGGACGTGACTCAAGGCAAGCAACCAGGAGGAGATGTAGAAATCTAACCTGGGTAAGACAGGCAGAGTTTTTAAAATGCAGGATGCTGGCAGAAGGGCACCCTGGTTCCGGAGTTACAGGTGAGGGATCCATCTCTGAGACCCCACAACTGAGATCGGTGACAAAATTGTGCTGTTGGTTCCTCAGGATTGTTTGTACGGTTACATTGCTGTGATAGCTGGGCCCAGTCTCCTAGTTGGAAAGTGTGTGAAGCAGCTCTACTCCAGAAATATCTCTGTGCCTGGCTAGCTGAGGGGATGGTTCATCAAACGGGAATGGGAAACGGCCAGACTTCATGAGCGGGAAGACCCCTGTGGTGCACTAACCTCTGACAGTTCTAAAAGAAGCAAGAGGGGATATCTTCCTTGCACTTTGCCTTGAAGTCCTTCTCCTTTAAATGCAAAACAACATCAGTATCGTAACCTCAGGTGCAATTTGAGCTTGGAGAAACTTGGTGTGACTGTGCTGAAACAGCATTCTGAACACATTAGTAGCAATAAATAGATTTAGCAGTATACAAGCCTTGAACTGCAACTGATAGTGGAATTTGTATCTTAAATATACATTGCTGAGCTCTTTAATGACACATGCTTACTCATCAAGAGGTTTCACTGTCTTGTGAGCCTGTGATGTATCAACTGAGGTCATGGCCAGATCTGTCTGTAAGTCAGCTGAGCTTGCCAAAATTATGTTGGTATAAAAGAAGCGGGTGGCTTTCACTTGAGGGCAGTCACTTAGTATTCTCACTTCTGGTTTGGTCAGTATAAGAAATTTTTCATTCTCATAGGAAAACTACGTTTAATAAATTCTCAGAGTAAATGAAAAATGAAATTTTATCCTCTATTTCTTGCTAAAACAGGTGCACTGAAGGATGATCTGGGTAATTAACTAACAGTGTGTGATACCAGGAGTAACACAAATTAAATCAAGTTTGCATCACTTTTAATTCTGCATGGAAGGAAGCCCCGATACAGAAGTACAGGACTGTTAACAAAGTTTGGAGAAACAGTTCCTTTGCTGTTAAATTGCAACTTTTCATAAATCTGTTCTTTCAAAAGAAGTGCAAAAGTAAAAATTGAAAGCAGAAGGAACTTTATGACTAAAGATAATCTTGCAGACTGGTCGATCAAACAATCTCTGACAAGACAGTGCATTGTGATAAGAGTCAGAGACTGACTATATAAAAGAAGTGAGAATTACCTTTTGTTAGAGAAATTAAAAGACAGCAGGGAGAGACAGACTTCTGTGTTGAGAGCATTCACCAAGAGAATCTAAAATACTAGTGAAGAGAGTGGGATAAGCAGAGTTTGTGTTCAAACTGTCCTAACTTTTTGCTCCTCAGGGGGAAAAAAAAAATCTCAAAATATCCCAACCGATGATGCTGTTCATACTCTAGAAATAACCTATAATGAGGCAATGTTTGGCAATGAGAAAGTTTGAAGAGCTACAATAGATCATATTACTTTGCAGAAACTTGCAAATGTTGGTAGAGTGTGCACAGGTTAGTTAAACGGCTTCTTTAACTCAGAGGAATTCCTTTATTAAATTAATGGACACCATTGTAGCAGGTGATGAATAGACTACCAATCTGAATGTAAATGGGACAGTTATTAAATTTAAATTGGACGTAAGTGCTGAAGTCAAGCGTTGTGCCGGAAATTATGTTGTTGGAATTCTGAAGAAAAAAAAAATACATTAGATGTTGAATGAATGAAACAGAAGATTGAGACCCTGACTACTAAGACTCTAATGAAAGAACTATGTGAGGAAATATAAAAAATAGGAAATATACTATTATAATAGCATCCTATTGACTGAAAATATATATGAAAACCATTGCTGTGATTATAATGTAGCCTGGGAGGAATACAGAGAAATTGTCCCAGCAGCCAGGGATCAGGTTAGGAAAGCTAAAGACCGGATAGAATTAAATCTGGCCAGGGACGTCAAGGGCCACAAGAAAAGATTCTATACTTATGTCAGGGATAAAAGGAAGATGAGGGAAAATGTGGGCCCTCTCCAGAACGAAATGGGAGACCTGGTTACCCGGGACACGGAGAAGGTGGA
>NW_008795035.1:1842558-1848570 GCF_000699145.1 Aptenodytes forsteri
CTTGAGCAACCTGATCGAGTTGGAGACGCCCCTGCCCACGGCAGGGGGGGTGGACTAGATGACCTTTAGAGGGCCCTTCCAACCCAAACCATTCTATGATTCTATAATGACCCAGTCTTTGGAACAGAAAGGGACAAGACAACTAGGAGAGAGTTTGAGGACACTTTCAGGCCGTAGGGAAGCTTCCACAAGAATACAGGAGTGATCTAGATGAGCCCATTCCACACTTCGTTCTTTTAGCAAGGGTGAAAAGATCTTGAAAAACTCATATATTGAGAATTGAAGGACGAATAAAAGAAAAGTCTAACTTCCTGGGAAGACCGTCATGGAAAGTACACCCCATCAATTATCTGAGTGCTGATTAATTAATGGACATCACAGTTGTCACTCTTGTCAATGAACCATGTTCTCTTGGATAAAATGAAAGAGTAAAGGACAACCTTCAGCCTTTTAAGCTGAGATGTCATAGACTTTTTGAGCAGAAAAATTTGATATATGCCTCAGCATCCAGTCTTTTTGGAAACCAACCATCAGTGCTGTAAAATCCTTTTTACCAGCAAAGCATTGGAGAAAGTCCCCTTAATTACCTCTGTCTCCACAAGATACTACCATGCTACTAGTTCCTTTTCAGCTGAGCTGCAGGACAGAAGATAAGAAGCTGGAAGATGAAGTATTTATATCTACTTGTTCGTAGAGAAAGACTAATTAGCTATAGATATTTTGCTACCTATGTCTGCAGCATTTGATACATACAGCCATGGATTCCTTCTATCTGATCTCAGATGTGTGACAAGAAAATGTCTTTCTCATTGTGTTGAATATGAGTTCTTATAATAGACACACCTATTGCCAGGATATCTTAATGCTTAGTCTCTGATATTTTTTTTTTTTTCCCCAACTAATAGGGTTCTTTTCTTTCTTGGCTACAGATAAAAGATTAAACATTGTTTATGAAGTTTAACCTTCCTCCGTAGGATGCTCTGACTTCCAGAATAATATGTTCTTCTAGTGTGTGCTTTGGCTGAGCAATGGATGTGAGTAGAATGAGTCAAGAGAAGAGAGAGAAGTATCCCTTTGTCCTGCAGCTGGAACTATAGCTTTTCATTACCTTGGAAGTCTCCCTGCGGTAGGAAAAAATGGTATTACTGATGGACTGCTGACATCTTTGGCCGTGTGGATGTGGGCAACACACAGAAACGTGAAAATTATCTTAACAACAGGATCATAAATTTGAAGAATGCTCTTTGCCATTAAGACATACAAACCTAATGTTTCCCTATAAATAAGCAAAGAAACCATTTTATATATATTTCTGTATAATCTTTTTTGACAGTATTTGCATACAGACAATGTTTTATGATTTACATGTAGTTAGGAGATATGGTATCTGCATGAAATCTATATTTATGATAAATTTAGTATGTGCATCTCCCAACCTCTCTTTCTGTGCATCAGTTGGTATATTTTCTTCATTCATATTAGGGAGGTATTTCAGTTGTGTGATCAAAACTTGCTGAACTGTGGTTTATAGCAGACAATTAACAGCTGTTAAATAGGATTATTGCAGGCTGTTATCTTCACGTAGCATCGATTCAAATTCTAATTTCACTCAATTTACTGCTCATAAGGCCACCCTACTGCCAGGTACGCTGTGCTCGTGATGAATGACAAAATACATCTGAAAAGAATATAACCTAATTAAAATACGCACCAGTAGATTTTTATGGCCTGGTTTGCAGCTCCTTGACACAGGTCAGAATTCAAGAGTGGAGTGTTATGTGGTATGAGGAAGAGGTAGAGTCAGGCCTAGCCCAACAGACTTGTGAGAAAACGGCATTTCCTAGTGTTTCTTTGGCTGTGATTATAAATACGATTTTCGTAATGAAAAGAAATCATGCTTTTCACCTTTTGATTGTTTCACCTCTTGAAGAATGCCATTCATGCTGGGACATATGGTAGAATAATAGTCATCTTTGAGCAATGTGTTGTGTCTAAATGATGCACATCTGAAGAACTGCAGTTTAAAATTAAAAGTACACCTTTTTCTTGCAAAGTTAACTATCATTTCCTTCTCTTTATCAACCTTTTCCTCCTCTCATATTTCAGATATGGCCAACAGTAGATGCTTCACTCTTTCCAGGTGAACTTTTCTAAGCTTTGCTGTTGGGACGATGTTGTCATGGGAGGGCAATATTCCCCTTCCTGCCCTTTACCGTATATTTCCACTGTCAGCCTTCGGCCAGCAGTAGCACTCGAACATATTGATCCAACCCGACAGGAAAATAATGCCTCAGAAAGGCATTTCTGGTGAAATAGGTCCCTGCCTTAGGTCTCTATGCAGCCACAAGGCAGTCAACAAGAACGTATCGTGGTTGGACACTGGGATTGCTGTTTTGGAACTGTACAGGCTTAGACTGGCCCCTCAGAACCAGCTGGAAAGCTATACCCTTAAGCTGTGACTTCTCATTAAATTTTGTTTCATCTTTACAGACGGTATACATGGTCCCTTGGTACCCACACTAAGATCTTGGCAATTGTTCTTTGAATGTTTCTACACGAAGGAGTACTGGGTATTTTAACGGAGAGTTTGCTAAGTTTATGCAGAAATATTATATAGAAACAATTCTTCTTATTCTTACCTGTAATGCTTATGAAGGCAGCAAGATACTTTTAAAAGGTATTTCTCTTAGGTTCGACTTCTGTGCTGTTGTCCCTGTTGTTTGGTAAATTTCTACATTTACAGGTTAGTTAATACTGTCGAATGTTGTATGAGGAGAATTTTAACTACTCTCTGATTAGGAATGAAAGGAAGAAAGAAAAAAGATAGCCTTGCACTTCCAGTTTTATTGTTGTCTCACAATGTCTGTGGGGAATATCTTTCATATTTAAACAAGCAAACAAAAGTATGTAGAAAGTAATAAGCTTACTGCTACTGCAGTGAAAGGCCATGTGATAAAATAGGATACATTATATTCAGTCTAATTCTTCTTCTGATTAGCAACTTGTAAGGTATGTATTAGACGTTCTATAGTTAAAGTTTAGACTTGGCTTTTTAACTAAATCCTTGACAATCATTATAGTAAGTGAAAATATTAAACCTAATTTTATTTTCAATAGTCTTGTATAGCCCAGAGACCCACAAAACTACAGCAATATTATTTCATGTAATGCTTCTCAGATTCTTCCTAAGTTTTATTTAAGTGGGTCACAACAGGGGAAATTAAAAGCTTATCTCGATGCATAAAATAGTAATAAAAATTGAATGAAGTATTACTGGAAAGTGTCAGACATCTCCAGTTTAAATAAACATAATCAATCACGTCAGCATGACATTTTCTTCACCACATAGGCAGCAATGCGTTGTTCTTAATTACATCCAGATTTGTAACATAAGAAAATTAATGACTAAGGGATTAGAGCTGCTATTTAATGCTCAGAAAGTCCTATTAGAATAAAGGGTTTAAGATCTTCTTGTTTTCATATGGGTCGAGATTTATTGTGGTCTTGTACCAGCGTGTCTTATACTTGCATTGCAAACAGTGTTCATCCATTTTCACTGCAATGGTAAAGTAAAACATATATTATTTTGTGGGCTTTCAACAGTTAAGAACTGAAACATAACAAGGGATGATGAATGTGTGGCTATCTGATTATAACTACTATAAAAGGAATATATTTAATGTACAATTTTGCAGAAATAAAATTTATTTCTCACTTGCTCTGCAGAGTATCAAAGTTATGTTAAATAAAAATTATTTTTAAGTAGCCTGTGGTTTAGAGGACATAAATAATCATGTTTTAGGATTGTGCTACTTATTAGGCACAAGAGGTAGGTAAATTGGTATTAAACCAACAATTTTCTAATAAATTAAGCCTGTCTTCTATTAATGAAATATCCAAAAGCAGACTTTATTTTGATTGTTTGTAATCATTTGAAAAGCACTTTCTTCCCTCTGTGGATTGATTGTTAGGTATTGCTTTATTTAGAAGCTACTTTTTATTTATAACAAGTGTCTAGTTACGGTAAGGCTCAAGCTACTTTTATTTATAACAAGTGTCT
The DNA here is from genome assembly GCF_000699145.1 of Aptenodytes forsteri. Taxonomy (NCBI): domain Eukaryota; kingdom Metazoa; phylum Chordata; class Aves; order Sphenisciformes; family Spheniscidae; genus Aptenodytes; species Aptenodytes forsteri. The sequence goes on from NW_008795035.1 coordinate 1,846,619, forward strand.
AGTTACGGTAAGGCTCACTTATTTTCCTCTGCTTGTGGAAGACAGAAACGTTTTACACTAAAGAGGAGCAAAATTATTACTAATGACAGACAATCATATTCCTTTAAGTCCCCCTTTCATGTCTGAAATATTAAATGAAGAACAGCTACTCTCCAATTATGTTTTGAACAAAAACTCACATCTGCGCTCCTGATGAAACAAACAAATCAAAGTTCAGGTACAGCTGAATAAAAAATGTCTGGGAACTGACCGGAAGACTTGCAGATAATTATTCCCTATATTTATCTCAGTCTTGCTGTTAACTCCACAGGGCTTATTAATGTTCCCGTTGAAGTCATCAGAACTTTCATTTAAAAGAAATCCTTGAAAACAGAGCCTCCATGGGAATGGCTCATAGCCCGATCAAGTGTCTCTTTGGCAAAGGCTGTGTACAGAGGAGTAGCATGTGGCACTTAACCCATCTTGATATGGGCAAAAATAGCTGTTTTGGAATACAGTTTATATTCTCGTGCCTTTTTGTGTGAAATCTTGCCCACGGTTGTTTTTGGAGCTCAGTGCAAAATTCTAATGAAACCTTTGAGGGCCCAGAGCCTGCCTTCAGACATTTGTGCGTGGGTCCCATTGACTTAGTAGTCTTTGAAACGCTAGCCTTTCCTAACGTGCAAGTCAGGCTTTATTACTGAGATAGGGAGATAAACTCTAGCAGCAAAGACTTGTACAGAAAATACTGTATGCTTTAGCACCATGGAAAGCTCTAAAACCTTTTTGAACCAATGGAGGAATAATAATAATAAATACATAATACAATAATAATAAATACAGCTCCACAAAACTTTAGCTGCCTCTTCAGTCTGCAAGCAGAGGCACCTTTCACTCAAACAAGTAATATAGATACAGTGCAAATAAGGTTATAGTGAGTACTGGATTCCGTGAGTGCTAAGAGCTATGCCATAGGCAGAACGGGTGGGGTGTGAGGAAGACATCTTTTGATCTTGGCACTAATCAGAACTGCAGCAATAGGGTTCTGTCAGCGTTAACTGTAAGTGTAATTAGAAATGTTACATTGCATGTGATTGCATTAGGTGGTGTATGGCACAGTACATTGTGAAAATAACAATTGGAAATACTGTAAGAACACAGAGGCAGAGTGGAGGAACAACGCTGGCAGTTGAAGGCATGAGACAAAGCTACAAGAAGTCTGGATTCATGCTTATTCTTTGACCTGTGTAATTTTAAAAAAAAAATCTCATTTTTTAATATGTAATTAATGGGAATGATTAGTGTTTTTCCTTTACTTGGAAACATCTGTTTGAAACTTGTCAGAACAGTGATTATTTCCATTACATATTTCTAAAGGTCTGAAAAAAGACAGGGTCATGCTACTGTAATTTCGATATTAGAAGATATCCTTTGTTAGAGACACTAAACAGGATCCTTGAAAGAATGCATATTGCATGTTATAGTGATAGCTGGCACAGTAAAGATTAAGGATGAAATTCCAACTCAGTTGACTTTATTGTCAAAACTCCCAATGATTTCAAGGAGGTTGTTGTGCCTTAACCCCAGCCAGCAACTAAGTCCCACCCAGCTGCTCGCTCACTCCCCCACCCCCATGGGATGGGGGAGAAAGTCATAAGGGTAAAAGTTAGAAAACTTGTGGGTTGAGATAAAGACAGTTTAATAGCAGTAAAGCAAAAGCTGCGCACACAAGCAAAGCAAAACAAGGAATTCCTTCACTCCTTCCCATGGGCAGGCAGGTGTTCAGCCATCCCCAGGAAAGCAGGGCTCCATCACGCCTAACGGTGACTTGGGAAGACAAACGCCATCACTCCGAATGTCCCCCCTTCCTCCTTCTTCTTCCCCCAGCTTTATGTGCTGAGCATGACGTCATATGGTGTGGGATATCCCTTTGGTCAGTCGGGGTCAGCTGTCCCAGCTGTGTCCCCTCCCAA
>NW_008795035.1:1848631-1863255 GCF_000699145.1 Aptenodytes forsteri
CACAAATCCAAACCACAGCCCCGTACCAGCTGCTGGGAAGAAAATTAACTCTACCCCAGCCAAAACCAGTGCAGTGGCCGAGATTTCAGGCTCAGTATTTCAGAATTGTCCTGAAGAACACCTCAGACTGTTATCACAAAATTAATAGTGGTGTTCCTATGTCCTATTGATGAAGGAAGGCCACAGACACCATCACTTTTATTTGCATTTATGTGATAAAAGTGCGTATTCTATAGATGAGTAATTACTATGATTAATCAATTAATCTTTGTTTCTTTTACAAATGGTTCTTTTTCTGTGCATGGGAGGGAGTGCAGAATTCAAAATAGACGTGAAATTAAATAAAAAAGGACATGGTATGACTGCAGTCATAGAAAAAGCGCACTGTAATTTATGAGCAAAGCATCTCTGTGCCAAGTTCTGAGCCATTTGTATTGATATTCATGAATAAAATGGAATTGATATGGCAGTATAACAATCATCTAATATAAACGTTCAGGCTCATGCTTATTTTAGAAACAGCCAATAAAAAATAATGGAGTAGTAAAAAAGTATTTTTTCTTGGTTAAAGGATTTTAGAATAAGAATATTTGTAAGTGGCTTTGTCTGGTTTTACGGTGTCTAGGGATATTGGATAAGGTGGAGAGGTTTTGTTTAGGAAGAGTTTCGTCTTTACCAGAAATTATTCTAAAGAGCCAAACAACAGGCGTCTGCCACCAACGCATCCAGAAAGTCTTATCAATACTCTTTATTTACTGCGGCTACAGCTCTTGTTACGCCATGCACAGGTCCGTAGGCAGAAGTCTGTGTTCGTGTCCGATAACCGCACATTGAATATCCAGACTGTGGCCCTAATTGTATTGTGCATCAGTAAACAGTCAACAATGCCGTGTTCGTTCCCAGTGCTTTGGACATTGGGTTCAGGGCTGTTGCATGCTGAAACCATGTAGCGTCTATTCGTACTGCAATCACTCAAGTGATTTTGCTTGTAAGCAAAGGAAGACACAACCATAGAACATGAAGCTCCAAACTTCTCTTTCCCCAGTTATTTTTCAGAAGCTATTTAATGTAAAGCAACAAGGCTTTAAATTGCTGTAATTTTTTAAAAGTGCTCAGAGGTGTCTGAATGACCTCTGACCAACCCTTTAACTGGTTTTTGAAAGATTAAGCAAAAACCAGGTTTGAATTTGAACTACTGGCTATCATCTCATCAGCGTTTAGTATCACTATGATAGCACAGAGAAAGTGAAATAATAGAAAACCAAGAATTGAAAATAAAAAGAATGCACTGAAACAAGGGAAACATAACTTTGTAAGTAGCTTTGTGGATTTTTCTCTCTTCTTTCTGGATCCATTCACACTCAATAAAGCAAATGGCATATGAAAGGATCAGCAGTGATTCATATGGCACTGTACGTAGCTGGTTTGAGAGTGCCGGATGATGTATTTGCTATTTATGTAGTCAACAGACAGAGTTCTAGGAAGCTTCTGAGGTGGTTAAGAGATAAAGAATGATTTGCCTTTTCACTAATGGCAATCAGTGTCTCAGGTAGCAGCTTCAGAGCTCAGGCAAATGGACTAATCTCATTCGGTCCTTTCAGAGTCTTAATATTAGGTTGTCTGGAAAGTATAAATTATTCTTACGTAGTAAGACCCTGGAAAAAATAAACTGAAATAAGTATTAAAATAACTTTTTTAATGTTAGAAATAGGCAAAAAATGAAACTCTGGGGAGGCTGGCCATTCAGATGTCAGCACCAAAGGATTGAACAAAAATCCCAGCTCCAAATTCTTTCAAGCTTTACAAAAATCTGCATCCAAGGAAAAAAAAAAAACCCTAAACAAACCCAAAGCATTTATTTACATTGCTTCAGTGAAGTAGAAGTATTTGGATAGGATGTCTGTAAATTTTTAAAATTTGAACTTTCAGTGTTTTTATATGAATTTAAAATTTTCTCGTTTTCAGTGTATCAAATGATACTACAGGTAGTAATTTTTTCCTATTTTGTCTAATTTGCATCATTAACACTTGAAAGTTGAAAGCTAATTCACTGCTTTTAGAGAAAGAGTGGCAGGCAGACAAATTTCTTTTGTCTTTGGCTTATTTTGCAAAGGTGAGGAAGTTTTGAAAAATTGCACAGTAAGGAAAAAGGAGAAAAAAAAGTAAGTTTTAATTTTTGGTACGTTCAATGAAATCTTTTGGTCAGATCTAGTCAGATAATTAATCTTTGTTAGTTTTTGCTTTTAAGCACTAGAAATAAAGAAGCTTGTCCTTGTGTCTTGGGAGAAAAATCACCCTCAAGGTTTTTTGTATGTCACTCTTGTTCTGGTAGGTGAAATAGCTTTTTTTTCTGCTTTCACATGCTTGTATTTCAGTCTTCTCAGAGGGGTTTATGAGATGCAGAATGTGTGATAGGTAGTTGGCTGGTAAAAAATAAGAAAGGAAAGGCCTAAACCTTGCTTTAAATCTCAAACTTAGAAATTTCTCTGTCTCAAAATAGTCCATGCCAAAGCATCAATACTTGACTTTGCAAGTCATATTGTGCTACAGACCTCTTCTGAAATTAAAAAAGTTATCAGAGGAAGATCAGTGTACGTATGGGGGGGGAATTTAGTAAATGAAACCTCGAAATTGCTTAAGATTCAGGCTTAAATTGGTAGTTTATTAAAAAATAGATTTAGTAAACGATGGAATGTTCTCTTTTCTAAATGAAAAGTTTTATTTTGGAAAAGTTGAAAGCATTACAACTTCTGTGAAAGACATTACAAATCTTTTTGTAGTGGAACTGACTTACATTTCCCCAAAAGTGACAACTGTGGTAGGGGAAAAAAGGGAACAGGGGCTTTTATTATCTTAAACCTCATCAGAAGTTCTTCCCAAGAATAGAAAAACACAGTGATGTAGTCAACCTTAAATTGTTTTTCTTCTAAAAGCCTGCAAGTTTCCTTGCTATTTTAGGGTGAGCTGGTTTTTCTATTTGTATGTGTGACAGACGGGGATTCACCCCTGAAACTGCAAACTCATAATTGTGAAGTTGTCTCCTTCGTGTGCCCTTGCCCTTCATTAGGCCACTTGTTTGTCTGTCTGTGGGTCACAGGTGAGTTCCTCAAGAGCACGTGAAACCTTTCAGTGATGTTTTTTCCTTTGAGAAATTAATTATCCTCAACGCTTCTTGGGATGTTGCCCTGTTCTGTCCAACCGGGAAAACACAGAACGTAATCTGACAACTAATTTCCACAGCAAATTATGTGTCTGCTGATCTGCATTACATATTGGAAGGAGACTGCATGAGATTCTGCCCTTTAGGTGGATTGAACTTGTCTTTAATTTGTTGGGTTTTTTTCTTTTGCTGCAGTGTAATGATAGACCTTGCCTAAAATGATGAAATGCTGGTTCCTGGCCAAAAATTTAAAGCGACATATGTGTATTTTCCGCTAGGAAAGTTGATATTAGCTCATTAGCATCTTTCACAGCTGAAATAACACAGTGAGCCAATGTGAATCAAACGTTCCCAGGGGGCTAATTTCCTCCCACTGATTGGAGGGTGATGAAAACAAAGAATAAAGGTCAGCCTGCATCTAATTTCAAAAAGTGCCCTATTGATGGGGAGAACATCTGAGATTAAAAGACCATCATCCGAGTGTAATCCATACTGACCTGGTTTGTGATAAACAGTGAAGTCAACCATTATACTAATATTACCGTTCGTTATTATAATGCATCTGATAACTTTCCCATATGGCCTTTTTTTGCACTCTGCACAAAATCCATATTTGTGTTGTTACACTTCTATTGATAATTGAGTTGGTGAACATCTTACTTGGCAGTTGCTTTGCAGCTGAACTGACAACGTCCACCGTCACCAGAGTCGCAACTGGTGGGTTACCTGGCTGATAAACAGAGAGCGTCTTCACATTTCAGGTTCCCAAAGAGATTTATTCCTCCTAAAGCCCAGACCCTCTCTACCATACTGCACTTTTGGTACAGTTCCTCAGCTGCTCAGATGCCTCTGAAATCAGGAAAAAAAAAAAAAGAAATTAAAGACTAAAATTCAGCACAACAGATGCACGAATGAATGTTGAGATGAATATAGCATGGGCTCAGAAGTTAACTGTCATCACTCCCCATTGCATTTTTGTCTGTTCCATGTGCTGTGCACCTGTGGCTTGCAGACAATGGATCTGATTGCGCTACAGAAAACTGGCAGTCAAGTTAAAGCTGCTGCTGCCTGTTGTTGTCTCTTTGTTCTCTCCTGTGAGCTCTTTGCATGCTTTCCTCCTGGTTTTTTTTTCCTTGTTATTTTTACGTTACCTCTGTGTGCTCTTTTAATTATTATATTAGTACTCTTTTCTGCTGCTTTTGAGATAAATGTAGCAAAGAAAAAAACGTGGTTAAGTGAAGGCATTGTAGATTGTAGACAAAAGAAAATAGATATTCAGCAATCTTTGAAGTATGCAGAAATAGAACCAGTGTTATAGTGACTTGAGACCACCAGATAGTAGAAATGAATTAACTGCGGAATATCCTCTCCCCCCAGATCCTATCATCAAAATTAAGTGAACACCTGCACTAAATAAAATTGAGCTGAACCAGCATGAATATCAAATTCTGAGCTTAATTTACTGCTACGTTACTCCAGTTTTATGCTGGTATAAATTCCCTTTAAAGTGATAGAGTTACACGGTTATGAATTGGGAGTAATGTGGTTGTGAATCAAGTTGCTCAGGTTCTTTCCTGTGATGTCAGGTCTTGTTTTGCTTTGGAGTATCAATACAGGTGCCACTTTATGTCCTTTCTGATGGAACATAGTGCTAGAGATGCACTGAGGACTGTACGATTTGTGAAAAATACGGGTTTTGTGAAATTTTCCATTGCTTTGTTCCACAAGATTTCACAATGCTTTGTTTCACAAGATTTTTCAGTTTTGTGTAGTGGCTTGTCAGGTCTAGGAGAAGCACGATTTCTCTAACAGCTTATTACCAATGGACTTGCTCAATCCACTTGTATCAGAAAACACCGTATATGTGACGTTTCCCGTGGAAGGGCTGGCCTGGGCCTCGTTGGGCACCGTGGCCTTATGCAACCGTCTGTGTACAGTTCTTTTGTGGACCATGCTACAGGACTGCAAAGGAACTTGCATAGAACTCAGTACAAAATTAAAACCGTAGAGCATGGAGAGTATGTGGAGAACTATACTTGTAGCTCCCATGTTTTTATTACATTGTCTTCACAGATCCACCTTGTGCAGGTGTGCTCGGTGTCCAGTCCATGTGCAAAATGGACAGCACGATCAGTGCTAAATGCCAACCAGTGGAAGCACTGAAGCGTAGCCGGGTGCCAGATAGTTCTACTTTGTAGGACTGGAGCAAAATAATTGCCTCTTGCTTGGCAAAGGCTCTTACTCAGCTTGACTAGGCTCGGTGTGCCTGAGAACCCGGCATGCTCAGTGGGAGAGAAAAGCCCACCTTGGACTCATCTGGTTTGAGTTTCTAGAGGAGGTTTGGGCTAATTATTTTATAAGAACTATTTTGTCTATCCTAATGATGAGTTGTGTAATTTTCCAAGTTGTCACATCCAGCCTAGCCACTTGATCTCTGGTACACATCCTATTTTCCTATATTTTCTCCTCTATGATAGAGCTAGGTGTTTTTAAGGAGGCAAGTGGTAAAAAATAGGGCTGCGTGGAAGATGCAAGCGGATATAGAAAGAGGCGTGCAACTGCAAGTAAAAATGCTACAAGATAAATAAGCTGAGATAGTAATCTCAGTTCCTTGTCTCTTAGGGCTCAATCTAAGACCTTTTAAGGACTTCCATGGACTTTAGTAGGCATTGGATTAAGCCCTTAATCCTTTATTTTAAACTTGCATTGACCCAGATGCTTGTTTAGTTTTTCAGGAAATCCGTGTGATGCTTTTTTTTTTCCTTTTTCCTTCCAGGTGCTGAGTAAATAATTTCGTCTTTTCTAGGACTATCAAGACTACCTTATCCTGTCATTGAGCTGTACATTGGTGGTTTCTCTATTTATTATGAGTTTCTTGCTATCCTGGGTAATTTATAACAAGATAATACTTGTTATATTGTTCTGGGAAAGTATTTGCAATACATAGTCATCCTAAAAGAAATCCTCGTTTCCTTTTATAGTTTACTTTTCTGCTGGAGTTTGCATTCCAAATTTATTTTTTCTGGAAAAATTTCATATATTAGCTCAATGGTCTAAAAAGTATAACTGCTCTATTATTATTTCAAAAGTTCTCCAGCAAATTCTTGCTGTACTAGTCTAGGGAAAATTTTACTAAACCATCCTATTGATATTTCAGATGATAGCAGTCAGAATGGTGCAATAATCAGTCTGCCGTGTCTCAGTAATCTTCTATTCAGTATTCCTTTTTTTCACACATACTACTGACTCTATGTTAAGGTCTTCTGTCAGTGTCTGTTGTTGTATGAGACACAATAAATTTGTAGGGTAAAAGATACCTTTCCCATAGATGTTATCCTTCCCTCTACATACCCAAACGCATGTCCCTTGTTTCGAAGGCCTTGGAGTTCTTACTTTGAAATACAGAGGGTGTTTTAATAAGATATAGGATTAAAATAGTGCCATTTTTAATGTGGAAAATGCAGTGTGAGATTGGCAAAAGTAAATTGAAAATTCAAACTGAAAGTGGAAATAGCATCAGCTGAATAGAAAATAAAAAAAAAATTGATTTGACATTTTGGGTTGAATATTTTGAAGCAAATTAAGATTTTGTTTGAAACAGATTTTGTTTCAAAACTGGGCTTCAAAAAAATCTGTGTGTGAAAATAAAATGTTACTTTCATATTTATTTTACTTCAGTGTGTGCACACACACAAATTTAAGGTATTCCAAAACCTTTAATCATTCTTCAGTCTCGTTCTTGAGCTTTTCAGACACTTTCTCTAATAGGAGTGTTCAGCAGGTGGCCCAGGTAGATCACCCTTAGCTATTCCTGCTATTGATTATTTAAGCTGTATAAAAAGGGATTAAGGAGTACAAGTATTGCATCCAGATTCATGCAAAGCAGCAAGCAGAAGTGTGGCAGAGCCACTGACTGTGCTGTTAAGCCAGGAGATTGTTTATTTTCTAAATACCAAATGTTACCAGAGTGATAAATGTGAGCAGCAAACAATATGAAGACAATCTGTCCTCTAATGAACTAGTTTAATGGGGTACATAAACAGCTGAAAAAAATCTAAGCAGTGATATGTAGTCCCCGTTCACAAGCTCTTACTAGTCAGTCAGCCAGGTATCTTGGGAGCTGTAGAGACTGCACACTTTCAAAGAGAGCTTTTATTTGTTCTGGGTGTCCACCGGTTCTTTTTTCTGGTTGCCTTCTATATTTTTTCTTTATCTGAGACTGATAGCTCTTCCATTTACTACAGCGCTTGCTTCTCATCCTCCGGCTGTTACAGTCCTTGCTTTAGTCCTCTTTAAGGAGTCTTAAGTTAGGCAGTGGCGGTTGCTCAGCTCGTTGTTGGGATTGTATTAGGATCAATATAAGCAATATAGATTGCTTATATTCACTGTTGTCTATACAGCTAGGGGTTTCTTGTCAGGCAGTTAGGCCTCCATCTTCCAGTCTCTTTGACTTTCATGGCTATACTAGGGAGGAGCAAAGGGAAGAGGATCTCCGTATCCAAGCTGGGAACTGTAGCAGGAAAGCGTGTGCATTGTGTGCCCAGATCACTCATTAAATTTCCACATTCGTGCCAGTATAAGAGGATTCTGAGTTTGTGTCCAGATATTTTGTTTGTCTGTGATAATTGGGTTTGGAAGTAGTACTGGATCGTGTGGTTTTATAATTTTAATAGCCAAGCAAAGGATGCAGAGTATAACGCTCACATAATCAAACTTCTGTTCTTGCCAAAATCAGTGTTTGTCTGAGTGCAGAATAGTAGGAAGTAGTTACAGAGTTCCTTTATGCATTAACAGAAATATAATTGGGGTCATCTGCGTATCAGCAGTATTCTTTCATCTAGTGAATAATTATCTAAAAGTGAATTTGAAATGACCTAATTCTTTAACAAATACTTTTCACATAGGCGGTTCTGTGCACGGGTCTGGAGTGGAAGTTTATCCTGGTCCTGGTCCTCATCAGCTAGCTTCTGATAGGGACCGCAGCAGCCTGCCACAAAGATGGGCATTTGTGCTTGAAACGTTACCCAAAATCAAGCTATGATCAGGCTTGGAGCAGTGGCTGTGTTACCCAAAATGAAGCTATGATCAGGCTTGGAGCAGTGGCTGAAAGTTGGAAAGGTGCCATCAGGTGGGATTTTAATGGAGAAGTTGCAGTGGAGCAGCTTTTGTTGCTACTCTTCATATGCTATCTTTCTTGCCTGTAAATAAAGGGCCTTACTCTTGGAGCTGTAAATCCTGAACGCTTTCTAAGCACCAGTTTACACATAAACATTTTTTTTTTTTCTCCTAAAGAAAGAGAAGTAGTGAACATAATGGGAATGTCATCGTTGTATAGCAAGTATTTAGCATTTTAATTTCAACAATGCTGATTTAATGGAAATTAGCTCATGCTGCTGGGAACTTTTTAAGAGTCCCTCCTTCTTGACTGCAGGTGGGTTTTAACTTGCTAGTCTCAAAGCAGACACTAATACAGACTGTCAATTTCTAGTTAAAAGGAAATTGTTATCAGCCCCCTTGATACTTGCTGCCTGACAACTTAAACTTCTTCCTCAAAGAGGTTAGATATACATAACTAAGCAGTAGATACCCTAATGACACATCACAAGGGTTTACAAAGAGTAGTAAAGAGAGGGAAAGGCATAACCTACAATACATGGAAAACTGTTTCTCTCTATTAATTTAGATATTATGAATTTCAACCAATTTTCTGAAGCTTAAATTCACCTTACCGATTAAAAATGCTCCAACCTGCTACCGCCAGTTAAGTGAATGGGAGCTCCCCCTCCCTTCCATTTTAGGACTGGGTTGTAGTTTAGTGGCAGCGCAGTCTACAGGTGATTTTTGCCTTGGGGAGCAGTACAAGACTTCCTTACGCCGTTTAATTTCGCCAGATGTGCCATGCCAGGCATTAGAGGCTGAGCGGATGAGCTGGAATGCCCTTTGCCTGCTGGCTGCTGCCCATCCGACATACAAGGCTGCTCTCTCTTGGGCTGGCAATGCAGGCTGCGTGGGAGCAAACCAGCCAGTGGAGGAATAGCTGATGGCGCCGCTGGTGCGATGCTGACCCAGCAATCATTAAGAATCCTCTGGGAGAGTTGCAGGCATGCAACATAGCGTGCTAGCAGGAAGACACTCATACTGTAGACACATACTGTCCACCTGCCCTGGATGAATTGGTGTTGCTCTTAGGTCAAATTTAAGAATCCCAGCTTCTCAAGCTATAGGTGGGTAAAATAGGCTTCACCTTACCGGAGGGTGTACTGGAGGTGAGTTGCTTCTTTTTCAAAACTAAAGATGAGAGGGTAAACTCACTTGCAGTCTATCCCTGGTGACAGTATACTACAATTAAACTTGGTTGTGTGGCTTACAGTAGCTTCTCAGAAGTATGCAACTGTAAGACATGGTCACTGTGAAACAGATATGTACATATGGACAAATCTTACACATGGACTTGCATGAGCAAATTAGATTTACAGGTTTTACATGATTTTTAAAAAGCCAGTGGCAACTATGTTTTGTAAGATATATAGACATGAGGCTTTCCTATGGTGTAAATTAAATACCAAAACTAAAATCTCCATGAATCATCTGTAGCTACTCTAGAAAGAGACACATCACTTTTGATAATAAGACAGTGTTTTTCAAGCAGTGTTTCTATATTCTGTATTTATTTAAATAAACTAACAGCTTCCAGAAACCCGTAGTAATTTGGAGGCAATGGGAAAGATTTCTGGATCTGTAGTAGATTCTGTAGTTCAGCCATGGCAGTGGAGGCTTACAGCTGTGATTATCCTCTGCTCAAAGAATGAATAGCTAGTTCAGAGAGTCCATGAACATCAGAAGTATCATGATTTGACCTTAAGCCGTTCCCTGTCCCCTTCCCATTGCTGTAGTGATTAGAAAAAATAGGAAAGCCCCATTGCTATAGTGTTTCCACCAAAGCACTAGAAAGGTTGAAATTTGTCCCCAGAAGGCCAGACACAGTTGCTTTTGGAAACAGAAGTGAAGGTTTCATTGAGTCTCGCCCATTCAGATGATAACGGATAACCCCCAATCACATTCAGGCTGGCAGTGCAAAACAGACCAAATACCAGGATACTTCTGACAGGGGAAAGGGGAAAAACCTGGAGGAAACGTGTCTCTTAAACGTGTTCTTCAGTGAGACTGCTGCATATTTTTGATACATTATTTAAATGTCTCCTTGACAATGAAAGAAAGTAAAAGTTAGAAAGCTTGACATTCGAAAGGCTTTTAAAGATATATTAAAAATCTTACCAGAATTAAATCTCATAGCTGATCAGTGCCATGCGGCTGTAAGAAAGTATATTGGAAGATGCTAAAGGGACCGTTTAGTCCAAACAGAAACATTGGGTTATTTGTAAAATCTGTAACATGAACTTGCACTTTTATGGAGAAAATGTTTTTAAATAGTTGAAGTCTGGAACAAATCTTTCCTCTAAATAGTCAGATTACAATCTCCTAGTGACGGAGAGCTGTCAGGAGTGTATGGGAGCACTACGTGTTCCAGGGAGTGATTAGACTCACATCATTAAGCATTTGGTGTAATTGGAATAGAACGTAGACACAGGATAAATGTCTTCTGCTCTGAAAATAAGTATCTTAGCTTCTCGTTAATGTTTATTGAAAATGATACTTCTAATGACAAAATGACTGAATGGATTTTTTTAAAAACATTTTAAATGTTTTTCCATAGATGAGAAAAAAACCTTTCCATTGACGGGAGGATCTGCTGTGCCAAAGTCAGTTTGGGTATAAATATTATTCAGCCCTTGAATAAATGGGTGCATGATGGAAACACCTGTTTGGCTGTAAGTAATTACAGCGGTATAGCTGGGTGCTTGCATTTTAATCACAGAATGCCCTCACAGGAGTAAAACCATGAACAGTTGGGAGTTTGCAGAAGTGAGCAAAGGGAGCGGTGTTCAGTTAGAGCATTCAGAAATGCAGCAATTCACTGACAGTCGGTGGCTACCTTCTGTGACACAAAACCCAAAGAAATAATTCTGAAGCCTTAACCACGCTAATATGGAACCAGAAAGAACTATCCCCAGTAGACTGTCTGCCACACTCACTAGGCAACTGTGCAGGGAGTCCGGGCTGAGTTCTTCATACGTCAAACAAAGGACAAACCTCTTGTGATATTTTGAGCAAGTTCTCCTTCCATTTTCCATTCACTCTATGTCCGAGGAGTCTTTGACGTCAACATGAATTGCTGAGAAGAATGAAAACACCCAGGAAAGCTCATGTCATGGGGTAATCCTCTTAGTGAAGTTGAGGTAAAGTCTCAAACCCTGAAAATCCCACAAACAAAGCAACAAACCAAGCCAGGACCCCATTTAGTCCTTTTAGTCCCAACTTGCTCTTTTCTTTGCTGGCAGGAAACTGTCCGCTTTGAGAAGTACAGAAGTACACAGTCTCACTGAGATGGTGTATGCAACTAATGCTTCAGTTCTGTTCTATTCTAAATGCATTCCAGGCTGTCCAAAGTATTTTATTTATCTGGAATGCAGTAGGGTGCTTTTTTTGCTATCCCTTAACATTTTAAAATCAACTGTTGTGTTGTAGTAAAAAAAAAAACCAAAAACAAACAACCAAAAAAACCCCCCAACAAAACTCAAAAGCTTTTTAGATATTTCAAATCTAGTGTTTTGACATCTTCTGAATCTGGTTCGATTTCTTTGCTCAAAAATTGACTAGATTGCATGTGAGATCGTCGTAGTCAAACTAGTTAGGACTGGAGACATGGCAAAATTTAGGCATGTCTGCTGCATGGGATAAAACTAAAGCGTACAACTCCTGCTTTGTGAGCTGCCTATTCCTGTTCCAGGCAGAACGTCCACTGAAGTGAACTGGAGAAGTGTCACATAAGTTAAGGCAGTAGGTTGCAATCTGCAGAAGGCAGTGCCTTGGTTTGACATAGCTGGAGGAAATGTTGCTCTCAGCCTTGGAAATGTTGGTTTTACCTGACTAACACATCAGCAAAATTGCAAGATGGGCCTCTGTCGTGGTTTAACCCCAGCCAACAAGAGCACCACCCAGCCGCTCGCTCACTCCCCCCGGTGGGATGGGGGAGAGAATCGGAAGGGTAAAAGTGAGAAAACTCGTGGGTTGAGATAAAGACAGTTTAATAGCAGTAAAGCAAAAGCCGTGCATGCAAGCAAAGCAAAACAAAACAGGGAATTCCTTCGCTCCTTCCCATGGGCAGGCAGGTGTTCAGCCATCCCCAGGAAAGCAGGGCTCCATCCTGCCTAACGGTGACTTGGGAAGACAAACGCCATCACTCCGAATGGGATATCCCTTGGGTCAGTTGGGGTCAGCTGTCCCGGCCGTGTCCCCTCCCAGCTTCTCGTGCCCCCCCCAGCCTGCTCGCTGGTGGGGTGGGGTGAGAGGCAGAAAAGGCCTTGACTCTGTGTCAGCACTGCTCAGCAATAACGGAAACATCCCTGGGTTATCAACACTGTTTTGGTCATAAATCCAAAACACAGCCCCGTACCAGCTACTGTGAAGAAAACTAACTCTATCCCAGCCAAAACCAGCACAGCCTCCATTAAGAAAACTGCTTGCTTTATTTTTATTAAAAAAATATAAACAGGTGTATGTGAACAATATGAGACTATTAGAAAGTAAATTAAATAGGGAGAGGAAGCTAGGTTCATTTATAGGAAGCTCCAGGTTCACTTCCTACCACTTTGAAAATCTAAGTGGGTGACTTGAGGCAGTTTGCTAATCCAGTCACAGCGGAGATGAGAGAGAGATCCTGTGTTGCTTTAGACCTCTAAGTCATCTGACTCAAACTCCCTATATTGTCAGTGGAAAGAGATAGGCTTCTGGCATAGTTCTTCTGTTCTTCTATTAGTAGAATAGTATTGATGGTTTTTTTTCTCTCATTCTTTGCTAATTATAATGGTAAGCTTTACGATAAATGTTGCTTCCTTGCCCTATGGATCCTTAATATTTTCTGTGAATTTTCAATGATACCATAATATTAGCAATAAAAATGCTTATTGGCTGGGAGGGGGTTTTCTGTATTTATATATATTGGCTGGTAGAGGTTTTACTGTATTTATATAGTTCTGTAGTGTCAGCTATGATCAGACCAGAAATGTCTCTCAAGATTCAGTTCTTAACATGTTTCAGCTGGGGATGTTGGTCATACTCAGTTCTGTACTTAGCTGCGTATACATACCATAACCTGCAGAGAGCACAGCAAGAAGAAAACAGCACAGGTTTTCTTGCTGAGGACACTGGCAAGAGCTGAATCTTGGTATTCACATGTTGACCTTTCTTCCCCACCCCTTTCTCCATTTCAGTGTACAGGTTATTAGGTAATTTAAGATCATATGGAGCCTCTGAAGAATGACTTTTAACCTGCCTTTTAAGTCAGAATCTAATTTTGTCTAAAGTGGCATTTCACAATGTCATAGTATTTCTGAGGGGTTTGCATTTTGCTGTAATATTTTACATTAATATCTGTTTTTCCATAATTGTGGCACACTATTATATGCATTTCTGGTGAAAGATCATAATTATATGGACAAATTCTCACTTAACATAATTTTACTTCAAAGCAGCGTGAGCTATATTCATTGTCATCTATGTACGATGGTTACCCATGAGGTGCTCATACCCCTTACCTGTATAACTGTTATTTAGTGTCACCTATAGTTTTCTAATATCCTGTAATATTAGAAATATCTTGTGGTAGAATAGAATTTAAGGAATATTTCCCTATACTAGCGTAGGGGAAAACAGAATCTAATATTATTGGAAGAAGGGACATTAGGAGGTTATATGCTCGTATCGAAGGCAGAAATATATTTAAAACATTCCTCTCAGACTCTTGCTTGGCATTCTGATAAAAACTTCTGCTTTCAGGCATTCTGTGGACTCCACAGACAGAGTCCTGCACTTCATTGTTATTCAGCATTAGAAAGTTTTCTACAGTCTAAATATGACGTGCAACATAAATTGATTACTTCTTGTCCTAGTCCCAGCGGACATGGGAACAGTATTAGTTTCCTGCATGTAATGGGCTCTAATTATATTTGAAGATTACTGTCACCTCTTGTTTTAATCTTCTCTTCTCTGGACTAAGTTACACTGTTCTTTCAGTCTTTCCCTGTGACTCTTTTTTTAGATCTCTGGTCATCTTTTTTAAGTCTTTCTTTTGTTGCATGTCTTCCTGCAGAAATATGGCAAAACCAGCTTGTCCTGGTTTCGGCAGGGATAGAGTTAATTTTCTTCCTAGTGGCTGGTACAGTGCTGTGTTTTGGATTTAGGATGAGAACAAAGTTGATAACACACCGATGTTTTAGTTGTTGCTGAGCAGTGCTTACACTAGTCAAGGACTTTTCAGCTTCCCATGCTCTACCGACTGAGCAGGCTGGAGGTGCACAAGAAGCTGGGAGGGGGCACAGCCAGGACAGCTGACCCCAACTGGCCA
>NW_008795035.1:1864515-1914189 GCF_000699145.1 Aptenodytes forsteri
CACCAACTAGCAAAAAGGAAACACAAGCTTTCTTAGGCGTCGTGGGTTTTTGGAGAATGCACATTCCAAATTACAGTCTGATTGTAAACCCTCTCTATCAAGTGACCCAGAAGAAGAACAATTTCAAACGGGGCCCTGAGCAACAACAAGCTTTTGAACAAATTAAATGGGACATAGTTCATGCAGTAGCCCTGGGGCCAGTCCGGGCAGGACAAGATGTAAAGGATGTGCTCTACACCGCAGCCGAGGAGAATGGCCCTACCTGGAGCCTCTGGCAGGAAGCACCTGGGGAGACTCGAGGTCGACCCCTAGGGTTTTGGAGTTGGGGATACAGATATGAAGTACCCTCTGAAAATGCACTTTGTGTTCAAAAGAAATTATTTTCACTGAAAAGGTAGCCCATTTTTAAGCACAAGGCTATCTTTTCTGAGTTAATTTTTTATATCAAATGCAAGGTATTTAACTTCTGCATCTATTTCAACTGTGAAAGTAGCATTGTATTCATATTTCAGCTGAGGTGCCATTTGAAGGTGCAAAGTTTCATGAGATCGAATATGTAAAACTGTTTCTGAGACATTCTGTGATCTGTGCACTGTGAATTTTACATTACTTGGTTGCTGCCACTCACTCTTTGTTTGCCCTGTGGAAAATGAGTTTGTGGTCTCAGTTCAATTCCCAGTAGGCAGGTTTGTATTTCTGAAACTGTTACTCCAGTTGCTGAGATCTCTGTGAGTAGATGGGCCATGCAAACTGACCTCGTCTGCAGCTCCCAGGAGCAGTACTTCCTGGTAAGTGTAGATATGGATCAGCAGGGGACAGGGGAAAAGAGTAAATGTTCTTTGGATAAACGCGGTCTCTCTTCACCAGCGCCTGTAATTTGGGAGTGTTCAAATACGGGAGATTGGTACCAGTACAGCGACACCGTCAGAGTCATATGAATGACTCGAGTGTTACAGAAGTGCTTAAGCTCTATGTGAGGTTGAATTTGTATTGGCAGAAGGATCCATTAATATACATATGTTTGTGAAGACTGCTTTTAAGAAATCATTGTGTGAACCTCTCTGAACAGAAATTGTACATATCATCGTAGCAGCTGATCATGACCATGGGACCTCATGAAGCAAGACACCATACATGGTGTAGCAAGAAACAGTCTCATCTCAAAATGCAAACAGTCTAAATGCCTTGCAGGCTGGAAGGGGAAATGATTTAGAGCATAATGAAAGGCTAAATCCACACAGAGACTGGTATGCTCTTTTGCATGAAACCCTCACCTCAAGTAAGGAGGAGCAGTAGGATTCATACATGCAAGAAGAGACCGAACATAAAGCTTCAGGGAATGTTGAAAGAGGAGCAGTGCTGTAGTGCTTGACAATAGAACAAAGCTTGGCTCTAGGCAAGACAGAAGTGGCTATCTCAGGCCTCAAACATGATCTTTTTCTAGAGTTCAGTGGATAAAGTCAGCTCGCTCTCGTTAAAAAGCAAACACCACACACACCAAGAAGGAAATTTCCTACTCCATTAGGCATTAGTCCTAAGGGCATCTGAAATGGTCTATGTCAGCTTGCGTTATTAGGAGGTGGGATAAAATTGTCTAAATGAGTTCTGAGGCACTTCAGGTGTAGCCCTTGAAAACTCTGTAAGGTGAGTTCACTGTTTAGTGAACATGATGCTGCTGTTGGGGGATTTTGGATGTGTATGAAATTGTCCACCTCCCGAGAAGTTTTAGTAAGGTATGTGGGCTATTTTTCACAGGTAATCCAACAGTTTTTATTTATGCTCTAAATAACCAAAAGGAGACATTGGTGCTTCTACACTAAATCACTTCTGAATCCATGAGAGTCATTTTCTAGTTTTGAAACAATACAGCTAGGAACCGGTCATTGCTCACGTACCGTCTAATCTTTTCCCATTTGGCAAGAAGGAGAACCCTTCTTTATTCCTTTTGAACGTTTTCTAATTCTGCAGGCTTTCACTTAATTTCAAAATGTGTAGATGGCTTTAAAATATTGCAAACTCATGTTCATCTAATCCCAGGACAAACAAGTTTGAAAAATTCATCTGCCTGCACTAATAGAATATAATCCCAAGAATATAAATGTTGCTCCGCTTAGAAAATAGCATGGGCACGTAACATCTCTAAATTAGGTTAGCTATTCAGTAGAAAACAACCTGTGGAATCCTGTAAGCTGTATGAAAATGAGAAATGCTGAAGCAATCTGTGTTCACACATCATGTTGTTCTTAATCACATTAGTCTCCAATATGCATTGATGATTTTTGTACTTAAAGCTGCTGCTGTTGTTTATTTTTCAATTTCTTCATTAATGCCAGATTCATACAGCATTAGGCAATAATTTGCTGAGGTGCGGGTATATATTTTATTGCAAAAATGTAATCACGCTTGTCAGTTATAAAACTGATTGCATTATATGTCCAAGTTACTTTTGCTTCATATCATTTAAAAGAAAAAGAGGGTCTTTAAATCTTCCTGCAGCAGAATAGCTTAAAAAAAAGTTTAAATTATTCATTAGTCACACTAACATTAATAGCATCCAATGATTGACAAAACTATGTCCTGTAACAATGTGTAATTGTTCATTACTAAAAAGGATGCAATTCTGAGACATCCGTCATTTGACACACAAAACTCTATTTGCGTGTCTTGAATCCACGTTTGCAAGTTTCTGCTCTGTTCGTTGAAACTCTTGGAATGTGGTAAAAAGATTTTACTGTGCATGCTGGGAGTGATGGGGCCACTCCAAAGTGAGGATCATCATCCAGGTCGTTCCAAATGGCTGATGTGCCTGGTACATCATTGTGCATTATGCTGTGTTAGACAGAAAATCCAGTTTATAAAATGCTTTAGGATATCTTCAGTTAATTTATTTAAGAAGATGATTTACCCATTGCTCTTGTGCTCTATGAGTCTTACTGCACAAGGCTCACCGAGGTGAACATTGAAACTTTGAGCTTTGTAATGTGAATTATCAGGAGCAACGTGAACATTCCCAGTGAAAAACTGGGAATCTTTATTAACATTCCCAGTGAAAAACTGGGAATCTTTACTTCGTGAGACTGAATCTCCTGGAAGGCGTTTTCAAGGTTACCTACAAGACATCAGAGTTCTGAGCTCAGGTTTGAACGTTGTTTGTAGCAGGCCTCAGACTGTGCCGCCGTGGTTAGGTAGTGAGTGGGAGTGAGGAGAGGGGCCGGTACAGCTAATGGGGGCAGTAGAATTGGAAGGGGAGAAGAAAATACTGCTGGGGGAAGCCAGCAGTAGAAATAGTTCCTATTAAATTTGCTCTCTCTACGCAGTAGATTAGCAGGTAAAGTGTAAGAGGACCTACATACATGTGTATTTCATGGTTTGAATACGTTGTTGTGGTTTTTCCCCCAAAGGGAAAAGCAGGCTGGGGGGGGGGAGAGAGAGAGAGACTGACTGACCAAGTCAAAGAGCAGGGCAGAGTGACCCAGCTAGAAGGGGCCCAAATCAGCGAGAAATCCCATGCTCTGAAACTGGAAAGAAAGTTTGCATTGCAGGAGAGCTGCATGCCTGGACTCGCAGAGTGCAACGCAGAGGAAAGCTTCACAATGTGGAATAGACAGGTAATGTATGTCGGATGTGTCCCAAACCTTGTGTGGCTTTAAATAGTCCTCTAAACAATTGCAGCTTAATTTACAAGGAAAATCCTTTGTTATGAGAGATCTTGGTCTATGCTGATACGTTACAGACCTAGAAAAGCAGCTAGAAGTGAAGCATGTGTCACCCTTCTAGGGCACAGCTATAGGTAACTTAGAACTTATGAGCTGTATTTTAAATTGCAATTCTATCTCTCGGAAGACAGGCAGGGAAGAATGGAGGAATAACTTAAACTTTCTTGTTGACTTACTGAAGAGAATGGAGTATTTGAAGAAATGGATGTTATATTTTGATCTCAAAACCTGGGTCATTAATTCCTCTGTAGTGCTTAACATGTTACACGGTACTCTACAAAGTGAAAATTCAGGCACTCTGGTAGGGATTTTGAACTGGAGCTGGGAGAGATCCTGCTGGTTTGAGAAAGTGTCACTGTTTACGGCTGTGGTTTCTGTATTGTAACAAGATGTTCCTTCCCAACATCACGTGGGTTTTCTTAGAAATGATGGGCTATGTATTTACCAACGGGAAAACACCTGAGGCGGCTTATACTGAAAGTGTTCCTTTTCTCAGGAGAACAACCCACAAGATAAAGAATAAAAAGGAAAACAAAAAAATTGCAGCTGTGTACATTTCTTGATGCGAAAATTTTGCAGAGAAGCGTGTGGAGAGGACTTTTGCTCTGTGACTTGGGTCGGCTGCAGACAAGTAGTTTGGCTACTTCTTCCTGAAGACTGAAAAAGGAAGAGACCGTTACGAGTGAGTGGTGGTTACACACGTTTACACAAAGTCTGGAAATTATATGCTACTTGCAGTCTCATCTTTCCTACAGATAGCTTGCTGCTGGCAAAGCAGATGTTTCTCCTAGGGTATTGCTTGGCTGTTTGTAAACAGCTTCTTTCAGAGACATTCCCAAGAGCATATACTTTGCTTGTACGCTGATCTCTTTCTCCAGTAGTCCTTGCCACCTTTTGTGGCCCTAACTGTTGCAAGGCTTATCTGAAAGTTTCATTTCTTCCGAATGCCTGTCTGGTTTAATTATTATAATTAGCTCTGCAGCATGAGTTTCTCTATTTAGAACTGTTTTAAATTATTTGTTGACATATCTATAGTAGTAATGTTTAGTAACTGGCAGTATCACTTTCACTACAACACCCATGGAAACACTTTCTTCTGGAAAAAAATTCAGTATATATTAGGAGGTAGCTGCTTTTGTGGACCTAAAGCAATAGAAAAATAAGGGCATGTCATATCATTATACCAAGACAGTACTATTAAAATGGGGAAAGTTAAAATTTAAATACAATTTCATGAAACATAGTAAAATACTTAGGTATGTGGGAAGTAGAGTAGGACAGGATTTATTATTATTATTTAAATGAATAAAAATTTGACGTTACTCTGCGTAGTGGGAATTCTAGGTTTTAGCTAGCTTTAACGAGGAGATCTGGATTCTCTTCAAGTTTCATCACTTTTACAGCATCCTGTTTAATGTCCTGCTTTCCCTCTGTCTAAGATCAGGATAATATCTCACTGTCTTACTAGCATAGGGAGACATTTACTAGGACAGTGAGATATTTTACTAGGCTAGTGAGCAATTAAATGTGACAAATTAAGCTCTGCAAGTGCTTTGAACTTCTCATGTGGAAGCTTCTATTGAAATAGGGGCATTGTTTTTCTGAGCAGGTGGGACAGTAGAAGACTGGTTGAATTTTGTAGCTCGTTAGCAAGGAAAACCAGTTCTTAACAACACCTTTACTATCAGCTACTAGTTATAAAACCTGGAACAATAGCCGTATTATGTAGTTGCTGTAGGACCCTTGACTTTACGGGTGTATCAAGTGATTCCAGCCTTCTGTTCTTGCTGTGTTTATAGTCTCAGAAATAATGGCCTCTGTATTGTTTCCCTAAAGTCTATATTAGAACAAAGTGTAATAACATCGGTGCTCAATTCAGAAGGTGGTAAGGCATCAGTGCCTGCAGCATTATTCACAGTATGAACACTATGTCTAGTGCTGACTAGATGCTACTCTATCACCAAGTGACAGCAAACTTGCTTGACTGCAGCTGATCTAAAACAGCGCTCTTGAGCAGCGTCCCCCAGGAAAGCACAGAAAATTGTGGTTTGTGATTAATGTTAATCCAGTTTTGGTTTAACCTGTACAACTAGACACTGTATCAGTTACTTTTAGGAGATCAAATTTTTGTTGTTAAAATTATCTCACCTTTATATGGCTTCAAGTGTTTTGAAGAAGTATCAGAAGATGTGGTTACAGAACCTTTTCAAGACGTCTTAGCTCCCAAAATAGCTCATGGGAGAACAGTCAGCTTACCAACTGCTCTTTTTGCATAGATAACGGGCATAATGCAAAGGAAGACATGCAATCAAGGATGCAATAAGATCCTTACCCAAATATAAAGACTGAGGCCTACTACAGCTAACATAAACACTGTTTTATGATAAGCTGATTCTTGATCTTTCACAGTTTGTCCTTTTGAAGTATCGTAAGGCATGCCCAATTTGCTCCCAATGAAATCGGTAGAGCCTGCCATTGATTTGCATGGGATCAGAGCAGGCGCATGTAATGAGTGTTTCATTCTGCTTCTGAAAGTAGTTCTTCTAAAGCAAAGAGCGTATTTGTCTTCCCTATATGTATGTCCCTGCAGCCCCAAAGCCTCAACAATTGTTAGATTTGTGTGTGGAGGAGGAAGTGGAGAGGGGGTTAAGCAGAACTACCTGGGGAAAGTTACTGGTAACTATTGTAAGTTTTTGGCTTTTTTCAGGATAATTCATTCTCGCCATTACTGTGAGAACTCTTTGTCCCTTTAGAGCAACGCAATCTGCTTAAAATAGCATCTGATTCCTCCACGTCATTCCAGCATCCATCAAATCTCCTTTTGAACCTATATATTTACTTTTGTTTTGGCCCATGAACAAGGCTGTACTATTTTCTAAAACATATTTTAGGGTTTTGATTCCAAGGTGGCAAGAAGATATTTGCTCCTGATTCCTAATTTAGTTCTTCAGTTGAAGGGTGCCTTCAGCTGAGCTGATAAGAAACAAGTATCAGACCATGTAGAACCCAATCCCTTTCAGCCTTGTTTTGTTCATTGGGGATAAGGTAGAATCAAATCTAAATGATACAGGCCAAACCAATTCATGATTGAAGTCCATCAAAATGACTTGAAAGCTTGGACCCACAGGACAAGACATGGGACATGCTTTGGCAAGGCTGGGGAAGGAGGGAGCTGTTAAGGAGAATTGCAAGAAACAGTTGGAGGAGCTCTAGGAATGTTTTCTTTCTTACGTAAGTTAATTGAACGAGGTTGTAGAAACCTTTTTCTTCTGTAGAAAAATCAAGCACTCTAAAAAATGACATTTCTAATTTTCTTCAGTAAGAAGCAATTGCTTCTCTGTGTGTGTGTGTGTGTGTCCCAGTCGTCCCAAAGTCTCTATAGACAGCCAGAAGATTTATATTTGAGTGAAAACCACTGCATCACACGTAGGAGCTTGCGAAAGTACAGTAAACATCCTTCAAACAAATTCTCATGTGCCCTGACTACAAAGTAAATGAAAAGCAATACACAGGGTTGGAAAGAAACCACATTTCTAGGTTGGTTTCAATAGAGTCTTAGTTTTCCCAGTGTATTAGTACTCACTCCGAGTCTGCCGCATCCTGCTTTCTCCCCCACAACACAGCTGAACTGCACTTTGCCTACCACTGTGACATCTTATGGAAAAGCAACTTATCAAGAAGGTTTATCTTTAAAACAGTAAAAATAATAACTCTTGGTACTTGTGTGGGGTCTTGTTAATTAAATCTCTTAAAATGTAGTCAATAGAGACATAAAAATAACAATTTTGTCCCCACGCCAAAGAAGCGGGAAAGAAAGTAGATTAAAGCAGAGTCCAGGGTTAGTTTAAATACCCTGAGCCATACTGTGCCATTGATTTTTGAACAGAAATCCCCCTTGAGCTCAGTGGGGATTTCTGCTTAAAAATCAATAGTGCAAAATGACACCCTCAGATTAAGATACAAAGATGGAGGATGAGGCTTAATTGGTGCATTCTTGTTGGGATTGCTCTCCCCTATAGAGGGAGTCGCTGCTCTTTTCATTAAACAGTCGATAGTCAAACCTGGAGGAATTTTCATGCAAGAGGATTGTTATTCTAACGTTATTCCTATTGCAAATCTTACCATATATTAGATTTGAGTAGTTTCATTAAAACAAACACAGAGACATATTAAATATTAATTTTTTTTTTTAGATTTTAGGTAATGTGAAGAATCTCTATCAGGAACTGGAGCGTACTGCTCGGGCAGAGAGAGGCTTAAGAGTGTAGTACATGCTGTAGTACTCTACACACCTAATAAGCTGAGAAACAAACTAAGACTTTTTCGGTGGTGTTTTCTGCAATATGAGTCTTTTCATACCCATTAGTTAATCTATATCAGATTCTGTAAGAAGAAGCAATTACTTGGCCTCACGTCACAGATGGGGAAATAAAGCACGGCATCGCTGCGTGACTTGCCTGTGTTCTTTCAGGAAGGGGGTGGCAGTGGTGGTGGCTGAAAACCGTGTCCCCTTCTCTGGAGGCAGAGTTACAAAATCTGCTGTCTTCTCCTTGGAGGAATGCGTGGCTGTTTTTTAAGAAGGGCACGTTTCATGTAAGGAATAAAGATGGCCACAGAATACATTTTAGGAAAAGTTAATTGCAACTATTATTGTTAAAAAGTGGATGAGATGATGAAAGGCCTTTCTGAAAATTCTACAGTCAAAGAGGGGAAAAGAGGACGTGTTTGAAGAAAAAAGTTCCTGCAAATGGTTGTCAAGCAGTGAGATGAAAGCCGACAGTAGAATTCCAGATAGATTTCTTATGATTTTTGCGTATTCTTATCTGATTGTGATTAAGGTAGCAGGAAGCAGTGGTGCTTTGAATTATTGCTGTAATTCATCTTCTTGGTCCGTAGGGCAAACAAAAAGTTTGGTGACTTTTATTGCCACTACAAAAAGCAGTTCTGGGCGTTACTCAGAAAATAAATCTATTGTGATATTGTAAGAAAATAAAAGCTTACAGGATATTGTAAAGAAATAAAAGCTTACAGATGCTGAGAGAAATTTTGACTTGAGGCTTGTCCTGCTGAAACAGACAGTGTAATCTAAATACTCTTGACTTTAAAAAAAACCCAAACCATTATTTTCCTGAAAAGAAATTAAGACAAATTTTATGGGAGTCGTGCAGTTGTTATAATCTAGTGATGGACGCTTTGAGAAATAACTTCACTGATTCTTGCATAGCCTAGTCAGATCTGTTCAGGATTTATTTCCATTAGAAATGTCAATCTTTTTTTCTTAGCAGAAAACATCTCGTATAAAAAGGTGGCTTTTGGTCTCTGGCTTCTGCAACTTGAATGTAAAAACTCAAAATTTTTGTTTCCTGAAAAAAATAGGGGAAAGAAAACAATCTTTGCTTAAGACAAAACAAAAAAGTAGGCACAGGCAAAATAAAGGGTTTTTTTTCTTCCATACTCCTAATGCTTCAAAACATCTGTAGGGTGCGTATGTTGTTTGATTTATTAATACTAATAAATACATGGCTATGATACTTTTTTGCTCTGAGAGCATATTGGTGTTTCAAATTACTAGTTTTGCCTGAGGTATGACTCTGCTGCAGGGAGAAGTTTTTCTAGTCTTTGGCTGTATGGTTTTGTTTATGCTGCGTCCTGTGCTTTGTGTAAATTGTTTTTAAGTGGTGATTGAAGAGGAGCTCATTCAATGGGAGAAAATGGCTTCTTAACTATGCTTTTGACATTGGCTCTGATGCATCCCAGTTCAGCCTAAGTGCGGCGGCTATTATTTGGCAGGTCTGCATATAGCTCAGCAGTGGCCGATGCAGCTGTGCCCGTTTGGCGCACAGGTTTTTAATTTTGCAGTTGGTAGCCGGCCAATAGCAACCAGTTCTGTATGTTTTCTTGCAAACGGGTGGGGAAGGAGTGAGCCGTGGTTGCTCTATACGCAAAGAACAAGCAACGGTGTTAGCGCTGTAGCCATATTCGTCCCACTGATGGCCTTCAGGATTATAGTGGGGGAGAAGATATGTAGTCTGGGAATAGGCAGGTGTAAGGGTTGGCATACATGCCTGGTTTCTCTTAATTCCTCGTGTAAAGGGTTGCAGTGTTTCTTAGGCTTTTAGCAGCTGACTGAAGAAGCTGCAGGATATGGTAGAATGTATGTGGTTTCTTTAAGTGTCATAGGTTTTTCTAAGGTCCTTTGAAAAACCAGTTGTTTTCTAGACAGTTTCCTTGTGAAATTGCACAAAATTTCAAGAACACAGGACTTGTGTACTTTAGGAAGTATAGGAGAAGAATCTGAAGAGTGCCAAGGCTATGTTGTGATATTACCTAAACAACACGTTCTAGATCTGGTGTTTAGGGCTATGTAAGTCTGCGTTGGAGGCTGCTCCTGTCCAGAACAGGCCTCTAGCCATGTGTTATAGCCATTATTGTATTTTTTCTGTGCTTCTGTAGGCAACATATTCTCTATTTCCTTTTCATCCTCTGAATACAGCCATCTTTTCGTCTTACCGAATATCTCAGCAGAGCATCATTACTAACAGAAGCATGCACAATGAAAAAGTGAGAAAGTAAAAGATGACTTATGTAAGGGATACTGGGTGGTTGCTTCCTCTCAGATGAGCTGTGATGACTTGAAGCACATCTGGGACTGCCTCACTCCAAATGTGAGGGTAGACAGTCAGCGTGTACCAGAAGAAGGGGCACAACTGTGTTGTGGCACAAAACCTTCATCAAGAAACTTGATGAGTTCTCTGTAAGAGCCAAAGAGCCAAAATCTGGGGATCAGGATACCCTGTCTGTCAGCTGCAGCTTGTGTGTTAGAGAAAGACATATATCCTTTATGTTTCAAGTGTTGAGTTGATTAACTTTTAATTGTTATTTATTGCTGTCCTCAAGCATGGATTAATGTTTGAAGGTGCAGGGTCTTTTCTAAACCTTTGTTTTATTGGAAAGAAAAGTTCCTCTAGTGACTTCACTCTGCTCATGTTCCTTTTCTTAGCCTTGCTGATGCTCATAAAAAGACCTGAAGCTGTGAAAATGCTCTTTTTAAAGTTAATTCCATTCTGAGCCATCATGTCTTTTCATGCTCCTTGGCACTTAAGCCCCAGGTCACAGTGCAGAGATAAAAAATATGTATGTTCATAATTAGCTTATAAATAATGCAGTGTTCTCATTCAGACTTCATCCTTTCAACATGCCCATGGATTATTGTTCTCTGTGCAGTTTAAATTTCTGAGCACTCTGTGGCCCAATTTTTCTACAATTTGGTAGGTTAATTCTCTATTACAACACACTCAAAGCCCAGAGAATGCAGTGGTGGGGAGTCTGGGCAGACATTATGTTTGGTTTTCATTTGTTTTTCTGTCAAGAATGTAGGAGATAAATGATACGGTGCTTGTCTTCAGGTATGAGTTTGTATAGCTGGAGTCTGAACTGTTAATGCAGTTAGACTCATGTTTCACTCCTCTCTAATCTCAAAGGTTTTATACTATAGATAGAACTAGATTGAGGTTGTTTGAGGCTGAGATGCACTAATAGGTAGTTTAATAGAATAAGGAGCATGAAAGGGATACAGGGTTCACATGAAATATTTGGACATAAAAATGAAAGCACCCTTCTTCCCTGCAGTTTCTTGGTAAACAACCTCCAGTGGCTCTTAAAAAACCTGAAAGGTTAGCCCATATGAGAGGAAAAGAAAAAAACCACAACATTTATTAAAAAGATACCTTTTCTTCGACAGATGTTTGCCTCTCAGATTGAACAAACCACAGTATTTTTAATGGCTACTGGCAATTTGCACAGAGAGAGAGAGGGTACATGAGAAAATTTGCCCTAATTACCAGTCTGCTTATATTCCTGTTGAATAGGTGCTGCTCTTGCTCACTGAACATGGATCGTGCTGTCATTTTCAATGGGGATTTCTGTGGCAAAAGGGCAGACGGTCAGAAAAACTCAATGAAACACCTAGAGTTTTTTATTATGCAACCTCCCAAAGGCAAACTGATTAAAAGGAGGGAGGAAAAAAGAAATGTCCCGTCAAAAGCAAGAACTTGTAATCTCTCCCTCTGCCTCCACTCCTTAACACCTCCCACATAACTCTGCGGTGGCCTGTTCCCCTGGAACTCACACATACCCAGAAGCCATACTATAAATAAGGAGCCTTCCTCGTGCTCTAGTGTAGTTACAGAACTGACGACTACCATTGATAGGAGACCAAAAACTAGCAACGCTTAAATGCCTTTTCTTTTCACATAGACAGAAAGATGTGAGATCTAGTTTAGCATAGGAATACCACTGCAGCCTCAGCCCGTTACTTAACTTTGAAGAGTTACAGAAAATGAGTGAGGTACTAGAAGACTGGAAAAGAAGAAATGTAAAACCTCTCATTAAAATGAAAGGGGGGGGGACGACCCAGGGAAAGGAGTCCACGAGCAATATTCTAGTCCTGTTTTATAAGTATCTGAAATAGAACAAACAGTGAAAAATCGTTTGAATGAGATAACCATAGCATAGTTACTGAAGAATAGTTCATGGTCAAAATGAAGGACGTATTGGTTGAAATCCAGTCTCACACTGCCTCGGTTTGGTTTTACTCAGTAAAACGTAACGAATAATGATGAAATGAAAGACCTGAGTGATGGAACAGGGAGTAAGTTTATAAGATTTGCTGGAAGGAAACAATGGTGTGGAAGGAACAGCCGACATTTTGCAGGACAAGCTTGAAATGCAAGATTATCTTAGTCAGTCAAAGAAAGAATGGTCTGAAAAGGTAGGATGAAATTCAACAGGGATAAATGGTGCTGTGTTATCCCATTTACACAGAAGTAATCAGCAACACAAATGTAAGGGGAGGAGCCACTGATTTAGGAGGAATCCCCCTCCCAAGTGGAAGGAACAGCCGACATTTTGCAGGACAAGCTTGAAATTCAAGATTATCTTAGTCAGTCAAAGAAAGAATGGTCTGAAAAGGTAGGATGAAATTCAACAGGGATAAATGGTGCTGTGTTATCCCATTTACACAGAAGTAATCAGCAACACAAATGTAAGGGGAGGAGCCACTGATTTAGGAGGAATCCCCCTCCCAAGAAAAAAGGGATGGGATTATGATTATAAACTGCTCAAGAATCGGGGGTCTTGTACTGTTGCAAAAAGATCAAACACAATGCTGGAATGAAAAGAGCATATCTAAACCACACATTTTACTAGCCTTGACTGAAGAGACTATAGCTATACCATACACGTTACAAACCTTCTACTGGTCTCCAGTTTGGGGACAAGAAATTTCAAGAAAGATTTGAACCATCATTTATAGAGGCCTAAAGGGAAGCAAGATTTGTCTAAAAACATGAAACGTGAAGAAAGATTTAAAAAATTCAGGGTGTTTAGGTTGAAGAGGAGTCTGAGGGGGGCATGATTATAATTACGTACATAAAGATTATTGCAAAATGAAAACGTTTATGTACGAGTCTGTGGTGACTATAATAAGCAATAGACTTAAATTACAGCGGGAAAGATTCTTTAGGGAATGCTTTCTAAAGCAAAGGTAATAATGTACTGTTTGGGGAGGTTTGAAGTTTCAGTTGTTGGAGTTCTCTAAGAATGGGATGGGAAAGTGTTTTAGGAATGATAGAAGTATAATTGATCCTGCCTTGGGCAGTGCAGCGATCCGTGCTGCGCAGTGACCTCTCAAAGCCCCCTGGAGCTCTGTGGTTTTATGTTTTTATGTAATAATACAGTGGAAAGAAGTGTTTTAGCCAGAGCAGCTCATCCATTTCTAAAAGACAATCTGCATTGTTCAGAAAGCATGTAAGTGTCTCATATTCCCGCTATCAGAATTACTAGTGAATGGTTCGTTGCACTGTTCAGCATAATCATCATTGTTTCTGATAAAACATTTCATCTCAGAGTTCCTTTGAATTTATTATTATATGATGAAAGGCTAGTTTGTGGCATAATTCCCAGATTACACAGCCCTCAGTAATGGAATTCCTTGAACGTGTGAGTGACACTAACATATTTGCTGTGTTGGTGTAAATATTCATAGGGAGATTTTTTTGCATTATCTAGTCTGTACACAGAGTATATCGTGCTTTTGCAGAGATTTCATAGGGACAAAGACTGAATGCTCATGCAGTAGTAAGTGATGGTGAATAAGAAACGGCAACCTTCCACATTCTTTGGTTTAATAGAAAATGCTTTAAAAAAAAGTTCTCCATTGTTTTGGATGATTTGAGGGCCTTGGTTAAAGTTTATTTAATCTTTTAATTAAGTGACCAACTGCAAACATAAACCAAAAGGTTTCTGTTGTTTCACAGGGAGAATTCGTTCATTAATAAAATCGCCAACATAGATTAAAGTAAATGCAAATACTAAGTTGTTCAGTTGTACAGGGAGGCATTGAAAGCAGAGTGAAATGGAACTCCTAGCTGAGCTACGGCCATTATATACTATCTGAAACTGCTTTAGATTGCATTGTGGACAGGTCCAGACCCTTCAGTCATTTGCTGTTTCTGACCAGGAGTTCATTGCGCTTGTATTCGAATTGCGGTTAAGGCTGCGTGTGCATTCCCAGGAAGTCCAGATTTTGGTCTGAAATATCTTAAGCAGTGAAAATCAAAGCTTTCTGTCACAGTAGACTCTGATTTAAACCTCTCATCTTTAGACGCATCAGATGATCAGGGAGGTTTTGGTGGCATAATGTAATCAGATTTTTTTTTTTCTTGCTAATTATGCGATGCGTGTCTTGCTGATTATATGGGGAAAAACCACTATTGGTAGACTTGTGGCCTATTTCACATCAGTATGGAGATGGCAATGTGCTCCTTACATGCTCCATAGACCAAAGGTCAAATGTTGAACTCTCCCTGGCTGCGTGACTACTTCCCCTGGCCGAGATGGACTGATCATTTCACAGGATGCTTAGTTTAGATAAAGAACAGTGAGATTAGGGAAAAGAACAATAAGAAACCAATACTGGTTAGCCTTTGTGAACAGCAAATGTGGAATAACATTCTGATTCTCTAAGATGAGATTTTGCTGTTGAGTTCCTTGTTTTCTTAATTGCACTTTTACATTTCTGAAAGGGCTTTCACAGACAGAAACCTCCATAGGAAGCTTATTTTCTTTGGCTATCCTCGAAGGCTTTTTTGTCAATTTATTATCACAATAGCAAGATATGCACATACAGTAAATCAATGTAGGTTAACTTTTTAATAGGAAAGGCATTCTACATTTCTGGCATCAGTCTGTATCTTCTTTCAATTATAATGTCTCTCACTGGGCTAAGCATTTGTCTGGTAGGTGTGCGTATTGGCGACAACTTAATATTCAAAGGTCAAGCTGCAAAGATCTGGCTAGTGTGATGGCATCTTTGCTCTTTAATAATCAGATGAGATGTCTGTGACGTCTTGAAGTGCTTCTTCTAGGTGGCAATGTACCACTGCAGTAGTTAATTGCCTATTATCTTCTTGGATCAATGCAAAAGGGAGATGTTAAGATTTTTCCAAAGTCTGTTTTCTTTTTTCCTCCCAACACAGCTCTATTGGAGCACTTTCCTCTGATGTATCCAAGAATAACCTGAGTATGTGAGAGGAAACTTCAATGCTCAATTTAGGCAGCTGCCTAGGAGTTTTTTCCCTAGAGGAGGGTGGAGGAAAGGCGGAAATTTTGCCTTCTCTACACTGGAGGTTGGTGACTATTCACTACGTAGGGTCAATGAAAAGGGGTTCTGTATTTTCTCAGCTGCCCCGAGGCGCCTTGGTGCTGTGCCTCCAGTGGGGTCAGTGATTCTACGTAATTCTTAATCTTTCTCCCATGGGCAGCTGAATTAGTTACTGATGTATTCTGCAAATGTTTTGGAGCTAATAGAACCTATATAGGCCTGCTTCCCTGCCCACTCATTACTGCTTTTTTCTTGATTCCTCTCTCCTTTCCCTCAGATATCAAACGGTTCCATGTGCAGCTGCAGAATCTCCATTTGTTTGCAGCTGAGATGAGCATGCCTATCTGCTGGACTTTTAGGACAGGCTTCACGAAGCCACCCCTGACCCTAACGGCCGGTTTGGGGGGTAAGGTTTTATGCTCAGCCACGTGCTATTGGAATAACTTGTATGGATGCAAATTTCCACCGCTGTGGGTACAGCACGCAGCTGCGCATGTTGTGTATAGACTATGTCCACTGCTTGTATCTGGGGACATGAATGCACCCATTTTAGATAGATATCCCCTAAAATGGTGTCAGAAATCTGGACTAGTGTATATAAGCCCTGAAGCTGGCTTGTTTTCTAATGTACCTCCCTGAGAATCTAAGAACTGTGGGATCCCAACACTTTAAGAATTCTCATCTCTTTAAGTTCTTTTCTTCTTGATGTGAACTTGAACCTTGAAATAAGAAAAAAAAAAATAATGAAGGCAGATAGATATCCCCTGAAATGGTGTCAGAAATCTGGACTAGTGTATATAAGCCCTGAAGCTGGCTTGTTTTCTAATGTACCTCCCTGAGAATCTAAGAACTGTGGGATCCCAACACTTTAAGAATTCTCATCTCTTTAAGTTCTTTTCTTCTTGATGTGAACTTGAACCTTGAAATAAGAAAAAAAAAAATAATGAAGGCAGTAAAAAATGTATCCTGGCCTTCCTCTCTTTAAAGATTTTCTTCTGTCACCGTCACAATTCCCAGAAGGCTGAGAACAACGCTACTTCTCACATCAACTTTCACCCTGTTGGTGTTTTTTGGCCACCGTCACGTCATAACATCCAGTGTAAATGTTAACATAGGTTTGGGAGAGTCCCAGTAGCTGGCAGCTGTTCTACCTCCCTGCAGAATCAAGGAGCTCTGAAGCACAAGAAATGAAGCACTGTGATTTGCTGCTTTGGGATTTATTTCACCACTTCAACATTATGGGGAAAAAGGTAATCATTGCCTCGCAACACGTTTTTCATTTTCCCCTTTTCACTAACTGTCAGGATGCTATGACATACCAAACTACTGGTCAATATTGTGCTAACAAGTCTTACCAAGATGCCTTTGAATGCCTTTCCATCCTAAATGACCATATCTTTCCAAATACCTATGACTCAGGGAAGAATTTAAAGTGAATCCAGTGTATTTACAAGAATGTGCTATACTTATAAAAATGAAGTAACTTTTGGTTATCTTATCACTGTGAAACTGATCAAGCACTTTCAGCAAAAGACTCCAGACACATCAGTGTACCTATGTGAAAGCTTTTGAAAAATTAAGGCCGCTGTGTTGACAGCTGTAATACCACTAGCTGTTAATCCTTGGTTTCTTTTTTTCATTATTAGGGATTCCAGGACATGGGTAGCAGAAGATTAGATTTATCCACTAACAATGTAAAATCCTGTAATCCCTTGAAAGTTTGAAATCTTCCTTGGGCTGGAGAAGGAAACACTTTATCAATATGTACAGCTAGCGGCCTCTTTAAAGGATAAAAAGCACATGTCCTAGCTTGGGGAAGGAGGAATCATGTTATATTGGCCTAAGGAATTTCAATTTTGAACCTGTGCCTCAATTCATGGAAAAGGCTTGGGTGAAGCTGCTGGGTTTTGTTCATTTGTTCTCTCCATTAGATATTATTTCAATTAAGGTACATTCTTACCATAGCCTTGTTTACTGTATTGCCCCCCCACCCCTTCTCCACCTGACCTGCTCTGTGCTCCGGGAGACCTCACAGCAGTCCAACATGCTGAATTTCTCCCTGGGAAGACATACCGCATCCTTCCTCTCCCTCTCCTTTCCGAAGGGACAGCAGTCAGTTGAAGGTGACCAAGCAGCCTTCCTCTCAGTGACCAGCCTAACCTGTTTTTCATAGAGCACGCAACACTGCTACGCTAAATGGCAAATAACCAAGTGAAA
Organism: Aptenodytes forsteri; assembly: GCF_000699145.1. Lineage (NCBI taxonomy): Eukaryota > Metazoa > Chordata > Aves > Sphenisciformes > Spheniscidae > Aptenodytes > Aptenodytes forsteri. The sequence goes on from NW_008795035.1 coordinate 1,882,111, forward strand.
GGCATAGCACACATGGCAGGAGGCCTCTCCAGACTTTTTCTAATCCTGGTATTTCTCATTAGCCACTGCCTCTTGTTGCCTCTCATCAGGTTTCCCATCAGTCCCCACCAGATGAGCCTGTTGTTCACGGCTCCCGTTCCTGCTGGCTCTGCTCCCTCTCGGCTGCTCCCACTGACTGTGTTCATCGCTAGGTTCTCCCCTGCTGTTTTCTCTCTGAGCTGCTGCAATCACGCTCCCTGCACGGCTCCGTCCATCGCTGCGAGGGCAGCGAGTCTGCTTTCCCACGGCGCTCATCTGCTGATCCACAACTAGGGCAGCCCCTGAAGGTAGTTCAGTTCTTGCAGAAAGGTGCAGTGTTAAGCAGGAGATGTCCAGATTTCTTGTCGCAAAGCAGAGGCTTTCTGGATGGAGTCTTTCTGATAAATCCTGGGATCTTTGCCACAGTTTGTTTGTCACGAAGTTGCAAGTTGCAGTATTAAATCCAACTGACTCCTTCCCCTGAAGCACATCTGGCGCCGTTGGGGTTTTATGCTTTGCACAGTGTGATTACAAATGAAATCATTCCTTCAAATTCACAGTTTAGATGTTTCTAACACAAAAGTCTCAAAATACGGTATATAAATAGGTGAGGAAAATGCTCCTGTTAGTACTGTTCTCTTTTGTTTCTGCTAAAGGCCCCAAAATTTGTCCTATCCACGTCCTCCACCCGTTGGACTTGCTTTTCCTGCTAACATCTTTATCCTACTTTAAGAGAGACAGAAGTCATTTGTCCAACGAACGTAGTCAGTTAACAGCCTAATACACAAGAGATACCAAATCTTATGACTTTTCAGCATGTCTTTTTAGCTGAAATACTCGGAGGCAGATCTCAGAAGCATTCATCAGTTTAATCCATATAGTAGAAAGATGTAACTAGCAACCAGTGCTGCTGGGACCCGACAGCCACACTGTATAAAACAAGAACAGCAGCCATCAATTGTTTGAGAGCAAAATACATCCCTTTCTGCAGCACAGCACCATACCCCGTGTGCCCAAAGGTAACAGCCTGCTTATCTGCCTGCTGCTGTTGAAGCAACCTTTATAGAAACCTATGTGTCAGATGAATGTAGTGAAAATACTCTGATATCCTAATTTAGATATATTTTGCTATCTGTTTGCTTTATATGTTATATGTTATATGTTATCCCATATGCTTTATAACCAAGAGCTGACCCTATTTATGCAGGTGCAGAATGCTAACTGAATTAACCGAAGGCTAATAGGGGAATCTATTTTTTATGCATTTTTCCAGTGAGTAAGAAAACATATATGCGGCTTGATTAGTGAAAAACTAGACTTAATAATTATTTTCTTTTTAAAATGTGGTGTCTTTTTTAATATATAACTTTGTATAACTGCAGTTGCAGAATGCTAACTGAATTAACCGAAGGCTAATAGGGGAATCTATTTTTTATGCATTTTTCCAGTGAGTAAGAAAACATATATGCGGCTTGATTAGTGAAAAACTAGACTTAATAATTATTTTCTTTTTAAAATGTGGTGTCTTTTTTAATATATAACTTTGTATAACAGTTTCTGAGATGGGTCCAGGGCAGGGGGGTTGGACTACATGACCTTTAGAGGTCCCTTCCAACCCAAACCATTCTGTGATTCCATTATTTTCTTAGCTTTGCCAGTTACTTACTGGTAAGACAGCCATTGGGGTCAGGAGAGCCAAGGATGTGTAATCTCCTCCATGGAACAATTCCCCTCTTGATTTCTTATGAAGTTTAAACCAAAATTTTTCAGGAAAGCATGTCAGTCTTAATGCCTTACTATTACAAACGTAGCTTCTAGAATAGAGGGATTAAAGTATTTACTTCAAACCTAGACTCACAGCAGCAATAAATTTATGTGCATATCAAAAGTGAATTCTCCTTATTCTTGTGGATAAGCATATGGTTACTTGGCTAGAACAATATCTCAGGCCCAGAACTTACTGCTGCATTGTGTGAGTTCAAAGGTTTTTTCACTGTAACTTTCTGAGGAACTAGGGCTTTGGAGAGAAAAAAAACCAACCTTAAAAATCCTTTATCACTGGAATCCTACAAATATAGGTGACGTATATGCTTTTCTGCCTAAGGAGATTCTCGAAGCCTTGTAGATTCAGTTGTATTTTTTTGTGTATGTACTTATCATTAAAGAGGCAATAGCTACAGACTGAGAGGTCGGAGAAAATTCAATGTCAGCTTACAAAGAAGTGATAGAATTTGTTTCTGGAATCTGAAGTTTAACTCACATCCGTATTCATTAGATGCTTGTGTGTGTGTATAGATACATTTATATGTTTTGTGTTTATGTTAGTGAAAGAAAACAATTCTTTTAGTGAATTATAACTTAAGTGGAAAATTTTGCTGGTGTCCTAACACAAATTGCTGAATCTGTCCTTAGAAGTCAGTAATGATTTTATTTCAAGCCTGAGTAATTTTTGAGATGCTTGGAAATATGATCCCGATTAATACCTGTTGGAGTCAATGGGAGTCTTTCCAATAACTGCAGTGGGGACTGACACAATTTCATTTGAATCTCTCTACTTTTCAGCCCATTACTTCTTTTTTTCAATTTAGTGAACGAATCTTTCTCGGTTTAGGAAGTGTTACAGTAATAATGAGCCAAGCCTGCAAATGCTTATTTCAGTGTCTACCTTCAGACATGTCAACAGCTCTGCTGAGTTCTGGGGGTGTCTGTATGCATTAACATCAGTACATGCACTTTTATTTTGGGGGGATTGGGACCCTAAATACGTAAGTGAATCAGGAGAAAGTTATTTAGAAACTCCATCGCTTAGTTTTCTTCTCTGAGATATGGTCCTAATGACCAGTTCAGAAGAAAATTTCTCAGATAATAACTAGGGAGAAAGGGAAACCACACTGCACATGTAAATAAAGTTGCCCAGTAGAACCATTCCAAGAATCCTCTAAATGTGTTTGGAGCAAAACTGAAATTTCAGTATGAACCTCCTGAATCTTTTTCCCTGTAAGGCTCTGCCACTTATATTTTTAAAGCTTTATAAATTTTTTTGTGGTTCTACCCTATGTGTTTGAAAAGAATAAGCCACTAGGTACGCTCCATAATTGCCTCAAAATAGCACTCTGTGATTTAAAAAATAGAAGAATATCTATAGCTATCACTTCAGTTTTTCTGAATCCTCAGAAATTAGGAGTCATGGTGAGATTGCAACATATACTTTGTCTTTACTTTTCTGGGCATGGATACAATACAATTTTTATGTACTGCCTTTCACAGAGAAAATCATCACCAGAGGAATGGCTTGAGGCTTAGCAGGACTGTGCTACTGAAAATATCGCCAAATATATTGTCCTCTCAAAATCAATCTTTTCTCCAGTTCTGCCTCTGCCAGTCTGGAAATCACTGGGTTGTGCCACTGGTTATGGTTCTAGAACAAAAACCTTAATAAAAGACATTGAAATTTCTATGGAATAATGATGTCTTTCTCCATCTTTATCATTGTAAGTGATACTATAAACTATACTGCCAAAAATGCTGTACTTTCAGTTTGCCAGAACTTTAAGCAGTACAGATATTTCCTTGTTTTCAGCTGCAGAGGAAACCCTTGCTTGCTTCCATTTCTTAATTTCTTATTTCTCAACTTGGCATGCATGATATTATTTTGATATGGATAGTGTGTGATGTGTGTATATATATATGCACATGCTTACGTGTGTCTCATCCTTACATATACAATTTTCTCTGAAAGCTCCATTTCTCCTCTCAAATTTCCTGTGGTTCAAAACTCACTTATTTTTCCTGTGCCTCTTTTGGGCGGGGAAAGACTCTTGTTATTTCTTTGCACGCTGGTATACTGATGTGCTGAGTGGGTGGTAACACCAGCAACCCATCAGGTCTGTAGTGCACAGACTTCTGTGCCAACTGCCAACTTCACCATGTTCAGAAATCATGAGCCAAGTCCCAGAAAAAAATTAGAATGGTTTTAAATTTTATGACACTTTAAAAAAATCATGCATTTGTGGATCTCTTGCATTGCCTGTTTCTTAAATGATGCATTTGTGGATCTCTTGCATTGCCTCCGTTTCTTGTGGTATTCAGCGTCATGTTTTTGTAGCTGCTTCTTGCAACCAAGAGACTTGGCAAAATTGTTCCCCCAGTCATTATTAATGATGGTTGAGGTTACGTTATACTGATTCCCAATAGTGGAACTACGATGCATGCATTGCCTACTTTGAACTGAAAATACTGCATGCCTTCCCCTCCCGGGGCCTGCCTTGTAATGTCCTGTGATTGCTGGCCCCTGTTCAGCCAAGCACACTAGCATACGCTTCATTTCATTGTAGCTCTGCTTAAGTGTTCTCTCACTCAAGCAATTGCTGCTACCATTTAAAGACTTGACTGTATTTTGGTAGCATACACATTTTCTAGGCGTTTTCTGATAAAGGATACGAAAAGGATATGTATGGCCTTCAAGCATTTAAGTCGTAAGGCCAAGATTCACAGTTTTCACGTCAAGAAACATTCTTGTCTTAGCTCAGTAGAAAAAAGGTGGAGATATTTTTTTAATTATCTTGCCTTTTTGTAGTTTATCCTAAGCAAATGTTTGAGCATCTGAGACATTTCTATTTTTGGTGAGTAATAGTGTCAGTCTTTTTTGCTTCATTTGCTTTTCATGTGAGGCTCTTGCCAGGCAAGAGCAAAATATTCAGGTCTCATTTACACTGAAAATTACTCTCTCATGGTTTAGGGGAAAAGATAGAGTTGTTTTTTTCTGACAGGTGTTCTTTTGTTGGTGATAGTACATGCAGCTATAAAGTCATGTTCTATAAGGCTTTAATGCTTTCTATAAGTGCATAGCTAGTCTTTAAAGACTGTAAATGTTAAAGACCTCCTCCAGGAGAAAAAAATGAGGCTCTGTCTTTGGAGAAGGAAATGCCCTGTGATAGCAGAGTACTTTGATTGTGCAAGTTCAAATCCTTGACAGATTCAATCATATGAGAAATTCAGCTATAGGTTAATTTCCTAATTTTTTCAGGCTGAGCATCTAAAAATTCAGATGATTATCTGCTACTTCTTGGCCTGTAGGTCTCATAAGAGAAAACTTTCACTGGTTTCACCTCAGCTAGTAATGCAAAAGAATTAGGGGTTTATGTACTTTTTGAAGAGATTTCAATGACTGACTTTGGCCAAAATAATTGAATGTTTTCTAATAGTATTTTAAATCTTGAGCCGTTTCAGATCTTGGGTGATGTTTGATTTAACGGGCTTAAATTTTGAGTTTGGAGGGGTTTATACTTTTTGAAGAGATTTCAATGACTGACTTTGGCCAAAATAATTGAATGTTTTCTAATAGTATTTTAAATCTTGAGCCGTTTCAGATCTTGGGTGATGTTTGATTTAACGGGCTTAAATTTTGAGTTTGGCACATTTAGCTGTTCTTTCAGAATGACGGACGTTTACATCATTTTTCTTATTCGTAAAACACCATCCTGCCACTGTAGAATTTTTTTCTTCAACAGAATTTCCAAAACTGAAAACTCTACAGAACAAACATATGAAAATTTTCGGTGGTAGGAATGCATTCAAGTATCTTTTAGGGGATTTTCCAGGCAATCATTACAGCATGCTTCACAGCCTCTGGAGTCCTCGAGGGTGTAGTTTCCTGGTTGTCAGACCTAGATACCAAGAACCAGAAAGCGGGAGAGAAGAAGTGGTAAGACAAGTTGAAGAAGAAGAATCCCAGTGCACAGAGCTCTTCAGGAAGTTCAGAAGCTCTGGAGGACATTGATTGGCATGTGGATTGATTTTATGAGTGGGAAATGTTTGATACTGAGTAACAGAGAAAATGTCAGGGAGATCTTTGCCAAATGCAAATCTTTTGGGACTGGGAAAACAGGAGAGGAGATAGATCATGAAGCACTACCTTTATTTATACTTTAAAACGGTGAACTTTTGTCACTACCTATTGATTGTAGTGCTTTGAGTTCCCCTGTTGTGCTGCCATCAGCTGCTCACATCTTCCTGTATTAACCTGCTTGTCACATAAATTGTTTGATCTGCTCTTGTACTTTTGTCATAAAAGCTACTATGAACCGGACTGAACGTGTGCAGTGATCTTGCCAAGCTGTGTGCAGATGACAAGGCCAACTAGTGACAAGCTCACTTGATTCGGTCCCTGTGCAACACTGCAGAAGTTCAGTCTGGAGAAATTTATTGGATCTTAAAATGCTTGAACAGAGGTGATAAGCCGACATAAGCTGTAAACAAACAAGTTTTATTGGGTTCATAAAACTATCACCTTTATGTCAGTTGAAGAAGTGAGGCTGATATGTATTGCTGAAATTAAGAATGGCTAATGATGATGATGAAGAAATTACAGGCTCACCCAATGCCTAAGGCTTTGTTATGATGTGAACTGCTTTGTCCTAGCACATGAAGGAAAAACTTACACCCCAAACTACAGCCTTTTTTATGACCTTATCTACAACATATTGTTTTTGAAAGAGAAATCATGTCGAAATGGGTCTTATCAGCTAGCACCAGGCTCTACCAACTTCCTTCATCTGTGTTTAAAAAACCAAAACAAAACAGCAAAAACTGAATTAACTCAGAAGCAAAGGGGGCTTCTCTCCTATAAATCTACTAAAGGGTGGGACAAGGTACACTTCCAGCGACTTGTAACAGTACTCTCTACTTCAACCATAAACATCATGTCCTTACCGGCTGAGCAGCAGGTGTTTTGGACTGTCAGTGCTCTTCAGTGCAGAGGCAAAGGACGCGCATGGGGTATGAAATCAGATTGATCACACGTGCTATGGAACCATGGCATTTGTCTTACTCAACCTAGTACTTACGGTTTTACTCGATGATCTGTCATGCCTCTTAAGTTACTGACTAGGCCTGCATCCTTATTCATAGACAACGTGTTAAGGTCACTGCATACTTGATATTTTCAGGTCTTCTCTGCGTGTTGTTTGAAACATTTCCATGCTCTGTTGGTACCTAATGTATACTAAGAAATTATTAATGATCAGCTAGTTATGGCAAGCTGTTGTTTTTTACGCATTACGTTCTACCCTATCAATATATTTTATGACGTTCGTGTTCTATTACTTCTCCTCTCCAGCTGCTACTATTGAGGAAAGTGATGCAGCCACTGCCTTAAGCCCTTGGGGGAGCACTGCAAAGTACTTAAGCAGCTGCAAAATGGAGTGGCATCCACAATGCTCAGGCAGTGTTTCTATACATGGGTGATAGGCACTTAGTGGATAAAGGGTCTTTAGATACAATCCTAGAATGAACACTGATGGCTAACACGAGGTGGTACTAAGGCAATAAAAAGGGCCTGGGTGAACCTCACTGTTGGTTTCCAGTACTTTTATAACAGACCACAGATTGAAGGTTGTCTATGAGAGGATTTTGCCTGTGGTAAATGCCTTTTTCCACAGTTTGTTCCCATTTTACTGTCTTGTTTAGAAGGGTGTGATTTCAGGGTGGACCAGGCTAGGATGCTGATAGTCTTGTGTCCTCCTGCCTGTGCCTGACTGTTGTTCGGAGACCTGACTGTTGGCCCTTGAGACACTGATATATTTGATTGGATTGTGAAACATGACAGAAGTTCATTTTTCAGGCTTTAATCTTGGGGAGTTTCCAATGTGTATGCAGACAGAGTTGTAATTCTCAGTTGTTCCAGAGGCCTAACAGATTCTAACATCATTAACATTATGTTCTTTACGGCACAGGGTATGGCCATAAATTATGTTGGTGTGAGCTTGAATAGGACTTTATGAGCTGAATTCTGCTGAGACCTTGTGCTGTTACAGTTGTAAGCAAGGATGCAGGAACTAATTAAAAGGAGAAATTCCAACACCAGTGTAATTTTTCAATACTGGTAGTTCAATGGAATTAAAGCTCCCTCAAATTACTTTTTGCTATCATTCCGTTCTAAGGCAGTTTAATTTTTTTAATATATATTTTTATTGCTGTTTAATTTTGTTTACTTGTGAAATGCTTTTAAATCACATGGCTTTCTGGTGATGCTATGAATTAGTAGAAAAATTTGTGCTCCTAGTGCTCTTTGAAAAATAGGTCATTCCTAGTCATGCTTAGTATTATTATCATTTCTTTCCTAAGGATGGAGCCTGATTTCAAATTGTTTTTCATAGAGGGTAAGGATTAGTGCCTCTTTATCAGTGTTGCCCATATCCTTCCTCTGTATACTTTATTATAACTGCTAGAAGGTGCTTCTCAAAGACTGAGTTCTGGAGCTGTAAAATCAAGCTTCCAAAAGCCGAGGAAAATTGAAATGTCACTCTCTACACAGAGTTTTAGGAGTTAGACTAAGCATTTACCTCAACACAGACCATCCCTTCTAACGCCTGGTTCAGAAACTTTCAGAATCAATTTAAAATCTTTTCTTTATAGGTTTCATATCCTTTCACTCTCTTTTTTTTTTTTTGTTATTACTGAATTGCCATGGCCAGAGGAACATTTGTGAAAGACATTGGTTTGTTAGCTGCAGTGACTGCTGTTCTTCCTCTGCTGTACCAGGCACCAAATGGGATGCAGAACTTCACGTTTTGCCAGATGCATTAGGCTGTTGTGCTGTTTCTCAGACAATTCCGCATATCCATAGAACTAGCAACACTCTTCAAGGCCAAATTAGATTTATGTGGAATGGTAGCTGAGCTAGCAGCATTATATACCTCTAAGTGACTATGTTAATTAGCAACCAAAACATAAATAGCAGCATCTCTGCAAGGAGAATACTGGCATGCTAACTACATCTGTGGCAAATCAAATTAAGAGAAATCCCATTATCTTGCTTGGGATTCTGCTTTCTACTGACCACATGTTTCAGCGTTACTGCAGGCCAGTTACTGCAGAGATATTTCATTACTCTAATATGTCCTCTTAGAACAAAGCATAGAGCCAGAAAAACTAAAGCCAACCCCTAAGAATGCTACCAAGATCATTATTTACAGTTGAACTGAATAAATGGATTGCCCTTTTTCCTCTCTGTGTAGCTCAGGTGAGATGACAGAGTCACTGAAGCACATGGTATTTTCATAATTTTAATGCTGTATCTAAATACCTTTGTTTACATGCTGTTATCATGATAATACCAGCGAGCTCTTTCAAAGACAAATATTTTTCACAGTACTTATAACTTTGTCTTGCTCTGGGGCTTGTTTTTAGCAGTTGACGAACATTCTCATAGGAACTAAGCATATTCAGCCATCTATGCATCTCTTATTTTATAATCTTTCATGATATTCTGCAAAGAGTCTAGAAACCATTACATTTTCAGTCCTATAGTGAGATAAAAGCCTGAGAGTGAAGGACATGCACACAAATAGAAGAACATGTACAAATTTCTTATGTACAATAATCCTGGGGTTAGGGGAAAATAAAAGCAAACAGAAACATATATTTATCCCTTTTCACCTTTGCTTCACCAGAATCATTATATCCAGTTTGATGGGCGAGATCTGACAATTAAGTTGCATATTTAGCTAGGCTTTGGCACTGACGTTTTCCAACAGGGAATAAGAGACTGATTAGATTTTCAGTATGTAGCACTGCTATTTTAAACATTAAAGATAATGTTGAGGTTTTTTAACATTCTAAATGCATTAGAAGCAAAATATCCTCAGAGGGACATAAGCTCAGATATCAAGTACTTTGCCTCACTAAATTTTAGTTAGGAAAACCTGAAAATAAATCCTGCTGCTTTTTTGCAGCCCCTTTCCCCTTTTCATTAAAGCTTTGCCAATGAAAATGAGTCTGATATTTTTATGTAAAACAGCAAGTGGTATAATTAAGGACTTTAGTAAACCAACCATATTATTTCAAATATTCCAAGTTCACAAACTGCTGGGGATACCTTCTTCCACAGAACTTCAATTGAGTTAATGACATATACTTTAGCAATTCCCCTCTGTTCTGATTCAGATTTTAAATTATATTCATGTGTGCTCTCCTGGCTTTTTACTTCTTTCTCTTTTAATTTGAAGGAGAAAAATTGTAATCATTTTAGAAGAGGAATACATTTACACATGAGAAAGCAGACCCTTGCCACCTTCCTGGTGTGGGCTGTGTACTGAACCAGTGTACTAGGTACTCTGTTTCGATTCTGTCACTTCAGCCCCAGTGTGGAGTCAAAGAGCAATGTTGAAAAAACCTATTGTCATGTTTCTCCTGCCATCATGAGTGTTATTATATTTATTTACCTTTATTTAAAGGGAATATTTCGTTTTCACAAAAATACCAGATTGAGAGCACTAAAACACACAATACCTGAACAAAAACCCCAGACTTTTGGTGCCAGCTTTCAAGTCTGATTCTGAGGGATTATCTATTAAGAACAAGGAGGTATAATAGCCAGGAGTGTTTGCCAGCTGCTGCTATGCAGCGATCTCTTAGATACTTTTCTCTGCTATGCTGAGTACTGCACAGTACGTGTCATTCAATAGTGTGGTACATGACACCGTTGGAAATGAGCTCTTTTCTTATACTGACCTTTCTTTTTTCAGTTCCTATGCCCATTTGATATTTGCCTTTTGCTTAGACTGCTAACGATAAATAAAAGTTGCTGTTCCCAACTGTACTGATTACAGCAATTTACCATCACCATTCTAAAAATGAGAAAGTGATCAATACATGCTGCACCTCTCCAACAGCAGCTTTGGTCCGTGCAGTAGAATAAGCGCGTTCTGCCCCACTGCATTCATTCTGAAGCGGCCTGTAAAAGTCCCACCCACAGGGCAGTTGTGCATTGCAGCCAAGGGGACTACTTTGATAAGAAATATCCAGGCAACGTGCTTTTGTGTCATAGACTTCGGAACCCTTCCTTTGCAGGAACAGCAAGCCAGGTTTTGGTTGTGGGCAGTAACCATATGCTACAGAGAGTAGCTCTCAGTTACTTTTCAGCTTTTAGGTGAGTATCCTCTGGTCCTGGAAATTTGTTACCATTCAGGTTTCAGGGGTGGTTTTGGGGTTTTTTTTTCTGTAAAACCTTTATTATTGAACCATTTTCTCAGACTCACCTCATACTGGTTTGTGAATATTCAGATGTTGTCGTCAATGAACACAGGTGCAAAAAGTAGACTTTCTTTGGGAATGGCAGGACGCCCTTTTTCTGCCTTGATTATCTGTTGATCACAGCAAGTCTCTGGCAGTCTTCCTCCTTCCACTGTATTTAGAAAAGCTTTTATTACTTGCCAGAATTTAGGCTTTTTTTCTTATGCATTTACATATGATTTTTACTTTTTTGATGAATGTTCTTTTACTGCTGCTAATTCCCCTTACTCAGCTATTAAAATCTGCTAGCTTAATTTGGTTGTCCTTTCAGTCTTTAACGCCTGATATACATTTACCCTGTGCTGTTTGCAAGAATTTTACTTTCAGGTGTTCTCATTAACAAGCCCTCTCTCTGTTACGTAACTTTTGAAAGGGCTGAAAAGTCACTGGTACAGATTTTTTTTTTCTTTTGGCTTTTCCATCTGCAAGGATGCTGAATATGATGGCATTTAGTTGTCATTACAGAGCTAATTTCCGTAGTTAGCTTGTGAACCATGGTCTTTCCCTGACTGAGGCTAAATCAAAAGCTATTTCTTCAAGGCTTGCCCCTAATGGATCAGGTTCTTCCTGTCATCCGTTTCCCAGGCCCTCTAGACAGATGTCTTCTCTGAACCTCGTTTGCTCTTTATGGAATATTTGAAAAAATTGGCAAAATCCATGCCTATCCTTTCAAATTTTTGGGTGGGAGGTTTCAAGAGAACATTCTCAATCTGTGTGTGGTGAAGGTCGACTAAGAGCTATCCTCATCTCAAAAGCTGTGTTAAAAATACATCTAAGCCCAACATGCTTGTATCAGTTGCTTGACTATTATTAATGTCCCAGCTAATCTTGCACGCTAACCAAGATGCAAGCAACCAGCACCCTGCGCAGCGCATGGCCGCTGCTAGGCCTGAATCACTCACACTGGGAGCAGGCAGTGCGAGTGCACTGAAGCTGGGAAGCACATCTCCTCGCAGAGCTTATAGAAGACCCTCGCAGAGGGTATAATCTCTGCTTCTGCATGGTCAGGGTTCTGCTGTTGCCATGAGTTCTCGGTGCATGAACGCTCATTGACCATGCACTCTCCTGGACTGGAGCAGAGGAGGTGTCCTCCTCAAAGTACCAAGGGACTAAGGAGAGGGGAACCAGAAAGGTGAATATATTTAAAACAGATCTGTAATGCTTGCTTACATCAGATATTGTGCAGTCTTATGAAGCATCGCTGTAAGTACTAAAAACTATATTCAACATGATGTATGTGTATATATGCAGATGCAGAATAATCAGCCAGGTGTCTACAGGAAACCCAATTTCCCGAGACCAGCTACGAGTGCTTTGTAAGTGGCAGGTGCCATAACCTTTGCGCATCTGAACTATGTAAAGGTTAATTATATTCCACTCCACTGCAACTGTGGTTACATTCGTGGGACTTTGTGCTTAATGCTGCTCTTTAACTAATGTGTCACTGTAGAGATGAATTATATTAATGCGAAACTGAGATTATTCATGTCAATTACAGTAAGTTGTTATACTTAAAAAGTAGAGATAGGAAAGATATTTATTATAAATTAGTATGAATATAATACTTCTTGGTTTGCAAATACTTCAATAAATTATCTTTACTTTCTGATAGTGCATTTGTTATTTTTTAATATTTCCTTGCTTGTCTGGACAGATAATTTTCAGCCTACGGGTTGTGATAAGTAAACTTTGACTATTTCTTATTTGCTATTTATCTTTTGTAATGTTATTTTTACAGAGCAGTTAGAAGAGTGGAGCTTTCCAGCAGTTATTGAATGAAATGTTTTTAACAAGAATATTTGTGGGTATGGGCAAATTATTATGTGTACCCAGCGTTACTTAAGCGTTGTTTAGTATTAATGTTATCCAACCGATTGGACCAAAATCAATGCCTTTAAAATTAACTTTCAAACAGGATTATTTTTTCTTTTGCTACACTCTTTTGAAATTTTTGCTATACATCTTTAGGCTGGCTCGGTCTAAAGGAAACGATAGATCACATAGTCTGATTTCTTAACGGCCTAAACATTTCCTGCTGTTTTTCTGTATTTAATGAGAGCTTGTTTCAAAAAGGAAGTTGGACGTGCTTTTACAGATCCGGCTTTATCAATCTGAAGTTGTGTGTTATCACCCCTACGTTGAGCTGACAACATCGCGCAGAACACCCTGTGAATTCCCTTATTAAAATCCTGTAGTAAGGTGCTGGTATTTCCCACTGCCCTTGGAAACTAGATAGATGTGGTCACAAAATGAAGAAGAGGTAGAAAAAATAAGTTCTCCCTTCAAAAGTGCTCTGGCTTGGCAGAATTAAGAGGAGAAGGCTCCCTGTGGACTTAAGTGCCGCACTGTGGTGCTAAAACCTTGAGGGGGGCCTGCCAAGTTCGAAGCTTTTACATGATCGTGTATTAGCACAGGGCGAGAAAACACACAGACCCTTCCCATCACAGGGAACTGTGTGACATTGCTGCCTGCATAAATGCGTAAGCCTTGTCTTACCGAAAGCCTAGCAGTAGCAGCAGAAAGCTATTTCAGAATCTGACTGCTCAGAAACAATCTTACTATTTCCAGCCGAACTTTATTGCGGTTGATTTATTCCTATTTCTTGTTGTGCTACTCGTGCCTATACTTAAAAATGTCCTTTTCCCTCCCAGCGTCCAGGCGGTTTTGTCATTCTAAGAAAACAGGTTCTCCACTGCTCAGGTCATCCTGAAAACATTTCCCTGCATGCGATCCAGTTTATCTTTCTACTTTAAGGGTGCTCAGAATTGTATACGTTGTTTCCAGCTCAGATCTTGGTGGTGTCATTAACATTAGCTCTAACGATTCCCCATCTTTACTTAAAATTCTTCTGTTCGTACATCTGGGATTATAGTTGCCTTTCCCACGGCCAAGTCAGAATGTAGATGACGCTTTACTTCATTTTTCTGTTCCTGCGTCCACTGTCATCGGCTTCAAAGGATGGAGCACATAGTTTGTCGATTGCTTTGAGATCTGCAGATAAAAGGGAAAATGTGAGGAGAGTTTGTATTACAGCAGGACTTAGGGCGAAGTACTGGTGTTGCTGGAAACTTTTTTCCAAACAATGCAAATCACCTTTCATCTTACTTTCTTTTATTGTAGCAACTGTCTTAAAAAAACAAAAACCTACCTGTTTGAGAGTGCATTTTAGTGGCACAATATGGAAAATGGGGAAGGCAAAAGAGCAGCTACCTGTGGAGATAATAACCATGATCAAAAGGAACTGTACTTGTAGCTAAGGCAGGTGCTATTATCAAGTGTGTCTGTGGCTCTGCTTTCCAGAATCTCTATATGTGTTTTTCCTTTAGGAAAGGTTCTCTCTTGGTCTTAGCCACTTCATTGATAATTACCAGACATTCTGTTATGTGATGTGAAATATCAGAGCTCACTCCTGTGATCATGCTGCTACTACGCGTTCACTTGGACACTTAAATTACCACAGACTGGATCATGACTACTGTAAGTTTTTCTGTGTTAGGGAGAGAGATATACGCAGGCATTGAACAAGCACCACTGGTTAGCAGAGATGCAGGGCCTTTGAGCATCTTTACAGGGAGCAGCTAGTTCATGACTCTGTCCATTTACAATAGGGTCTTCTGCCAAAATTCCTCTCTCTGTTTCTATAGCTGATTTGAAAGAGCTATTGTTGGTCAGGTCCTTAAGGGCGCATTGTGAATGCGAACGGGGGCCAGCTCCAAGCCATCTAATTGTGTGCCAGTGCTAAAGAGATTAGCCCTCAGGCATGGTGAATCTGTACTTGCTTATCGAACAGCTGCTGGTATTCCAAGTAGCTTGGTACCAAACCCTGCACAAGCCATGGCGCTTAGGAGAGCAGTAGCTCTCGGGACTCAGAGGTACACCCTGGTGCTTCTGTTGCAGTATTTCTATTACTGCAGCTGCTGTGGGATCTAAACCGCGACCAAAACCAGACAAGAAACCTCTAACTGGAAGAGACTGCAGTTGCTTTCAGGGAACAAGATGTAGGCTACACTGGAGAACTGGTAAGGTACAATAGTGCTGGTGTACTCTTGACCGCGCTGCAGCAGTCAAATAGTGCTATTCATTTTGCGTGCTGCTTTATGAGGCAGTTGTTCATTAGTTGGTAAGCCTAAAGACCCACTGTTTTCCCTGGGAGCCTAGAGTATGCTAAGGAGCAGTGGGTGTTTTCACTCTTTAAGCATCATCAACAAAATATAATAGCAGAAGTTACTTCACGTGGGTGCCCCAAAATCTTATTTTTCTGGACACGAAGCGTGCCACATCCAGCCAGTTCTGTGTGTATCACTTAGGGTGCTTCTGAATCACAGAACCTTGTGAGTGCTACAGTTAAGGGTTATTTCATTATTACGCATGGCAGTAGTAGTATGCTGTGTTTCGGACAGGTAGATTCCTGCATTGCTTTCATTTAAAACATCTGTCTTTTTTGTCTGAACACTTGTGTTTGCTAATATACGAGAAATACATCCTCCCAGGTTTTCCATAGTAGATATTTTTCCTATTTAGATGCTAAAAATTCGACCAGTTTAACTGTTAGAAAGAATCCTTTCCCAAATGTTAATGAAACTGTTTCTTCCTTGCTAGGAAGGTAGTTTTTGCATGCCTGCACCTTGAAGATCATTAGGAAGCTGCTGCTGCAGTAAATCAGATTTATTCATACCGAAGCATAGACTTTTTGCGTAGTAATGTTTATGGACCACCTTAAACTCAGAACTTTCCCTGATTCTGTGGTTGGTTTTGTTACATTTCTTGCAGGATGGTGGTGACTGTTGCACTGCATGTTATGCCTCCAAACTTAATGGAGTTTACCCCTCAAATTACTTCATAGGCCACCGCACTCCTCATAAACAAAGAATTGGTTAGAAAGAGCGATGTTTCCCTGTCAGAAAGCTATCATGTCAAACAATATCAAACCTTCCAAGTGTTGCTTTGCAAAGACACGCCAGAGAGAGTGAGGAGCGTGTAACAAAACTGAACAAGTTGTCAAACTGATATGAATCTTAAGAAGTAAAGTTCTTGCCTTAAAACGGTACATAAAATCCACAAGATGTACTTTGCTCTGGTTTTGGTTGTTACCCACACAGTCTAATTATGAAGGAACCCGAATTCAGTGGTAAAACCACAGCATGAGGAGAATCAGAATCGCCATTCATCCTTTTGCACTGAGGTAACAACTTTGACTTCAGCTCGGTTAGTCCTGCATCCTGCGGTGCAGGAACATGTTTTTGCGGGGTACCTTATGGCAGTAGAGTTTGGAGTTTCTTCCTGCCATTGTGCTAGAAACACACGTTCCTGGTGATCTTTCTGAATGATTATAAACTGTGCTGTCACTATAATGCAGTATCTGAAATGTCCTGTATGAGACGCAGGTTGGATGCTATGAAACATTGCAGGTCTATGTATGGAGTAAGCATATGTATAGCCATAACATATTTAATTGGGTGACCTAAATCCCCAATTCTCCCATCTAAGTTTTCATAAATGAATCCACACCTTTTCTATAGTAGATCAAAACTCATTCACTTTGTTTTGATCACACACCTCTCAGTTTAGGAGCAATGAAACAGATTTTTGCAAAGACGAGAAAAGGCTGAATGCAGTGAGTTGCTTCTGATTTCACAACAGTATTAAACTGGCATATCCCCAAAGGACCAAATTCTTACCTTAGCTGCTGTGGATTTCAACTAGCACACCACCACCAGTTCGCCTGGATTTACTCCTGTCTTTTACTGGTGTGCATGAGAACAGCTAGACCGTTTCTCTATTAGTTGTAACTCTGTCGCGGTTGTTTGTGCAATTTAAAATGGCTGAAAGGCTGATGGCTCACCATTCATTTTCTGTATCAGGCAATCCAGGATTCTGTGGCATTCTAGTCACGATATGTGACAGAACCCCAAAGACAGATTATGCAGTCACAACGATGAAAATTGATTACTAAGCACTCAATGAGTCATCTGCCTCAGGAAGTAACTACTTCAATCTATTATTGTCGATGTCCTGATGGGTCAACCAGGACGTGAAAAGGAATTTGCATTAAATTGATTTGAGTGTTTTTTCTAGAAATAACATCACTCAATCAAAGGAAACATTCAGACAGAGCTAGGGAGAACTGGCTGAATTTGATTTGGGAAGGCAGAGAAGCAAGGGATGAGCAGGCTGATTCAGATAAAAATATAAATGGGATTTAGAGCACCATAAATCTCACATTACAGAATGAAGAGTTGGAACAATTCTTAACAATTTCTGCAAGGCAGATTGGGCTGCACATTTTGGAAATCCTTTATTTGCTTATTGATCTGTGTGTGTACGTATCTATATACACACATCACCCAGTTATGAGAATAGCGTGTTTATGCAAATGGTGTGCTTATATATGCACTCACCATAACAAGTTGCCATCAAGTAACATAACGACATGGCCAGTCTCCAGTTATCTTGGATGATTTTGTTGTATTGAGCTCATATGAAAACTGGAGAGTGGAATGTCTCCCTTCAAATATTCTTTTTCTTATCAGACCTGAAGAGTTTCAGAGTGAGCAGCCCACCACTCAATAAAATTCAATAAGCGATGAATCATACTGAAATGTCACTTGCTTCTCATCAGTCTTAGTCTTGAAGCAATTCATCCTCCCTCTCACGCTTGTAGTATGGTGTGGGTGTGCTGGCACCTTAAATTGTAGTGGGTTTCTGCTATCATGTTATTCCCAATGGCTTTGTATCTTCTTCCAAGATCACTACTTACATCATTTGAGAGTCCAATTAAAATCACATACTTTAAAGAACTCACTCCTTACCGTATACATGGTTTGTGAATTGGTCTCTTATTGATTTTTATACAGTCAGTCTTTATGTCCATTCCAATAAGTTTTACCTGAGTAATGATTTTGTGATTTGGCCTGAGAAATTACAGCAAGATCTTTAAAAAGAATGATTAGTGACCTGATTTGTTTCAGTTTTTGGCTTTCCACCATGAGGCATTTATAAAGCTGTGATAGCTGAGGGTGGGGATATTATTATAACTGTTTCAGAGAGTCAGGCCTCTCGGAAATGTCTCGAGCTGGAACCCCCAAAACTGTGGCATTCACAATTACTGTCACAGTTGAAACACACTGGCTTTAATAAATGAGGCTTAACTCTGACGCAGTGCAAGGGGGAAAAGGACAGAGAAGAATGATTGGAAAGGCCTGTGCTAATCCACTGGTGGAACTGTACGAGTGTCAGGATGTGCGAGCACCAGCTCAGTGTGCTGGATACAGGATGAGCAAAATCTCTCAAAGAATAGAGGAAGGACCACAATCACAGTTCCCTCTGGCTAATCTATAAATGTCATCTCCTTCTTTAGTGGACTTAGCCTTTCCAAAGAAAGCAGAGAAACTGCCCTGTAAGGGAGGGAATTAGGGAGCTGCCCATTATTTCAGGCCAACAGCTCAAAAGACCTAATTATATCACAGGTCTCATTAGAAACCCCAAGAGCACACAGAAGGTTTTGTTGTGTAAAGGGTTGTACCATCTGTGCATGTTACATAATTAAATATCGAGGTTTTCTTCTCTGAGTCATGATGTACATATACTGAATATATAGAAATGTGCATTTTATTGAACAAAACCTATATGACTTTAGCAGTCAGGAGCCTAAGAGGTAGCAAAAAGTGATTGTGGTGTTGTCAGATAAACCCTCCAGCCATCATATTCACTGTTTTTCTGACCAAACCCAAAACATACCAATTGGAAAATGTGATGCCTTGATGGCATATATTGCTATTGAGTAAGGAACAGAAAAGAAAGTGTGAACTGAAATATCTTTTCTTGTGTTCTTGCTTTATTTCACTCATCATTTGTTCTGGTAATAGATCAAATATGCTACTTCTCCTCTCCTCCTTTCCAAATACAGGTGTTTATGTTTCTCCTTCAGGCAGTTAGTTGGTTGATACTGATGAAGATGCAACATTAAGAGGTTCTTTATATTTTCTCCTGATTTACACATCTGTGAGATTAAGATTGAGTTCCAGGCACATGCATATGATGGGGAATTGGAGTTATGTGGTTTTGACAACACTGTGAACGTATCCAACAAGTAATTAAATACTCGGGGATAAATGGAAACTCACCGTCAAGCTGCTTAAAATGTGCAGTGGGCCACTGATTACTGGGTAGTTCTGCAAAGACTAACATTGCCACTATTAACTGCCATAGCTGCATTACTTCATTTCCCATAAATTACGACACGTTACACGAGGGGAAGTTCCTCTCTCTAATGGTGTATCCAAATAGCCAATTCTGCAGTGTCTATTAAATCTAAATAGTAGCTATTGAAGGAAGATCCTAGAGAAGGACTTATAATTTCATTTTGTGTAAGTGTTTTACCAATTTGTAACTGGAGACAGTGTCTGTCTGGCATTGCGTGACATATGTTAAAACCAGCCTGTGAGCTTAAGAGCCCAATCACTGTGTGAACAGTTTAATAATCACTTTTGAAATCTTCACCTGCACGGAGTAAATCTGGAAAAACATGGGAAAAAGAACGAGTAATGATTCTTTCCTACACTGGGGAGTCCAAAAGTGCATCTGCATTAGTGTTTCAGTTTGGCTCAGAAGAGGAATCTCCTGATTGCCCCCGTTTAGCATGCTTTGGTGTGCATTGGAGGATGGCCTTGGAGCGAACTCAGATTTCACTCCAGTGAAACTGGACTGAAAAAGTGTTCCAGAAATGTACCTAATTCACTCCATCTGCTAATGAGCATTAAATCCATGGGACCAGACTAAACCTAGTCCAAAGTAAATCTCTGAAACACGTAGTGCAATGTTGATTGCTGGGAACCGCTGTTTCACTCTACAGAAGCACTTCTGCTGGCCCGCACTAGCTGCTAATTTAGATACATCATGAGGTTGCACAGAAACTTATGTCCCAGTTCAGCAAAACAATTAAGCACGTGTCTACTGTTAACATTTTCGGTGTACAGTGGTTGCTGGTTTAGGTTCCTGGCAAGAATAAGAATGAACAGGAGCCAAAATGAAAAATGCTTGAATTTTAACAGAGAATGACACGGAGTCAAGACAGACAGTAATCTAAGGCTGAGCACAAGCTCCAAGATGGAACATAAGCATCGATCAGTTCCTATAAATAACATGGATGAGAGGCCTGAAGTACATTGAACATAATAAGTAAAACTTTTAAATTATATCCCTGCTCTCCCAAAAAAAAAAAAAAAAAAAAGGAAGAAAAGAAGGTCGATGAAGCTTCTTAATCCAAGAGGCAACATGATCAAAATGAATTTCAGGACAGCTCAGTCAGGGCACGACATTACAAGTAGCTGGAGTCTGACAGACTGAAATGAAAGCAGGTCAAGCAGGAGGGCTGCGATACCGGGAAGGGAGAGTCCTCACAGAGGTTTGGACCTGGAATTCTGATTTTCCTGCAAGTATTTCCTGAGTTTAAAAAATGCTGTTAATCAAGGTTTAGTTTGGTTTGTGGGAGAATTTACGGCTATTCGAATACCCCTGTAAAAGCATTGTTTTGCCGCCTTTACCCAAGAGGTCTGACAGACAGCAGGACCCGGTAAGAACTACGTGAGAGAGGAAGGGGACAGGGAAGGGCAGGCAGGCTCTGATACCCTCCTCAGCTACAGTGATGGAAAAGCAGACAACTTCTCAAGGTCGAGAAGGTGCAGCTCCACCGGAGCGGTCTATGCGAGAAGCTGTTCCAAACTGCCTTATAGTCCCAAGTGCATGCTGTAAAGATCAGTTACCTCCTGAAAACTGCAGTCCGCTCTTGAGTAAGGCCAAAGTCCTGGAACAAGACAAAGGCAGTTAATAGCCTGTCTTTCCCCAAAAGCACTCTACTGCACGTACAGACGTAGCAGAGTAGAGCCCTTACAGTATTTTGATTTAAATCAGACTCTTGTAACTCATTTACTCAGGAACTCCTTGAAAATTCTGTCCAGCCTGTACTTGTGGGAGCGTAATTTAAATCATGCACCCCTGCCTGCACACGGTTATTGTGGCAGGCACGCCAGCGTAGACTTTTTAATGAAGAGAGCATGAAATTTGCAGAGTAACAAATCTATCAGGCAAGAATTGCTACTTCAAAATTATGCTCACTTGTATTTACAAGAATAGAGTTGCCCATGTGTAAGTGAAGACTGCTAGCTGAAAATTGGACTGACAAATCATAAGAATTAATATTTTTATTACTATTATTTTTAAAATAAGTAACTGGTTGGGATAGCGGCTGGCTTCAAAGAAGGAAATTCTTCATTAAAAATGAGGACTAAGGGGTTTTATAGTGTATTCTTTGTGGAAAACATTCTTTCCCAGTTATCTAGACTGAGCCACAACTGAAACCATCCAGACGAGTCTCATGCAGCATCTCTGCAGTGATCCTGTCCCATTGAAGGGTCATAATTCTATTAGCAGATCTATTAGCATCAGAGTTAAAGAAATTGAAGAAGAGAGAAAATTTGTCACTACCAATGTCTACAGATTGTGGCACTCAATGTTGATATGAAGAGCTTGGTAAGGTTTGAACACTAAATTATTCAAAACAAATGAATTTATTGTTCCCTGACATAAGCAATGTAATTAGAAGAGCATAGCCATAACTTTGTAACGGCTAGAGTATGAGCTGGGATAGGAACACTGATGAATTTTAAATTATGTCATTTAAAGCCAGCAAACAGGGGTATTACTTTACATGATTTCTGAAATAAAATGGGATTTAAATTCTGTCATTAAGCGTGCACAGGTGCTGTCCAGTCAAGTTAATAAAGTTGTCAGCTACCTGATGCCAATAAGTGCATTGCATTTGTAAGCAGAAAAAGAATGGGCTAGAGATGTAAATTAGGATGAGACAAACTATCCTAAATTTGTGTCTCATCTTACAGCATCTAGATTTCCCAAAGGCAAGCGGCAGCTTCCCATAGAGAAAAGATAGTTCAAGTGGTGCTATTTCAGCATTTCCTGATGAAGCAACACTGTCCAATTTTTTTGAACCATCACCAGCAAAAAAAGACCAGCTTATTTCCGTGTACTTATTTATGTTGCCTGACTTGCTTTGAGAGCATCCCTGATGGGTTCCCCACAATTAGCCAAGATTCAATTTTTACTGATTCTCTTGAATTATTATTTTAATGGATTTTAAAAATTGTTTTGGTTTGGAAGTATTAATATAAATTCATCAAATTTAATGCAACTATATTTATTTACAGTGGTAAAGGGCCTGTCCCACTGTACCTCTGGCAAAGAGGTTATCTTTCAGGACCGGAATGAGTGAAGTATCAGTGACAGCTGCAGAAATTACAGGGCTGTTTTACTGTTTTACATTGCTGTTTCTATCAAAGGAAAGAAAGGTGTCCGGAAAGAATGCAGGTTCTAACCGACAGACAAAATAAGGAAAGAACAGTTGGAGAACAGAAGACCTGAGAGAACAGAGCTAAAAACTAAACTAAAACCTGTTCATCCCTGCAACTAAAAACTGTTTTCAGAAAGGATGAATATTGATGGGGAGACATGATAGGCAATGAAAGATACCGTCCAGATGATTTTGACCCCAAAACCCCCAATGTCTTTCAACTGCACAGGCTAAACTTTGCTGAGAAGCTTTTGACTGTACATATTACACGCTTCAGGATAGCGTTGCCTATTAAAGTAGGTTGGAAAGTGTCTGAAAATGAGCTGTAACAAGTCTAAATTTTCATTCCTTTACTAACAACAAATAAAGTTTCCCTTGCACATGTAAATCTGGTGTTTGTAGGGGCCGCTGCGGACATTGCTGCACTAAAGTCGGATGCAAAGTAAACAGGTAGGAATCACCTGCCCTACCCTTTATTAGGAACTCAGTGCGAATGTTACACGTTTCGGCTTGGTGTTAGGTGCAATGAGTGAACCCAATATCTGCAGCTGACTCAAGAGCTGACCTGAATTGAAAACCTGATGCCTGCGGGGACCTGCTTTTTCTTGGCAGGAGGATTTAGGAGCCCCAGAACGCAAATGATGCCTCAGACCAAATGCTGGTTTATATTGACCTTTCATTAGGCCACGATCAGCTCAAAAAGCTGAGGCAAATTATTATGAAGTAGTTTACTCGTTACCTCAGTCCCAAATAGCTAAAGTTTTTCTTATCAATTATTATAAGGCTCTTTTACAGACTTACTAAAATTGTCTGGGTTTTTTGCTATTATGTACCGAGTGACTCATGGTTTTGTGTTTGTGGGTTTTTTTCCTACTTTAATGTTGAATTATCAGACTCAGTATTATCTTATATGTTCCAGAGGCTAAACATGCATTGTATCAAGTACTTTGTTTTATCCTTTTTATGGATACTGTCTTTCAATTTTCTGTTTCAGAAGCTCACGGTTTTAAAAATTTTTCAGTTCTCTTTCTCCAGGAGGAGGAAGTCTGAAGTTCTAGGCAAGCTGTTTTTGAAGTTTTGTTCCCTAAAGTATGGGGAGGATTATACAAAACCTCATCATTACCTTACAGAATTGTATCTTTTTAACGACTGACCTGAGGCTGAAAACAGGTAACAATTGCCAAGTTACATGTAAGGAGACAGTTTAGTCTACCGGGGCGGCCATTCCAAATTCAACAGGTCACGGTAATTTGCTATTTATTGTTTCACAGAAAAACTATGAAAAACTTCTTGGAACTACAGAATAGGTCTTCAAGGTCACTTTGTACTTGAGCAAGGAGGATAAAAAATGATAGATAAATTATATGTCTTATAAGAGGTAATACAGTAGTGCTTGGTACTGGCTCAAGTTTAGCAGATGTTTTTCCTATTAAAAGGTAGAATATCTGGCTCCAGTAAACATATGGAAGTATTTAATTTACTCTTTTCATACAGAATGAAGTCTGTGAATAGGTCTCTAATACATTAATTGTACTGTTTTAGAACAATCTAGCAACTTTTTGGGAATACAGATATTCTAGTAAATGAACAAATAACATAGGAATAGTAGTATTAATACTGCCGTGATAATAACGGAAGAAAAGGGAATATTCATTTGACCTTTCAGAGTAATTTGCTTAAATTGTATTCAAACCTTTCTTACATTAAGTTTTCCCTAGCAATTGAGTCTTTTTTTGCGTTAAGTATCCTCAGAAATGTCTGCATTTTCCAGGTCCCTTCAGCAATATTCTGTTCCGGCAACCATATTTTGAAAATAATGCTTTGCTAACACAGTTACCGAGTCAGGGAAAGTATACCAAAGGGCTTGCCTAAGCAAAACTGTCCAGATGGTAAACACACTCAATCATTTTTTAAGTAAAAGATTAAAATCTTCCATTGATATTCTATAAAAAGAAAAAGAGACAAAGTTTCTTGAATGGTACATTTCTGTGAAATATTCATTCCACTTCAATTATAAATAGATTTAACCTGTGACTGTCAGGGCATACAGAGGTCATTGCCTATATAGAGGAGAGCTGTAAGAGGTCTCTAACATAGGAAGAAATGAGATGTTAACATCACCGCTGAGACTTGTGGATACACAAAAGAAGGTGCTCACACTAGTGAAAAAAACCAAAAAGGAGAATAAAACATAAACAGTTTTTTAACAATATAGGCACCTGCTTGAAAACCATCCTAAAATTGCCTTAATGTGGAATGACTGGCATTTTTCTGTGGTCTTACAATTTAAGGCTGTCTTATACATTGCCTGTCTGCCTTGCAGTCTCTCCGCGAGCAGGGTTCCAAGGCGGCAAGGCTAGTCAAGCAAAACACAGTATTGCCGAGGGAAGGGCCGGTATAGTGTAGCTAAACTCAAGGAGTGTTGATGTTCAGTCACCACCCTCAGAATACTGGAGGCGGTGAAAGGGGGGCTTAAGTCATTGTCCTACGCTGCTTATCTTAACCACATCAGTAAAAATGGTTTATCTGCTATTTATGAGCTTGCAGGGCTAATTCTTGCGATGATTAATGGTGAGCAGCTGATTCCCTTTCCCTTCCCACCACTTGTTAAGCATCTGAGGCAGGTGAGAGTAAGTTTCTGCACAGGTATGGCTCGGTAAACAACCTCACAACTTTGGGCCCTTCAGGCTTAGAAATATTGTCTACAAGATTATGAGGTAATCTTAAAAATTAAATACTGATATTTAAGAGTTTTTGTTTTTATGAGGCCTATGGCTGTACAGACTACTTTCTCTGATTAGGCAGGTTCAGAATTTTCAAAATTACATTCTGGCTGTATGGTGTTACTCGTGTTTTATTTTTGAGCAGGAGTGCTTGTAGCATTCTCAAGATGGTTAATGAAAAGTCATTATTACATACCAATATCAAGAGTTCAGAAGCATGCTGTCAACATCTGTACGGAGGTAACTGATATTGAGAAAATAACATGGATATTATTTTCTCCTGTGATGTTGCTCTTAACGTGAATTCTTTGGGTATGTTTAAGGCACAGGTTTGGATTTGCATGAATTTTGAAGGGATTGGTTTGTGCTGGCAACATGTCAGAGCAAAGTTAGTCTAGATGTATAAAATAAATGAAAATCCTGTGCTGGCTGTACTTCTGCTAAATGATCTTAGTATTAATAGAGTGCTATAGCAAGTAATGCAACTTAAGTAATTAAATTAGAGTCTTTCCTGGCTGATTCCTTAAATATGCTTTCATCTCCTAGTTGCTTCAGTTCAGGTAGTTTACATCTGTATAGAGCTTGGAGGGATGCTTCCCGTTCTGGTGAAAAGGGTGCTTTGTTGCCATCAGAAGAGGCAGCAGGAAATGGAAATGTACCAGTGTAGCTAATCTGCCTCTTAGCAGATTTCTTCATGTAACATATGAGGTTGACAAATCCCCTGGCATCCTTTGGGCTAAAGCAGTTAATAGTTGAGTCTAGACCTATTAAGGCGATGGGGGGTACGCTGGATTTCACGGTGCAGTGGTATGAATCCTGAGGGGAGGGCTGATATTTCCAGAGATGCCCAGAGGATATGTGAAACGAAGACGACGAATACAGATATCAATATGCTGTTGTCAAGTCAAAGCCCCTTAGCTTTTGTGTTCATTGAAACTTCACAGAGAAATCTCTTTCTAAAGAAGCTCATGTTAACATTGTCTGACTTGATAAAGGCGGAGCATCTCCATAATCTGCAGGCTAGTGAGTCTGTGATAAATAAGTACAGTACCACTGCTTTACTTACCTCTTTTTGGTTGCTGTATAATCAGTGGGCATTTATGCAGGTTTGTGAGAGTGCATTGATCCCCTCTAGTAACAAGGTAATTTTGCCAAAGCAAAATTCTGAGACAAACACTGCAAGTCGGGTGACTTTGCTATTCACAGTATGGCTCTGATGAAACAAAAAAAAATTAAGCTTCATCTGCACCCTTATATTTTAGTACAGCATTTTATTGTAGCTGTTATTGACTGAGTTTCCAGTAGCTGGTTGAAATTGAGAGAAAATATTTTTAGCTCTAGTGTGAGTCAATGCAGGGAAAAAATAGACGAGTGCAAAAACTTGCAAGTGGGTGAGCTATCAGATGTTCCGGAGGTTTTCTCTTCTCCGTTAGCAGTAACAAATATTTTATCAAGCATTATAATACCTCTTTAGCAAGTCCTGGCAAAAAGTTCTCACTTAAATTTCTTTGTTGGAATAAAGGCAGACTAAAGATTATATGCAGTGGCAATATTAATATTGTTCATATGCCACAGATTTAAGCAAACTTCAGTTTCTGTTGGTGTATTTATGCATAGAGTGGATTGGAAAAATAGTTTGTTGCCTTCTCCATTTAGTTATTGCATAGTTATTGTAAGTACAGAAAAGATATATACTCTGATTGAAAATAAATGACTAAATTGCTGGATATTGTTGACAAACCTTTAAAAATATCTATGGCTCCAAGGTTGTTGTCGCATTACTTTAAAAAGAAACTTTTTTTTTGATAGAAGAGAAATTATCTTATTAAGGTTTTTATGTCTAGTAGGGCTTTGAACAGCATTTCAAAATGAAATAAGTACCGTGTGATTAAAACCCTCTGCTGTGGTATTCGTGCTGCAAGAAAAAATTGGGATATACAAATGAAACGTTGGAAAAGCATTTTTGAAAAAGGGACGCTGGAACTATCTCTGTAATCCGAAATTCACAGAATGTGACATATTTCTCCTGAATTATTAGAAAGTCTTCGCTGTGAGAGAAGGTAATGGCATCTTTCAGATCTCTCTATATTTTTGTCTATGCTTTTAATCTAGCTTTGCTCTTCCAGAGCCTTTTAATGTCTGTATTTTCTTGTAGGTTATGAGATAACCCTGGGCTACAGTGGTATCAAGGGAGGGATTCGTCTGGCCAAAAGTAGCTGTCCAAAATGAGCTTGTTGTCTAGGTTCCCTTTACAGTCAATAGGTGCATTAGGGGCATGGTTTACCTCATTCGGAAGTGGACATCTAAAATAGCTCAGATGAATTGATCCTTGAAAATGTGCAGATATTTCCAAGTTGAGCTGTAAAGAGATCCTGTCTGATTAGCTTAACTGTAGATGCCTGCACAGATGTCTAACGCTAAGTGAAACGAACCTTACCCCTGCTGGCAAGTGGTAACTCTGTTATCTTAATCTCTGAAACGCTCTTAAAATGAAATTCAGCCTAATGTGGATGGTCAGAACAAGCTTTCTAGGGTGTATTGAAGCGCAGGGGTTTATTTCTGGCCTTTTGCTAGAATATGAATTTCACTCCTTCTATCTTTTGGCTGGTGGTTGCTACACCTAGAAAAGGTTAATCCATGTAGCTTGAGGTTATATTACCTTTAAGGGCTTATTTTTAAACTTTGCAAAGAAATGAGAAATATGGCGCTATATTTATTTAGCAGTGCATTCTTGTTATCCAGAAAGGATGAGGTACTCTTCTATTTCATTCTGTATTCTGTCCTGCACGGATCCACAATTCTAATCTTCTCCAAGAAAAATCAGATCTTATATGAAGGGATTATTTAATTTGCTGTTTTCCTCCATTGTGCTGCCATTCCCTTTAAAATGCTAAAGATTTTTAATGGCATAAATTACTCGACGTGTATTGTATAAGAAGAACAGTAAAAATACCAAGTTGCAGTGGGGTTTGGAGTTTTTCAAGAACTGATTATATACAATCCAAAAGTATGGTTGAACAGTCTTCATTAGAATCGCTCAGCAGTCTGAACTTGGGCAACAGACTGGGATTCTTAAATCTTTTTCATCAGTTTGGGACTGTTAGTTGTTTTTAGCTCTTTTCTTTTGGCATCCATCTGTCAGTAACGTTCTCCTTCTGGCTAGCCACAGCAAAGCACCATTATCATTTCATTATATGTTAGGACAGAGGGGAAAATTGAGTCTTTAGTACTTATTTTTAAGGTATCCTTCAAATCCTTGGTGCTTCTGATAGCCCTTACATCATATGCCAAGGGTATGTGTCTTGAGTACTGTAATGCAAGGATTATGGAAGTAAAGGGGAGGAATTGGAAGTGTTTACATATATCATAATAATAATATAGATAGACATGAATTGTTCAGGAGGAAAGACGAAGTTTTGCCTTGTATATCAAAGAGGAGTTATTTAAAAAAAAAAAGAAATGGAGGCAAGAAAGTGAAGCTATCGGGGTGAAATGGATATAATGATTAATTATATAAGGATACTTAGTACACACTGCTCTGATGAGCAGAATGTAGCAAGAGAGAGATCCAGAGATTTCCATCAGGTCTCTTAGTATACTGTATTTCTAATGATCAAAAGAATAGTAAGCCAAGGGTGCTGACAATGCTGTTGTGCAGTAATGTGGGTCATGAGCTACCCACCTGCTGGAAAGGAATCCAGACGGCCCAATATCTGCTTCGAATGTTTTGCAGACGGTTTTCAGGAGTGAAGAAAGAGTTGAAGGGAGGCTTATGGGTTGTGTTGTGAGGACTAAAGGTGAACAGGTGAAAATGCAAAAGTGAAGGTGGGGTGTGTGGCAAAGTTTATGAAATATTGACATTTCTGATACAGAAGAAGGCAGAGAGAGATAAGAACAAATTAAAAATACTGGACTTAAAGAAGGGATGCTTGGTATCCTTAGGTTACCAGTATGGATACTGTGTCAGAGCAAGAGAAAGGATGTTCAAGAGAATTGGCGGTTCCTGGGAGACTTTGTAGTAAGGCCACAGACGCTAGCTATCCTTATGTGAAGGTCAGCTAAATCATGAACTCTTCAAGGACTTAAATCTCAAGAAGGAATTGTATAGAAAGTTGAAAGTAGGTCAAATTGTGAAGAACGACTGTCAAAGAGTAGCAA
This sequence comes from Aptenodytes forsteri, assembly GCF_000699145.1. Lineage (NCBI taxonomy): Eukaryota > Metazoa > Chordata > Aves > Sphenisciformes > Spheniscidae > Aptenodytes > Aptenodytes forsteri. The sequence continues at coordinate 1,911,445 of NW_008795035.1, forward strand.
AAGTATGTAGGGAAAATATGAGAAAGGCTAAGAACAACCAATCAGCCAGGAGCATAAAATATTAGAAGAAAACACTCTGCGTGCCGATAACCAAGAAATCAGTTATTTCACTGCTTAACAGGGAAGGAGAGAGAGTAGCAGACACTGCCCGGAAGGCTGAAATCTACTTTTTTGCCTTGGTTTTCACCAAAATGTGTTTTCATGATATGATCAAAACTAATATGAAAGAAGTCATGATAGATCCTAACCTGATCTGTAGGCCTTCTATCTAGTGGATAGTTTCAAAATATTTAGGCCTGCAGACATTTTCTCTAGGGCACTTAGAGCAGCAGTTAGAAAATCTTGGAGCCATTTATAATTGTGTATGGGAACTTGGAGAGGGTGAATGAGGTTCCAGAAGCCGCACGTAAAGCTCTAGAGCACCTGCAATTGAAGAGTAGTTATTAATGGCTTTGCTGAATAGGAATCAGTGGGCCTTCCAGGCAGTCTGCGCGGGGTTTGGGGCTACTAGTACGTTTATTAAGTTTGCAGATGACACCGAGTGAGGATGAGCTTCAAATCTATCGCAGGATTGGCTGGCCCTTTAGAATGATGTTAACAAGCTAGAGAAACACTTCAAAACAAACAAAAGGTATAATTAAATACAGCAAAGTGAAAAGTTCTCCCCCCCGGTAGGAATACTACGTAAGTGCAAGAATGACGGACCTGCCGGAGAAGATCAGGCCTGTACTGCCTGAACGTGAGTCAACAGTGTCATGTGGTTGTGCTAAACGTAAAGCTCATGCTGGGACGTATGAACAGGCACCTGTATGAAAAGCAGATTAGGCTCTCTCTCGCACTATCGATGATGATCTGCTTGGCTGCAGATATGGATGTTTATTCAACCTGCAGAAATTAATGGTTTCATTCCCCCCGCGTCCTTTCTGTGCTGGGCAAGATGATACGTGGTAATGATCTCTGGAGAGGTTTTTTGCAGTGCTCCCTGTCTTTAAAGACTGTGCAATTACAGATTAGCATCAGTCAGAAAGGAGCGTGTCTAGAGTGCGTTTGGGATGCCTGGTGTTGAGACATTAAGTTACCAAAGTTGTTCTTCCTGTCACCTCCTGATAGAGCCTTTTCATTAGGTAACAAAAATAATTTTTATTTTTAGATTGAATTGTGCTTTTGAGGAGAGAATGCGGAGGCAAGAATAATAAACTTACCTTGCAGGGAAAATTAGGAATTTTAGCCTAATCTTGAAAATAGAGAGCTCTGGAGCTCTTCAGATCTTTCAGCATCTTGGGGCTCACCTATCTCTGGCTGCCGTTTGCTGGATTTGTTACAAGGAGGCTTTTAGGAGGTGAAGGCTGCCAATTTACACAAGCAGGCAGGGCATCCTTTTGTTTTTGTCAATACAGGCATTGCGGTGTAAAAGCTTCTACTCCTTTCAAAAACAAAACCCAGACTCAACCCCAAAACTGTCATGTTTCATGTTTGTTTGGTTCTTTAGAATATTTTCATTATGAAATTCCCCCAAAGATATTCTGTTATCAAAATTAAATTGCATTTGGTTGTCAACAAGTTAAATCCTGAGGGAGGAACACCAATTGAAAAGAACCTTGTTAAAACGCTGTAATGGCTCTATACCGTATTTTCTGCTGATTTTTACCTACAATAAGTCAAATGACTTCTTTTATTGTTGTATCTAGCAAATGTTTTATGTAAAAAATGCTGCCTTTTTATTTCTTTTTTAATTTAATTTGTTATTATCTCTTAACCCTTTGGGGCTCTTGCCCCAGAACACCAATTGAAAAGAACCTTGTTAAAACGCTGTAATGGCTCTATACCGTATTTTCTGCTGATTTTTACCTACAATAAGTCAAATGACTTCTTTTATTGTTGTATCTAGCAAATGTTTTATGTAAAAAATGCTGCCTTTTTATTTCTTTTTTAATTTAATTTGTTATTATCTCTTAACCCTTTGGGGCTCTTGCCCCAGGAAGCATATCTCGCTCACAATTATTTGACTGGCAGAGTGGTAAATGCAAGTGCTTTTCCATTGGAGCAAGACCAAATTACACTTTTATATATTTATTGCCCATCTTCTTTTCAGTAGCATAGCTGAAATAGAGACAAATAGTGAATAAAAGATGTTTTCTGTAAGAATCCTAGTGAAGACTTCAGAATTAAAATAGCATTCTTGGCAATTGTCTTTTCCAGAAAACTATTTTGAGAATGAGTTCCCGAGTGATAATTAGATATTGAAATGTACCCAGTTTCACATTTCAGTGCTCCTTTCCAATTAGAATGGCATTAGAGTGAAAGTGTAGCTATATAATTGTATGAAGAATAGATCCAATTTTCTCAATGTCACTGCAATATCACCTTTCAGTAGTAACGGCACTGAATGATTACGCATATCATTTAGTAATAGTATTTTATCCATTTCACAGAGATTTTTTTTTTTTTTAAGTGGACATGTGATCAGATTGTAAATGAGCACATAGAGCGGAGGCCATGCTACATACAAATATGTCTGTGTTAATGTTACTGCATCCTGAACTGCTGGGAGGAACATGATACCGTGTTTGCTACCATGCAGCATTTGCAGGCGGAGTACACCTGCTGTGGTTTAACCCCAGCCGGCAACTCAGCACCACCCAGCCGCTCGCTCACTCCCCCCACGGTGAGGTGGGGGAGAGAATTGGAGGGGTAAAAGTGAGAAAACTCGTGAGTTGAGATAAAGACAGTTTAATAGGTAAAGCA
>NW_008795035.1:1914201-2008871 GCF_000699145.1 Aptenodytes forsteri
TTCCCCCCCCCCCCTTCCTCCTTCTTCCCCCAGCTTTCTATGCTGAGCATGACATCCCATGGTATGGAATGTCCCTTTGGCCAGTTGGGGTCAGCTGTCCTGGCTGTGCCCCCTCCCGGCTTCTTGTGCACCTCCAGCCTGCTCAGTCGGTAGAGCACGGGAAGCTGAAAAGTCCTTGACTAGTGTAAGCACTGCTCAGCAACAACTAAAACATCGGTGCGTTATCAACATTGTTCTCATGCTAAATCCAAAACACAGCACTGTACCAGCTACTAGGAAGGAAATTAACTCTATCCCTGCCGAAACCAGGACAACACCTTAACTGGCTTTTTAATGATCAGAAAAGCAATTGCAAAACCCTCTTAATCCACAAGTTAAGGAAAAGATCTTTACAATTTCTGTTTGGTCTGCTACTGCATGTAACTACAAAATGAACTCTGATACAGGTTTAGGATTAAATACTCCCATTAGCCTTGCTGGTTAGCAGGCGTTTTGTATGCATCCTTCCTTCTTGGTCTCTATCATTTCATCTTGCTGCAGAACAAAGCAGGCTGCAAAATGGGTAATCCCTGTGAGAAGGTAGTGCTATAGAACTCAAATCAATCATGCCAAATGCTACTAGAAATATTTCTTATAAGTCATGATTGGAAATTTATCCAGGAATTTGCATTTAAATGGCAGCTGCTAGAAGTAGAACGTATAGAAATAAGTATATATCTTGTTTAGGCTTTAAGGTACATCCCTTAGGACTCTGGGCAAACATGGGGCTCTTTAGTTTCACACCATAAATATTAGTACAGCAGTGCCTTGGACTGTTGAAATGACATTATCAGATTAATCGGAGGCACTTGAGTGGGTTAAATTTGGTACAGTGTGTTTGTTTGGGGGTATTTCCAAGATTTGGACAGCCAGGGATTTTTTGCTTTAACAGCTGATGCAAAAGTATATTGAGATTTAACTTTGTGCCTCAGCTTTTAGGTAAGAGTTTTTCACATTTCTGTGATATTTATTTCTCTCTCTGGTCTCATCTACTCCTCATGCCTTCCTTTTAAATGCATAGATTTACTTGAGGCAGAAACAGTCTCTAATTACATGAGTGCTAGTTCCTGGAATTGCCATGACCCATCTGACTACGTTCTATCTCAGTGTTAATTCTTATTCTTATATTGGATCTCAAATGCCACTAAAATAAGTCAGGTGTGAAGGTTACCCTGGCTGTACCCCAAATTTCTAAAATAATAGTTTGGCTAGTCCTGCTTATGCTTTATTCATTTAAAACTTCCCCAAAGTCATATCCTGTGTTATCAGTGCAAAATAAGTGACCTTTTCTGGTGGTATTTTGATATCCTAAACCAAATTTTAAATTTAAAAAAAAAAAAAAAAGAAGAGGCCATCTTACAGTTTTAAGCAAGGACTTCAAAAAGTGGCTATTGCACCTGTCTAGTGGATTGTTTTGAAAGGTCTAAGTATTTAAAAGACGAGTAGATGAGGCACTTAGGGACATGGTTTAGTGGACATGGTGGTGTTGGGTTGACGGTTGGACTCGATGATCTTAGAGGTCTTTTCCAACCTGAATGATTCTATGATTCTATAATTCTATGCCTAATGGGTCTCCTGTTGATTCTCTTGTAAAGAGTAAAATATGCCTGTAAATGGTATCTCATTATTTACTGTAATTATGAATGCAGTAAACTAAGAGGAATCTGAAGGCTGTTTTCAGAAAGTAATAGTCCTTACTTTTTGAGAAGCTGAAATAATTAAAAGATGATAATTCTTGGCTCTAGGGTGTATGAAATATCACAAAGAAAAAAAGTGGGGGGGGGGGGAAGAATGCAAAATATATGTTTATAAAATACATTTTAAAAATCTAAGGAATTAAAATAAAAATTGACACTCCGTTTTAACTACAGCTGCTGTTGGTTCTTTACACAATAGCAGGTTGAGAGCAAAAGATATAGTGTCTACCTGCATGAATTTTCCACCTTTTCTATTGTTGACAAGTGATTTGCCTTTTCTAGCTATCTATCTGGTTTTGGGTTTGTTTTTTTTTAATTGTGATCATTACAAAGAAAAATGTAAGCAATTGGAAATAGCAGCAGTGTTCTGACACCATTAATGTTTTGTTTGCTTATCATATTGAGAAATAAAACATTTTCAAAGCACAGTGTACTCAAAGACTGCTATAAATTACAGAAGAAAATATTTTGATGCATGGAAATCTTCCACCTTGGTGTCAGACAGAAACCTGGCATATGATTGTGCCAAATCCGTACTAAATACCACAGAGTTGCATACTTCAATTTTTATCCTTGTAGTTACTGAAAAATACTAATGGGGGCCTCTTAGAGATTCCTTTTGTTCGTGGAAGTAAATTCGCAGTTTGTTCCCATCAGGGCAAGCCTGGTGCTTCCAGCAGCATTTGCCTCTTTGGAAATGCCATGTCCGAAGCAAGGACTTCAAAGCGTGGCATCGTATCGCTGCCAGAGGTAATTCTCGTACTTATCATTCTAGACATCCTTGAACTTCGCAACAAAAAGGACAGATGGCCAGTGAAGGGGACTGACTGACTTGAACAAACTGAAACCTCTTAAAACTATCCGTGTTGATTTGGTTTTTGATTTTATGGTCATATTTTTTGTCAATTGTGATGGAAGTGAGCAATGCAAACCAACTAGAATATACTGATGTATGCTGGGCCACCAGAGTAATGCAGTTTATAGTACATACATTGTCCTTCACATAACAAGGGATTTTCCCAGAAAAAACATAGGTGTGGGTGTGTTATCGTGCTTTGCACGCTGCTTTTGTTTGCCAGGGTTAATAGGCGCTTGAAAATTCTATTCATCAGTATTTCCCCCCAGTGGAGCCTGTCCAATGTGCTTCACCTTAATGTATTCTAAACATCTGCATTCAAATAATTTATTCATAGGCTGAAATCTCTAATCCCAGTTTGAGGAGCAGGAATGTTTGCTTGGTCACTTACACCCTGTTAATCTGGGACAGTGACAGGCAGGTCGCACGACGTTGTCCTTTCTCATACAACTTTTTGAACAATGGATTGTTAGTCATTTTATCAAAGAGCCAGAGGTAGCAGTCTGTGTAGATGTATTGAGAATCAGCTAATGGACACAAAGTACCTGCTCCGACACATTAATTCCCTTCCCTGTCAGCCTGCATCATTGTAGAGTGTGCATGATGGGAAGCAAGGTCCCATCGCACTATGGCACCTGCTGCTTTTCCATCTGCCGAGCGCAATAGCTTCTTTGATTGCCCATTTTTCAGCCTAATGACTTTATTCCTTTTCTCTTTGTAAAGTTTTTACATTTTTTATTGTTATTTCAATAGTCATGGTTTGTAGGTTGTTTTTTTTTTTTTAATTTCCTCCTCTCCAGTGGGCACTTAGAGTGTTGATAAAAGAATAACTAACAAAATAATATTCCAAACCTGTGCCCAAATTCTGCGTGCCCCAAGTGTTGTGTTTCATAATTTATTCTGATAAAGTTGTCATGGTGATAATGTCTCTTGAGAAAAAAAGTGCCATGTGCCTGGCTGATTACAGGAAACAGCTCAGATGGTACATAAACTGGTAAATATTGAACCCACGGGCAATAACATTAGCCGTATTTTGCCCATTTATTTATTTATTTAATGTCGCCCTGGTCAGCTTGATTATGGAAAGAGTGTGACAATTCGCATTTTACTTTCTGTACGCTTAGATTTATGAGGATGGGAGACAGGCTTTTGTTGGGTTTTTTTAAATCCAGTGAAATAAATGTTGGCGGAGTTCCCTGAAATAGCCTTTGAATTCTGTCTAAAGCTGTTGATTTGGCTGGATTAGTCAAAGCAGCAGATCATTATTACATATCGAACATCTGTCAAAAATAGAACTTGCAATTAACAGAGGTATCGTCTGTAAGTTGTGGCTTCAGATTTTGTGTGAGAGAAGTACCTTTAGGATTCCTCATAAAGGCTGATTTTGTTTGTTTCAAATATGGAGATAAAAGCCACACTTTTAAATATAATTCTCTTCCATCAAAGAGAAAACAGAATAATGTGTTTTTCATTCCAAACACTGGTCATGTTAAAACCAAAGCATACTAGTGGACTCCTTGGAGTTCCTCTGGAAAAATCTTTTTGGTGGTGAAGTTCAAAATTACCCACTCCAACAGGGAAATTTTAGATTCTGATATGCTTTTTTTTTGTGCATTTGTTGTGTAGTGTCATCTTTAGCCTGTATTTAAGAAATGCCAGGTGATAGCATGCAATTTTTATACAAATAAGCACTATTAGTTACTAGCAATGCTTCGGTTCTTCCTGTATGTCTTTTTGCATAATACTTTTGTTTATTTCTGGCTGGAGCATTGGTAGAGTAGAAGTGAGAAAACTCATGGATTGAGATAAAGACAGTTTAATAATTAAAATAAAATAATAATAATAATACAAGCAAGTGATGCACAGTGCAGTTGCTCACCACCCGCCGACTGATGCCCAGCCAGTCCCCGGGCAGTGGCCCCCCCCAGCCAGCTTTCCCCAGTTTATGTACTGAGCATGACGTCCCATGGTATGGAATGTCCCTCTGGCCAGTTGGGGTCAGCTGTCCTGGCTGTGCCCCCTCCCAGCTTCTTGTGCACCTCCAGCCTGCTCAGTCGGTAGAGCATGGGAAGCTGAAAAGTCCTCGACTAGTGTAAGCACTACTTAACACACCAATGTTTTAGTTGTTGCTATCCACATTATTCTCACCCTAAATCCAAAACACAGCACTGTACCAGCTACTAGGAAGAAAATTAACTCTATCCCTGCCAAAACCAGGACATGCCCTTTAATCACCTCTCTCTTTACAGATAGAAATTTAAGGCCTGGCGCATATATTTGAACGAAGTATGTATATGTACTGATCAGCACAGTTTTGAACAAGATCCATAATTTATCCAAACCAAGATCAGATCATACAGGGACATGGAACTGGTTGGAGATTCCCCTGAGCAGATGGGAAGTAGTATTAGTTTTAACCAGTGTAGCATGCATGAGCCAAAGAGAACTGTGGCCAAATCCAGAGGAGCTGGTGGACTTGCAGGTGGTGAGAAGCAGCTTCTGAGAAGGCTTTTCAGTAGTGATACGCCGCTTGCATTGGCAGGAACGTACAGTCACTAATCGTGCAGGGAAGATGGGTCACTCAAGGACACATCTGATGCTAGACCCAGACCCAGGCCTGCATCTGCTCTTTGTACGTGTTGAGCAAAACGGAGCAGACCAACAATTTTTCCAGGTAAGTCCTGCCTAACAGGGCAGCAGCAGGGATGCCAAAGACATGCCACTGAAGTCTTTCAAGGTCATGTTGGTATGAGCAGAGACTGCAGTATCATGTGATGGACATCTGTGAGAGGCAGCAGCTCCCAGTTTCTAGTAGCTACTGAATTCCTAGGAATGGTCTAGATCGAGATCTTTCTGCAACTTCTGTTAATAAGGACCCCTCTCCTGGTAAGCAATAACTTATTTATCAATGGAAGGTTAGTACCAGAGGCCCTGACCCAGTCAGCAGCTTGTTTAGCATGGCTTCTTGCACAAGGTGCATGCTGACAAAAGAGAGGGGTCTGGAATGCACAAAGCCAGCTGATCACCAGATTGTTTGGGGGCCTGTGCACCTCTTGTGCACAGTTTTGGTTATGTAGGCTGAATGTCCTGGGCTCTATCCAGATGCCTTGCTGCTTCTCTGTGGCTGAGCGACTAAGACGTCACAGCAACCACAGTACTAAGGTGCTCAGAAGTGCCTGCAGGATCACAAAACTGATGCAGAGCAGGAGGTGTCTACCCTTGAACTGAAACACTCCTACTGTGCCCAGGGCTTGGAGCAACACAGAGCTTTAGGAGATATATTTGCTTCCACACGACAGGTGGTATCAAGCATGCACGTGCCCATCATTCAGCATGTATCTTCGTGTACTCCTTCACTCATCTGTTGCATGCTTTGCTATAAATTCAGAGGTGAGCCAGTTCCTTACTACTGTTATCATGGGCAATTTGGAAACCCTGTTCTAGGGATGGCTGTTGTTATACAGCACAGATGTATCTCACAAGTAGCAAAGAGTGCCTTATGTATGACTATTTAGTTTAATTGCAAATTCTTTGGAACACTGTGGCAGGATTGTATTGCAGAATTATGTGGGAAGATAATGATGCAGAGAGGAGGAGCAAGGAACTGAACCTGGGAAATAGAATGCTTCTATAATAAATGTGAGGCGTGACTTCATAAAAGGGATGTGAGTGTTGACTTTAAAAACTCAGAAGAATTGCTTTTTTTCCCTCCGCTACCCATCTTTTCCTTTCTTTTGAACAAGGGTCTGAATAGGTTCTCTTGTTGACCACTGGCTCTGGCACTGGAATAGGTACTTGGAACAGGCAATTCTTATCCACCCTTCACTGTGCAGAGCAGGATTTTACAGATCTCTCATATCCTTCAATGTTGTCTCTTTCCCGTGCTGAAGAGGCACAGCCTGCTTTCAGTCATTCCTTGCTGATTCAGGAGACACACCTGACCGTACGTTTCAATTGCAAATTTGCAATCCCTAATTTGCAGAAGAGAAATGCAGTTTGGCACATCATCGTGGAAGGTTCTGGGTATCATTCTTGCAAGCTACATCTCTGTCGTGGAATGCAGAGCTTCCCAGCTCTGCTGCAGGGAGCCTGAAGGGCTGACACTCCGGCCTCGGTATTTCGTGGACTTCCTACTACAGGCCTGGGAGGCTGGGTGGCTCAGCTTGCAAGTCTCTTCATTCCCCTTGCTAAAAATCACCAGGTCTAAAGGTGAAAGACATGCAGTTTTTTAGGGGCCTGGTTGCAACTTTGTTTTTTTTAAATGAATAACTTTCATTTTTTTTAACCAAAATACTTAATTTCTCCCTAGAAATTTGGAATTTCTATCTTGAAGATACTCCACTTTTCAACAGTCCTTTCCCAACATTGGTCAAGTCAGTAATCCCTCCATGACTTGTAAGGTTTTTCACACATTTGGAATTTAACCAAATGCCCTCATCTTTTAACATTCAAGGAAAGTCACAGCTTCTGCCCTCCCAAGATGTCAGTCACAAACTCCCATTGGACTAGGATTTTTCAGTAGGGCCAGGATTTCACCTATGTCTGTGCAAGAACAAATTGATTCACAACCCTGAGCCACTGCACCAGAGAGGAAAATTAACTGCTTCTGCAAGCCATCAAATTGTTATTAAAAAAAGCCCCGGAAACTTATTATAAAGTCAGTGTGAAAGTATTCAGTCCCTGACACTTCTCTGTTTCTTGTGAGAACTTGCAGTATATTTAGCTCTTTGACAAGGTTATACATTACACCTAAAAAGAAAGGGGAAGGGAACACTCCACACTGCAGACAAAGCCTAGAATTATCTTTAATAGGTGAAAGACAGCTGTGACCCCAGCTCAGTGCTGTGATGGAGAGCTGCTGGTGTGACAGCTCCTTTCTGCACTCTCAGATACAATGAGACAGATGGAAGCAGAGTGGCATTCTCCTACTTCCCATTCTGCAGGAATCAGAGGGAAAGTCAAACTTGGTAAAGCAGAATGAGACACTTTCAAGGTACTTTCAAGTAACTTGAAGCATTTGAAAGACTTGAGTTTCTATGTTATCGGAACACCATTGACAGGAAAATGAGAAAAAGGGGAAAAGCTGTTACATTTCTTCCTACAAATGAATCAAAATTCTGGAGTTCACTTTTTTTTTTTTTTTGTGCTCAGCTGAAAGTTTGAGAAGAGCTCTGTACACATTTATTCCAGGGGGGAGAGTCACTGAAGATCCAGAAGCTGAATGCAGTAAAAATATACCAAACCCATCCTCTTTCAGCCTTTAATTCGGTGGCCCCCAAATGAGACCCCTTCCCAGCTCTCCCAGCCTTTAAATGTATTCTGTTAGAAGTCCTAACCAATAACTGTGATCAGTAAAACTGAGCTGCCAAACAGGCTAGTAAAGCACCCGCCCCCCCTGCCTAAACAAACCATTTGCATTTTTCAAGACCTGTGGCAATGTTAACAACATTTGTGAGAGCTCAGGTGACGTGCTGATTACAAAGCCATGAAATCAGTTTAGAACAGTTTATTTTTTAAAGATCTGTAGGCGTTAAAAGCAGCGGAGAGAAAGTTTGGGGGACTTAAAATTGTTTTTAAGCAAAAATTAAAGTAAACAGCCCTGAACCTATATAAAACTGTGCATCATTCTGATGTGTATGTTATAATATACACATAAGACAGTTCGAGTGGCACCTCTCCTGTGGGTTGGTTTATGAGCTGAGGTTCTAGCGCTCTGTAGTTTAAACCCTTTGGTCTTGAAGCTCTTATTTGGTATTTGAATCAATTTGGTTGCTGTTCCAGACTTGCACACATTGTTCCCAGCAAGTTTCTAGCAGGTTTTGAATCCCAGAGCAGATGTCCCTTTCCTCTAATAGGACATTTTGATTTTCAGTGGTCATAGCAACAAAATGCCCTCCTTGGCCTTCTTGAAGAAAACCTCGATAGGAAAAACATTTTAATTAAGAAAATATTCTAATTAGCTACCACCTGAAGTGACAATAAGAGTTTCACTTCATTAGCAAGGCTGGGTGTGTTTGGAGAAACTCACCTGGCAACAAGGGGACTCATTTTTCAGGCTATTTTCAATATTTCTTTTCCTGCAGGGAGAAAGCAATCTTAATTAAAACCTGTGAAAAGCAGGGCATTTTTAGCTGGTAATTTACAGAAGTTTGAATAAGTCAAAAGAGGAAAAGACACCTTTTGGCAAATGGTGCATATAGATGTCTGCCAGCAAGCCTGTACTTAGCAACAGGAGCTTTTTATAAGCCTGAGAGAGGCTGCTGTACTGCTGGAACCGCAGGGTTCTTCTGAGATGAAGGCTGGGGTCAGTGGTGGTCATGAGCGTGTGTCCCCTGACCCAGACAGGGCCTTTAAACCCTTCCATCCCATACAATTTATAATAGACGCTATTTGTGTGCCTGTCAGGAATAATCTGTGCTGCTACAAACCAGAATTTCATGGTCCCATATGCCGTCTGTGCACCCATCTCAGGGCTATTCTGCCTAATTCCAATATCTTTCTGCCTTTGCCCCCAGCTATTTTTTTTCCCAGCCATTTTCAGAGATTCTTGAAAAATGGAGAAAAAAAAGTTAAGTTTGTTTTCAGTATTTAATGCTTGATTCGTGGCCTTTGCTCTTTCGGTCTCATGCACTGACACACACAAACCCAGCCTCAGGCGTAGCTCAAACACACACTATTAAACCATCATTCCTACAATGAGATTGCAACGCAGTGTGATCTCATTCTGGGCGATTCTTTCATGTCAATAGCTCCATTTGGTGCTTGCTCCTAGATCAGCTTGAATTTTTTCACTTGTGTGGGTTTCAATGATTTGTGTTTGTGGGATTTCTCTTCCTCCCCCTTTTTGTCAATTAGAAAGACTTGGTCATCCTTCCCAGCCAAATGAGCCCATTCAGGTGCGTGATGGGGGACTTACGGTCCAAAGTTACCATGTTTTGACAAGCCTAACTGTTGGATTAGAAGGACTGGCAGCCCTTTCAGGAGGCTTGTTAAGAAGCCTGACTGAAAATTTGTGCCTTATTGTTAGTGCTGTATTAAGGGAGGGTCTTTCAATACTAACTTCCTTTTGCAGATATTGAGGGAGGTACAGGCAGGTGCTGCTGGTCAGGTAGATGCTAAAGATGGGCATTTACTGGAAGACTTCTGAACTGACAAGACTGGAGCTTTCTGGAGGAGCTCAGGAGTGGCCAAGTCTGGTGGCCTTGATTTAAGTCCATTGAAGGTTTGGTGAACCTCGAGATTTGACTGCAGGAGAACTAGAATTCCCCTGCGTTCTACCATACTCCAACTACCTGCAAATCCCCTGATTTAATCATTTTCTAATAGGACATAGTGATGTTGTCGTTGATGTTCGTCTAGCACAACCCTTTTCTTTTCCTCTTTTCATCAGTATTACTTTAACAATGAATAAAAAAAGAGTTGGCAGTGGTTTAGATGTCTGGAAAAAAACATAAATAGGAACATCCTTATTACATGGGTGACAACTGAGTCAGATTATTTCAGCAATGCTATTTATAGTAAAGCTCCTCTCCTTAAAATTGTTCAATTAATGCAAACACTGCAAACTGCTGGCCTGATACATTCTCTCCATTTAAAGAAGGGAAAATAAGATTTTTTTTTTTTTTTTAAAATATCAGTCAAATGAAGCCAGATGCACAGGCACTGAAGAAAAAATAGCGCTGACATTTCTATATGCATTCTGGATTCTGTCTTCAACAAATATCAGCTAGAGCCAAGCAGTGTGGCATTTTGGCCCCTAGCCAGCCAACCCTCAATACTTTAAAATCCATCCAAGTATACATTGTCTGACAGTAGTAGCATACAGCAACATATACCAAGCCCTAACCTTTCCTTCTTCATGGTTCCTATTGAGGACGCTCACATGATATTTATTGTAAATGCAAAATCTGATCAGGTTGCAGAGGAGTTCTTGCTTCCAGAAATGTGTTGATGCTTAAACTTCACCACCGATCTGTATTTGAGGGTGACTTGAAAATATTATGCTGTACATTCATCTCCATTTGTAGCACAGAAATTGTAAAGAGTACTCTGAAGGATCCAATATTTGATATTATTAACATATCCAAGTTGATGTCTTTCTCTCTCTTTTGTCTTTCTCTTTAAGGTCTCTCAAAGTAGACAGTAAGCAAGTAGGCTTTTCCCATTCTCCTCCATTTCTGTGAGATGATTCCACGCGCACATACTTTTCCTTATTTAGAGAGACAGGGCTACCTGCTGCAGCCTGTCTCCCTCTCAGCTGGGCGTCAGGTCTGTAGTTTAGGCGTGAGCCTAAAGAGTTGATTGTTTCCTGGTATGATGTGTCGACCATCATAGCAATTCTACAGGATGCACAGTTGCAAGGCAGCCATCCCTGTTAAGTGTCCAATCAGTCTTATTCTAAGATACTCCATCAGCACGAGCACTTTAGATGTCCTTGCAAGGTCAGGATAATATTCATTATGATATCCTGGGAACATAACTTACCAAAGCATTCACAATAACTAAAATACCTTGAAATTACACATGTTGGTGATTCTTGGAAGAGTAGAGTCTGTACTTGGCTAAGTAGGCAAGTACTGCGCTGCTTTCCTACATAAGGAAGCCCTTATGTACATCCCCATCGATTAACAAGACTAAATAATAATTTTGCATAATTGCCTAAGTATTATTGACAGGACTGGTTAGATGATATGCTGTGCCCTTAAATCAGCTGTTTTCACTTAATGGGTAATTGAAATCTTCTACAGGCATAAAATACAAAGCCAGTTTGAAAAGAGCAAGTCACTGAATTTGCTTAGTCTCCACATGAATAATTTTGTTTCACTGAAAATAATACAGCTTTGCTGGAAGCTCATGTTGGAAGTTAGGAGGATATTAGCACAAATTGTTTGAAAAATCTCTCTGCTCTTAAGCTTATTTCTTCCCTCTGTTCTTGCCGTTTCCATATCTAAACATAAACCCATGTGAGCACAAATTTTCACTATTTTAAGTGAAGCAAGGTTTATGAGGAAGGTTAATATCTTTTATTTGCCTAACTGATATAGTTAGGGGAAAAACAGACAGACTTTTTGGCATACAATTCCTCAGATCAATGGAGATGGTCTTGGGTTCCTGAAATCTTGTCTGTTTTCTTCTAAATATGTCAGTCTAATAAAAAGATATTAAATCTCCCTACATACCTTCTTTGTTTAGAACCAAGGTTTATGAGGAAGGTTAATATCTTTTATTTGCCTAACTGATATAGTTAGGGGAAAAACAGACAGACTTTTTGGCATACAATTCCTCAGATCAATGGAGATGGTCTTGGGTTCCTGAAATCTTGTCTGTTTTCTTCTAAATATGTCAGTCTAATAAAAAGATATTAAATCTCCCTACATACCTTCTTTGTTTAGATCCTTAGACCATAACAACATTATTATTTTAATACCTCATAATTGTATATGAATAATACATTCTAGACAAATTATCCTCAGTTTTCTTGTAGAACATATTGTCTGGAAGCCAGAGAAAGTGCAAACTAACCTAATTTATTCTCTTTCAGTGGAAAAGCAATGCTACGTGCTACCTAGATTCTTACCCAACTCTTTTCTCCAGCTAATGACCAGCCTATTTTTCCTATCTGTGGGAGTCTTCAGAATTTAAATAAAATTTAAGTGTCCATTCAGAAAAATCCTAGCTGGGGTGCCTTATGATTCTCCAGTTGGCCAAAACTGTTAAGATTTTTATCTCGTATCTCATAAGATTTTATGTCGTATTGTGTCACAAATCAAAACCCTGTCCACAATCAGCACAGATAGGTTAAAGCTGCAGGTGGCATTGTTTCCAAATGTATTTTTGTTCAGGGTATTCTTAAAATTTCAGCTAATGATGGTGAACAACAGTCAAAGATAACATGCAGCAAGATTCCAAAAATGTCCAGTGCTTCTCAACTAAAGGTGGCCAGAGGCAAACCTTGCTTGTCTCCGTTGACACAGAGTTGTGGCTTAGGGCTTTTTGTCTCTCTCTGAGAACTGTGACTTGGTGTAAATGAGAAGCTACTCCACGTTTCCATCTCTGAGAAGAAGTTCAAAGATAGGAATTAGTAAGTAGCCCAGTTAAAAACACTGGTATTACTAAGCTCGTAACTGGACTATCATTGTAAAGTAATTATATTAAAAAAATGAAGTGCTTATACATCTTTAAAGTAAGTTTTTCTTCTTGTTGCACATACATGCTGGAAGTACGTCCATGGTATGAGCAAACTGGAATTAATTTTGTAGGAAGCCAAGAACTACTTCATCTGAAAGGTATAGCACCTTATCACCTGAGAACGATGACTGCAGGGGTCATTTTGAGTTGAAACTGGTGAAGGTGTCTGTATGGGAACAAGAGAGGAGAGGGCCACTGCTGCTGAGAGGAAAGGAGCTCCATATCTCAGATCCAAACTGCCAGAGACAGGAGTGGCTATTCAACTGGGTGTCAGGGTTACCAGTAAGATGGCTGAAGTCTCCCTTTGTCTTAACTGAACGCGCCAGCCATGCACATCTCCTCCAGCAGTAGTGCTGTGGTGGTTTAGTCGGGTAAGACAAGGTTTGTAAGGAGAAGGTGTATAATTTATTGAACCAGATTGCCTTGACATCTGCTCCCTTGTACTTCACATCACCTCCCTTCATGTACAGCATCCTAGCTTGGAAACTCCTAATGTGAAAAATAAAAAATGGCATGGAGTGTGATGGCACAATAGAAAATAGGAAAGAAAGTAATTTTTGCCATAATAACTTACAGTTAGCGGAAGATTTTGACAAAGTCACCCCCCATCACTTTCCTTCCCTGCTTTTGGAGGATTTATCATTATCCCCCCCCCCAAAAAAAAAGTAGTTGGAAAGTAGAATTCCTCTTCTGAACAGGAAAGTGAAAGAAAAACAGTGTAGTGCAAAAACTGAAATTTTGTTTTGGGATAAATTGAAATGATATTTTCATTCAGTCATATCAAAATGTTTCAGCAAAGTCAAAACAATACTGTCTGATTCAACTTTTAAAACTGCATTCAGTTGTAAGATGTAATAATAATGCTTCAATACTGTAGTAGTAATCATAATACACAAAATATTTTAACTGTTATTTAAATATCAGAAGACTGAACTTCTCTTAGCAAAAAGTTTCAGTGATTTGCCAATATGATTCATGACAAACCCTTGCAAAATTCCAAATTTTTTTTATTTACTCTCTTGTGGAAAATCTTTCTGTCTAGAACTTTGACTACCTCTGTCTGCAATGTAATGAACTTCTGGCTCCAATTATTATTGCAGCATGTGCTAGTGAAGTGCTTTGAGAGATATTTGTTTTGTTTTGTTTTTTTACATCTGGGGGGTTTGGGCAGATCCAGTTTAAAGCGTGGAGGATATTAAAATTATATGGGCTGAGTTTCAAATCCTTTTGCATTCAGTGGATTATGCTGGTTGGATATTAGTTTTGTTTCGTTTGGTTTTGATTTTGACTCAAGTCTGGTTTTAGATTAAATCTCTATATTTAAGATGTCTGCTGCATGTTCAGTGCTTAGGATGCATGTGAGCTTCCAGGAACATTAAACCCTAATCCAGCAAAATGTGTAAGGATTTTTATAATTTTAAGCATATGAGGAGTTCAGTTAAATTCTAAGTGTTGTTCTTACAGTCCAAGACATGAGGGCATTTAGAATTAAAAGCGAGACCTTTAAGGAATACAGAAAATGCACTTAGAATGTTGGACTTTGAAACAAGGCAGATGTTTGACCCTAATTTTACCCATTTCAGTCTACCATTTTCCCTCCTTGCAAGAGGTTTACTAAGGTTTACTGAAGGTATCTACCACAGGCTGTTAATTTTATCATCAGTGTTGTTTGTATAAGAGCAATGATTTGTATCCTGATGTCACCATGCTGACCTTTGCTCTTGTCACCAAAATGCGCTAATCATGAAGTCTGACTAAGTGTGGTTTTAATAAAGAGACTTGCTAGTTCTTTGTCTAAACAACACTTAGCTTATTGGCTGTTGTAAAATGGTTGTGGTGGGCCCTCAATCTCAGTGAAGAATGCCAAGTGGTTTTCTTTGTCTGGCTTTTTATCTAATCTGAGATTTGTTAACTACCTTTACATGACAATAAGAAAAGCGGCTACCCAAGTGCTATACAATTACATTTTAAAAGATTCTACTTTTTATGGTGACTGCTGAAATAAAACTCTCACAGGCAGACGCGTAAATATGCTTTGCTATATTTGCCAAAGTCTTTTTGTGATGGCAAGGTAAAGGTAGTGTGAGCATCTTCTTGGTGCTCGGTGAGAAGAGACCTGGTGTGTTATGGGTGAGCCCAGTGTGCATTAGGTTCCTTCCATTGCCTCAGGCTTGCCATGGTAATTTTTCTTTTTCCTTATACCTACACCTAAAAGAAACAACATGGTCATCTTGATGGCAGAGAAAATGTCATTGAAATAAATACGATTATGACAGATATTGTATCAAAATTCAGTATGCCAGGGAATTACAAAACAGCTGGCTGCTAAATGTGTGTGAACTTCAGGACTTTGAGGGCTCAGATAAAAAAACAGGATGCTTTTTATTCAAAAAGGTTCAACTGGTTGGACTGATTACTTTGCTGTAAGTAGGATGATGTAGTTGGGATTTAGGTTTAAATGGACAACACCTCCTTAAATTCTGCAGGAGAGTATTTGCACATTTGTAAGAACCGACTGTGCTGTATAACCATATTATTTGGTGACTGGCTGTATCAATTTGGTGAATCAGCTACATAGTGATTCAGTTCAGGATCACTGTTAATCCGCAACTTTTATTGACTCCATTTCAATTTTGACCTTTGCTTGTATCATCTAATTTCAGTTTAGTAAAAGTTTACAGTAGCAAACTGTAGCAATATATTAGATCTTAAGTTTTCTCCTTTTTCAGGTCTTAAAAAAGCCTGTGAAAAATAGACAGAACCAGTTATTCTTCCAGTGTAGCAGCTTGAATGAAAACTTCAAGTATCTAAACAAATGAGGCAAGGAATCTGAGGGCCACTTGGATTTTTGTCAGAGGATATGTAATTTGGTATAACTGGGTTATCAGATCAGAGACTTACTGTCCAAACCAAATGTGGTAGGAAATGCATTCTGTGGCCCCAGAGCTAAATCAGAAATGTTTAGGCTGTTACGAATTTATGAGGGTTTTGGAGGGATGTAAATCAGGTTTACAAAACTTATTTCCAACTGTAATTACTTCATAAAAACAAATGATACAGTACTGCACCTAGACAACAGTGCCAAACTAACAGGGCAGAATAAAACATGCAAAAGAGAATGACACATAAGAAATAAGTAGTCATAATTTGTTTGCAGGCTTTGTTTCATGATTCTGTAACATATTTATCGGGAAAAAAGCAGAGGGATTTCAAAGCAACTATTCTGGGCACTCCTCCAGAATTAAGTGCAGCTGTTTATTCCTTAAAGTCAATTATTTTTTGTGTTTGTTCTCTAATCATTCATTATTTGTAGATGCCACAAAACAATCCATGAAGAGCTGACAGAACAAACAGTATTCCCTGTAGATTTTTTTAAAATATTCATCGTATGCTTAAAGTTTGTATAAGGTAGTTCTGTGAACTCAGCAGTACTGAAGGTGGAGAGGGCAGCAATGTGTGAATTTAAAGCCTTTTGGCACTATTAAAAATCAAAGTCTTATTTATTTTTAAAATCGCTTGGTTTATGTTTTCCCTTTCCTTCTGGCACATGTTACTGTTGGGATAAATCTATTAAACTATGGGCTGAGTCAGTGTGACTCTATTGCACTGTGATCCTTTTCAAATTAATATTTCAAACAAGGATTTATCTCTGCCACTGTAATGGTACAAATACCTTTGTCCATCTGATGCTGGCTTGCCTGCTGCTGGATCCTCACCTTGAGAATTTCAGTAGTGGCTTAATTATTAATAGAGGGCAGATATGATCCTTAGCTACAATGAAAGACAGTTTCAATGAAGAAAGCTCACAGCAATCATTATGGTTTTCAATTTAGTATTGTGAGCTTTGGGTAGCCTGAATAAAAGCCCTTGTCATCCACATTTTTACAAACAATAATCTCAGAAAGTTGTGTTAGATTTATTGCCTGAAAACTGTATAAAAATAGCTCAGGAAGGTCCCCGTGGGTCCTACCAGTTAAATAGAATGTACCAGCAAAAAAACATTTCAGGTGCCACTAGATGACGAGTCTGTATTGCAGCAGTACCTCTCCCTTCAACAGTTAGAGCAGGATCTCCAGGACTGGTATATCGAACCCTCCATATAGGATCTTGTAGGACTGGCTGACTGAATGATGCACGTGATGAAAGCCCTCTGTTTTGTTTCCTGCTGCCTCTAGTTCTGTAAAAGCAGAGAGAAACAGGAGCAATCAACAGGCTAGTTGTGCCTGTTAAAACTTACCACCCTTTGTACTAGAAGAGAGAAGAAATATACAGACACAAGGGCCAGAGCCACTAGTGGGACAAGAACAGCTGTGGCATTGTACAAGAAAAGAAAAGAGGAGGGGGTAGTACAAGAACAAAACCAAAAAAATTCATGGGGAGAGAAAGAAAAGATGTCCAGTAATAGAGAAACATGTGTAAGAGAACAAGGGGGACAGCAGGGAAAGACCTACAAAGGCCTGTTTTCTACTTGACTGCCCTTGTTTTGGATGCAGACTGCTTTCATACAATAAGACGCTGGCATTTAGAAATAGAGTTCAACAGGACTTAAAGGCAGCTTCTATTTGAAAAGCTTTACCGTGAGCCCGGTCCTTCTTTCCTGTTCCAGTTTTGATTATCCCAACGGAGAGCCTGATCTTGCTTTTCATTTGGGTATGGGGCAAGGAGAAAATTTTTACTGGAGTAATCAGTCCATCAGTAGCCCTGAAGGTGCCTAGTTCTACTTGTATTTTCCAATGCAAATCAGGGAAGATGCAGATAAAATAAAATGAGTGTGAGAGGGGAGTAAGAGCCTGGATCCATTGCCCTTGTAGAGGCAAAGAATGGGAGGCAGTGTGCTCTTGCCCGTGCATCTCTGCTAGTGCATAAACCCGAGTGACTTGCCTGTGATGTGTAATAGATGGGCAGCTACTGACCATACCCTTTTTTTTTTTTTTTTTTGGGGGGGGGGGTGTTTCATATTCGACCCCCTTTCTCATCCTTCAAAGCTATTTGTGATGACATCTTCAACCATAATTGGCCCCATCCTCTTTCCATTTAAATCAAGGACATAACTTCAGTTCCATTTACAGTCTACCCTCTTTATGTCTAATAGCTGCAGATGGAAATAACAAGCAATAAAATCACAATAAATCTTTTCTTATTCCATAAAATCACAAGCCTCCAGTTTGCTTTCTCAATTGCATGCTGTATTAGTCTTCTGATTCTGTTTTTAAGGGAAGGCTGGGGTTTGCTTTTGAAAGGGTTAGCAAAAGGCTACATTCCTAGCAAAGAACAATGTGCTGAGCCACACAATGGCCCATCGCAATGACACTGGCCCAGGGTATGTAGCTCTGGTTCCCAGTGCAAACTTTGCCATGTCTTGCTACTTTAGGCTCTGCTAGATGATATGATACCTAGGATACATAATGGCAAGATGCTTTATTTTGTATCTCTTACTATTAAACTAGATAAAACCAGGAAATGTAGCAAAATGCTAAATAAATGCAGAATGCATGTTTTCTAGAGTATTATTCTGTTAGCCACCAGCATATTCAGCTTTGAAAATAAGCTGTTGCACAGGGATAGTAGCTAGTGTCCATGGGAATTTTCTTGCAAACGAAACTGGATTACTTATTGTCCTGGTTTCGGCTGGGATAGAGTATTGATTAAAATACTGTTTAAGACATTTTGGAAAGATGAGTATTTAGAGGACAGCCTAATAATTTAACCACCCATCTTAGTCCTCTCCATCCCTCACAAATTCCCAAAAAGAACTGCCCATAAAATACAAGTCTAAGAAATGTCATTACAGCATTGGCTAATATAAATTGCTTGATGCAGCAATGTCAGTCTAAGAATGAGTGATTGCTCTGTAGACAAGTGTTTTCATGACTGAAATAGAGAGATGCTGGGGGCTGAAGCACCTGCAAAGTGATGGGTGGATTGAGTACTTAGATGC
Organism: Aptenodytes forsteri; assembly: GCF_000699145.1. Taxonomy (NCBI): domain Eukaryota; kingdom Metazoa; phylum Chordata; class Aves; order Sphenisciformes; family Spheniscidae; genus Aptenodytes; species Aptenodytes forsteri. The sequence continues at coordinate 1,932,920 of NW_008795035.1, forward strand.
CAGCCTGAGTCTGGTACATACCGAGGAATCAGGAATGATGTTGCTAGGTAAAGTGAAGTATTACAATAGTGCTTGACCTTTGCAGACCCATGGTTAAATCCACCAGAAGGGATACCATTTATTATAATAATTCTCATTAAAAATGTGTTTCTACTTTTCACCCACTATGAACATTAATGTGGGTGTAAAAATACAGCAAATTAGCACGCAATGAGATGTAATTCAGAGCAGAGTCTGCAGGGAGGGCAGTGCTGCTGCCTTCTCTCTACCTGTAGGATGGAGTTAAATTTGAGTCCTGTTTTGATCCCATAACTATGAACCTATCACCTTTCTTAAATGCTAGTTTCATTTAAAAGTAACAGCTTCTGAGGAAAAAAAAAAAAAAAAAAAAAAAAAAGACAGACCCCACTATCAATTCATCCAACTGTTTGGCTGAAATAGTAGCTATGTTCATGCAGCAGAAACACTGATTTTGTTTTCTGACAAGTTGGAAGCACAGAGACTATGGATGTAATTCTGCTTATGCTCTTGTTTCAAATAAGGTATAATCCAAATAACTTCTATGAATCAGATTCTGGCCTCAGTCCACTGAAACTGGAGATATTCAGATGTTAGAAGAGCAATTGCAGGTGTACACTAGTGTAAGTAAGTGGAGAATTCAGCCAAGTAGATCTGTAGAACTATAAAAGAAAGTGTAAAAGTAATTAAAATCAGGTTCAGCGCGTAATGCAGTGTTCAGCTAAGCTCATCCCATAGTTTCTATACATACCCCTGAGGTCCCAAGCACAAAAGACAGTGCACGGAATGCCAGTCTTAACTCTGAATGTCTTTGATTTCGTTGGCAGGTGTCATGATGACCTGAACATCATTTAGGCTGAAAAGAGGTTTTTTTGTGGCATTATCATATATTATATATGACATTCTAGATGTGGAGCGATTTATCTATTTTTATAGAGGTGGTAACATTAATTTTAATGTTAGTCTTTGGTATGACACAGACTTTGTCTTCATTATTCTGAAATATGGTTTGAAAAAAACCCCACAAATCCATTTTTGTTTTCAATTTGCTTTGAACTATTTTTCAACAACTCAGGTCAAGACCTAATTTCTACAGCAATCTTCACTGTATTTTATTGTACACCAGCGACTTGTACATGATTAAGGAATCCATCAGGAAAATTCTCTTTTTATTCTTTTTATCACATCCCTTTTCCCAATGTCCCACTTGCAGTATCTTTTTTTTTTTTAGTATGGGAGCTGGAATAAAATTTGAAGATGAAAAATGGATGCTGTACTTCAGAAATTGGCAAGTTCATTTCAACTACCTCCTTTGCAATTTTGCGTTTTGTAACATAACACGATATTTCAATCTTGTACATGTGCAAAAACTCATTCAAATGTTTGCAATACAGTGTCTGCTGGAGTTCTAGTAAGGCAGTATTGTTTGCTTTCAAGCCTAAGAATTCTGCCAAAAATATTCATGCTGGCAAACATCTGAGTGACCTGATTCACCAATTCATCTGGTCGTAAATAAATATTTATTTAAAAAAATATTTTTTTATATATATATGTATGTATGTCACATATGCACACATGCATATGTCTCAAACACAGAAGCCAATCAACTTTTTGAGGCTTAAAATTGGATACCTCTGATATAAGGTTTTTGTGAGTAAGGAAGTAGCCAAGCTGTCCAAAACATCGGTCCTTGCTGGTGTGTGGTGGAAAAGAGTGTGTGCACATGTTCAAAATGGAGAGCTTTAACTGATGTCTTGCTTAATGAGTAAGTTCACAAAAATTCTTGTGTTGATAATATGCTCTTTGCTGTTGATTATATAATGTATAGAGTCAAAATTGCCATCCCAGATTTACCTCTGCAAACATTATTATGCTGTGATTTCTGCAGTTGACATAAACTGTAAGGATACAAACTTTAATGAGCAGTAAGTTTAGTAGAAGTTTTATAAGATCATAAAAGGCATTAAAATTTAGATTTTTTCAACTGCAAAAGTATGACAAAGTCTATTAAACTCCATTAACAATACCTGTAGTATCTGACTTACAGTGAAAGGTCTGAGATGTGCTGCTATAGCAAAGTGCTCAATTTACATATATACTGTATAGATATGTACATATATACATATACCCCACCAACACAAAGCCTAAATAGATCGGGTTATAGGTGATCCATGGAAAATGGACTGTGTGCTAATTTCAGCACTCTGATACAATCATATCTGTTCTGTCCAAAGAAGTATCACTGCATGGTTATTACACAGGAATCAGCCTTTACAGACCAGTTGCAGACTCATTTGATCATGTGAGCAAGCAGGAGTTGTTATCTTTAATCTATGGGTTCCCACCCAATCAAAGAGAAAATTGCAGACAGCAGGTTGGACTTAGACTGATGCCCCAGTCAGGGTAATTAGGATTGTAAAAGATGTTTTCATGGGCTAGGACCCAGCACAAAAAGCTCAGGATTCATGGAAATTTATTTGGGGGTAGGTTATCAAAGGCTAGGACATGCCATCAAAAGAACACTGTTGGTAGTAGCAGAGTTTCAGGAATGCAGGAACCATAACTACCTCTTAAAGCAATTAATATATTTTAGAACCTATTTAGGAGGTTGTTAAATCCTTGTGGGAAAAGGCATGCCAATTTTGGCAAAGGCGGTAGGCAAAGCAAGGAGGAAGCTGTGTCGTGGCACAGCCAGGAACAAGGCACAGTGATGCCTTGGGAATGATGGCGCTAGCTGAGGCAGCAGGGAGATTCTTCATCACCCTCTCTTTTCCAAGCTCCAGGAGATTTTATGTGTTTATGACTTCATGGAGTCAGAATCAGTTTTAGCAGTCTATGGAACTGAGGCCTTTTTCTCTTCCCTCTCTTCTTGAGCTCTTGTTACCCAGTGGTCTTCAGCTAACTTCCATCACTTGCATATCCCAGAGGACTTATGTTTCAAACAGTGCTCCCAGGCTGATACCTTCTCGAAACTGTGTATAATGCAAAGGAGTTGGTACCAGCACAGCATTTATCAAGGTTAAGATGAAAAATCCCTTCTTGGGATTTCTCTGACAATACACCAGGTGGTGCCACGGATGTTTGCTGAGACAATGTGTAATTACTTTTCTTGTTCTGCCAGAAAAGCTTTAAAAGGCCACATGAGTTCTACTTTATCACTTGCCTCCCTCTTTTCACTCATGCTGCCTGCGACTCACTTGGACTCTGTTCTGGAAATGTCTCTGTGCTCAGTGGATGTGACCCCAATTACTCCTTCTTGCTTTTTCTCCTTCTCTTACCCTCCCTAAATGCTACTGGATTTTCTTCTTTACATTTACATTATGACTAAGAGAAATAACCCCCTGCCCTTCCCAATAACTCGATACATGAATCTGCAGTCTGCCGTCTGATGTGAAACATTTTAAGCCATATAGAACTGCTCTGTATCTTGTTGTTTAGCTAATCTGTTAATAGAACTGAGTGGACAAGGTTAAAAATAGACCTGCCTCTTAAAGCAACAATGGTTTCATTTTAAATGAAAAAGTAGTTTCCATTGATTCTGCCCTTATTGTGCTGGAGCCTTCTGATTCTGTACGTATCTAAATTAATGCAGGTGAAAGGCTCTTTTGAATAGTAATGTGTTTTCCACAGTTGCTCCTTGCCTAGTTCATCTTTGGTTGTCATGATGATCTTGTAGGGATCCTGTCCAGTCTGCCGCGGTGCCTGCTCCTATGCAGTGAAATGTGAAATTGCAGTCTTCTGCACCAGGAGTGTGAATGGCTTGTACTAAAGCAAGCATTGGTGCGTGTAATGGCAATGGCCATGAAAAGGAAGTTTGCAGCAAATCGCCCTATGCACAAGGCATGGGAGAAGGTCATTATAGGGCTGGTATTTGGAGTGAAGTTACAATTTATGTGTAAAAAATATTTTGTCAGACTCAAGGCTGAAGATGATAGTCATTCCCTCTTAGAAGTTCTTCACTGGATGGGGTGAAGGTCATGTTCATATCATTGATCACTTCTTGACTGATGATCGAAATGATCAATTACATATTTTTAATAGTGTACTTGCGTGCATCCAGCCAACTAGCTATGACTTTCTCTAATCCAAATGTCATCTGTGACAGACTTGCCATATGCAGAATTTTTCTTAGGACAGAATTACCATCAAATTGCAAAGGTATATTATCTGGTTTGGATTATCTTACCTAAATGTTACAAGTCTCCAAAGTGTTCTTCTTGAGAAAGGTATTTAAATTTCAAGATGATGAAATACCACTGATGAATACCACTCTGTGATAGCAGGAAAGACCTGAAAAGAAGACCGTCAAAGGGCCGTTCTCTCAGCACTCACAAACCATTTAAGGAAGTTCTCCTATTTCTATCTCTTTCTGGAACTTTACATCTTTTCAAAAAGTGTTTCATTTTGGAGAGAAAAAAACCAACCCCAAACCCTGCTTTTGACTCTGAATTGCATATTTTTAAGACCACAGTTGTGCTCAGCTAGTTGAGTTCTTTATAAAACTTACCCGGTAGTCTTTGTGTATGGCATGAGAATAGCTGTATAGTGTTTTTTCCTCCAGTCTTTTCTCTCTAACTCAGTTTTCCAACCTGTTTTCCTTGTATTATTTATAATTTTTCTGATCCTTTCCCAGCAATCTCTTCCAAAGTGAGCTCAAACCAGGGACAGTTTACTTAGAAATCAAACCTTCAAACTCACAGGCTCCCAGTGGTTTTTAACATGAGTTTAAATGAGCTCAAACAGCCCTAACAAGAAATATTTTGAAGTGGCATGTAAGCCTCATGCACTATTTGGCCTGGTCATGAGGACTAAAATAAAGTTTTGAGCCACCTTTTAAAAAACCAGCCCTGTAACCAGGACTGGATTCAGCTACGCTCAGGATAAGGGGCAGCTGGAGTTAACTGTCTGCTGCAGTAAACAATGCAAATGAATGGGTCTTACTCCCTTAGTGAATCCAGGCGTACTTGTAAAAATATAAGCTTGTAAGCACATGTTGGCAGAAGAGAAAGAAAGAAGCTATTTATGTGTTCAGCTACACTCAGGATAAGGGGCAGCTGGAGTCTGCTGCAGTAAACAATGCAAATGAATGGGTCTTACTCCCTTAGTGAATCCAGGCGTACTTGTAAAAATATAAGCTTGTAAGCACATGTTGGCAGAAGAGAAAGAAAGAAGCTATTTATGTGCTTAGAATTACATGTGTACATAGCCACTGTGTGTAGCACAGAGATGTCTGTGCTGTATCGGTGGCACAGTATATTTTCCTCGGTCTATCTGCTCATTTGGCTGACAGCACAAAGTACAGGAGCAGTGTTAGGAAACGGGAGCGATAACAGATGAAACAATGAAAGAGAAGGAAGTAACTCTGGGGATGATACCAGTGTCCTTGAGATAAACTGTAAGTGAGATGATAGTGTTTGAATGTGATGCTTAATGAAAAGAGATATAATATACACCACATACTTTAACATGGAGTATGGAAGTTTGTTTAGAGAGGCAAAGAGAATAAGAGCTGAATTTCTTGTCTCCTATGCTGCTAATATCTTTCTCAGACCATACAACCCAAACTAGTTCTTCAAGGAGCATTTGTTTTTCAGCACAAGTCTTAGAGCTCACCTGTCTCCAGGCAACATCAGTCACTATTCACCAAGAAATTCCAATCACCAATCTCTGGGACAGATCTGTTAATATAGCACAAACGACTATGTTCAAAACAGCACCAAGGCATGAAACTCCCTTGCCAAGGCGAACTGTGCAGCAGGTTTTGGGTTGTTAGCACTTAGAGAAGTGAAGCATTCAGCAGGGCCATGGAGCTGAGGCAGCGGCTTCTGTCACATATGTGTGACAGAGATGCTCTTTTCTAAACTTGGGCAGAAGAGGCTCGGTATAGACCTTTCAGAAGGATGTTGCAGGTCCTTACTCCCTGATTTTGTGTATATTTGCACAGATAGTGCAAAAACTTGCCTGTTTGGAAGGATTATTCTGAATTTCATGTGCCTGTTTGGAAGGATTATTCTGAATTTCTGGATGGGCTTCTAGCCACAGGCAGTTGATTTCACTCCGTTAACACCGTATAACAAAGTGAGATGCAGCAGTTTCATCCAGAGAGAGATCAAATTAATGGAACATGCCACCTGGGATCCCACAAGGGAAAATGGGAAGCTAGTGACCCTGTGACTACAGGAGGCTGCTGAAAAAGCCTAAGTAGAGGCCTCTAATGTGAAAGGAGCACAATGCGAAGGACCTCAGGTGCAGCATCCCCTCAGTCCTTGCATACAGACATTGTGTGCACTCACGGTAGCAGCAGACACATTGCCACTACATATGCACAGAGGGGACTCTCTGGAAATATGACCTTTTATGTCTCGCCATAGGGAATTTGACTGAGAGGTACTGCTGCAGTTTTACAGACTCATAGTTTCTTCTTTTGTGAGTTTTCTTATCAGCTTATATGATCTCATTTTAGTATTTTCAGGGGATTCTCTGTTTGCTCACAAGGCCAAGAGAGGAAAGAAGAAAACCTTCCTGTTCCGCACACGCACTGGTATGTAGATAAAGCCCCACATTCTTCAATCAGATTTTTAAAATTGGAATTTTGCTGCTGTTATAGTTTAGCCTCAGGCTGGTAATTTGGCGCTTGCTTCAGCCACTGGGTTCCTAATTGGAAAAAGTACAAAACAGAAAAGAGAGTCGGGAGGGGAGGGGTGGGGGTGGATCACATTTATACCAAATAACCAAGTCCCCCAGCACACGAATTCAACCAAACTTTAAATATCCATTTTTTTTTCCCCTGAAAAGATTATGCCTTTATGACAATCTCTCTAGAAAAGTACAAAATCTAATAACACTGACTTTCCATCCAACCTCTCACACACGTATCAGAGGAAAATGTCCCTTGCTAAATACAATGAAAGTTCAGTTGGGCAGGGTTATTTATTTTCTTTTTAACACTGCCATTCCCACACATATGAGTATACTTGTTCTATCTGTGCACGTATCTACATAGATGATATATATCACTAGTACACATAATTCACAGGGGCTCAGTGCAAAACTGAAGAATTTTCTCAATTCTGGGCCAGTTTTCAAAACTGAAAATGAGCCACACCAGTGCCACCTACAAACTTTTTCTCTTGATGTGGCTAGGAATGCAGGTGGATGTCACTAGGCTTTAAACTTCTTTGGATGTTATTAGAAGGCTCCAAGGTTTCTTTTCAGCCTGTGAAAGCTGTCTTGTGGAATAATACACCCTTAGGAGCCCAGCATTATGTGAACAGGACTTCTGGGATGTGAGGACTGGGGGGAATCCTGCATCAATGGTCTCTCACATTGTGCTCTTCAGGTGAGAAGCTTCTATGTATGCTACTTAAGGAGCTGTGGGCAGGCAGCATCTCTGGAGACCTGCTTTGTTGTCGATGTTATTTTGGCCCTGAATTCCTCATCTTGCCAGTTCTCTGAAGCTGTTGCCATGGTGCAGGAGCTGCACCTCTGTGGGTACATATGTATAGATAACCCTGTGTCTGCTCTAGTGAGGGGGGAAATTTGTCCCACAGCATTCAGCAGTGTAGGTTTAAGAGCATATGTTAGTGTAGTAGGTGTAGTAAATGGGATTTTTATAATATACTGTTGTGAGCAGTGGCTTTAGAATCCAAGTCTGTTGTATTTTTTGTTGTATGTGTAAGTTTACTTAGAAACGTGTATTAATTGAAAGGAATGCTTTTACTCAGCCAGGAGTTATTGACCAGTTTGACAAAAAATGTGCACTCTACAAAGCTTAAATTACATAATTGTTCAAGGACTAGTACCTCCTGTGGCATCTTTAGTTAGAGGAAAGAGATAGTTACATTAATCGGGACTTCTGAGGATGCTGATAACGATAATTCTTTTCTAATGTACTGATATAACTCTCAATTGTTTCATATTAAGCCGAGAAAACGGGAAGAGTTAGAAGATGGTACACATTTTAATAGAAGCAATAATTCTGCTTGAAGGGTTGTCTGAATGCTGCGCTGGGGAAATGAAACCAATAGATCCCATTTTACTGAATATAGCTGTGTAGGAAGAAAAGGTCACAGTCCTGGGCCTAATTCTGTTACTGTTTTGAAGCTGATGTTAGTATTTTTCAATTTATTTTATGGTTTTAAAATGGGGACAAACATATAGATGTAATAATTACTGCAAACCACAAAAGATTTTCTTTGTTTGGACCATATGCTATAAGCTTATTAGCCAGTGTGACTCAGCTGCCTTCCGCTGTCCTCAGTTATGTCAGTTTACTCCAGGTAAAGATCCAGCTCACAATATTTCTTTCCTGCTGATGATTATTTTGTGCTGATGGACTATTAGCTATTATGGGCTACTCAGCTATCATCTAACACGCACTGCATTCATACCCAGAAGTCTTGCTAAGTGAGTAGTAACAAGTAACTGCCTTTGAATTTTCATGAGCTAAGCATCGTGGGTCAGATTCTCATTTAGTCTAAGGCACCTCTAGATGCTGTGGCATTATAAAGTGGCCTTATTGTGGATATAAAATAACCCTAGCCTTTTGAAGAATGACGCCACATGATTTCTCATAGCTCTCTCATTTACCATAAGCACTTTGCAGTCTGATCCCATTTTCCTTTATATTGTTTCCTTTTGGGAAGTCTAAGTGGTGAAATCCTTAATGCAGGCCTGGGGTTGGTAGCCTCCGAACCTCAGAGGAAAATGATCCCTGCCAAACCTCATTAACACTGTCTGTTAATAAGTACTATGTCATGAGGTTGTCATTGTTGTTGCAAAATCTGGACCTATTTTAGTGCTGTACCAAATAGTGATGATGCTTAATAAATAATACCTTACTGGTCAAACTACTAGTTGAGGAGATGTGTACAGCTTTTAATTAGTGTCTTTCAGTATTACCCCCCCTAATTAAAAAGGAGTCCAGAGCTCAGTTACCATTTATAGAAGATAAGAATTGAAAATACTGTAAAAACCTCAAACTATCATTATTTTCATGCAATGAAAAATCTGTCCAGCTTAGCTAATTTGAAGTCATAGGTATGTAAAATCATCACAGCCGATAACTGGAATGTTTTTGGCTGACAACACCCTGTTCTCTGGCATTGAAATAGTTGCCTATTCTCATTGTTAGAGTGACACACTATAGACACACTATATAGAACAATCTGAAAGGTTTAAGAGTTAATAGGGTTAATATACCTGGCATGGTGTACATAATTCCTTAAGGAAATTCTTCCTCTCCACTAATTCTGAAGTAGTGCTGTTGCGTGCCTTTCGCCATTTATAAGGCAGTGTTGTCTAATTGTTTTCCATGAGAACAGAACTCAAGAACTGTTGGCTTCAAATCCCTTGTCTATTCCTAGCCCATTGCGAGTCTTGGGGAAAACTTAGTACCTCAGATTTACCTCAGAAAAAGTAATAATAACTCATTAGCCCAATTCACAAGGCTTTGCAAAAATTACTGTACTCTTTTTAAAAAAAATTATTTTACTATGTAATAGAAGTGCTGAGTTCTATAGCAGCATCTACAACAATGCTATAAGCTTGAGTAGAATAAAAAAAAAGTAGATATCATGAGACCCTGTGTTTTCTAAAAACTGAGAGAATTTTTTTTTTTAAATATTCCTATATTTTTCTTTTGGGCCACTTTCTACCCCCATAGGGTTTATGCTCTAGAGACATTTACATTACTCTATAGTTATACCACCTACTTTCCCAAGGTTTCTAGGAAAAAAAAATTGTGCTGCCACTACCTTTTCTGTATCTATTTCTGTGACTAAACAGAGGACTTCATTCTTCTGCAATATTAATCTACTTCATTTCATAAGGATCAAAATGAAATGAATATTTGCAAAGGTCAAGTTACAGTATATGGCAGGAAAAACATGCCAAAAACAATTAAAATCACTAGAGCTGTATAGAAAAGTCACACACCCCACATTGCTCACAGGTGCCCTGTGTGAAGCCCAGTCCAATAAATGTCAGTCCAGTCATTTACGCTAGGAGAGTGCCAGCCATGTAAAAAGAAACAGAAGAACAGATGCTTTATGAGAAACAAGCCCAATACAAATAAACTCAAAACTGATTATAAAAAATTCGCACGAAACAAGTATTAAAACGCATGTGAACTGCATTTGGGATTCTGCGAATGTTTTGTCTATGTTTGGGATTCAGTGAATGATTTGTAAAGCAAGAGGCAAATAATTTTTAGTGTTTTGTAAGTCTTTTGAAACCTTGCCTCTGCATCTCTGTGAGTTTATTTTTATTTTATTTTCTTTTAATTCCTCTGTCTTTCTCTCTATGTTCTTTGAACTTCGGTTTTCAAAAGGCCAAAATGTCCACAAAAGTATGGTGAAATTTAAGAATTTCATCTGAGGGGTGTGTGTGTTTGTTTTTGTTTAAGTGCTGAGGACTAAAGGTTTGACTTTAGCATATGTTTTGAAAAGCTTACACACTCCTGACTTTTTGGGAACTAGGACTGGCTTTAAAATCTGCTAAACAAAGCAAGTTATGTGGGTTTAGTGTTTATTGTAAAGTTTTCATGGTTAAAGCTATTATCACTGATGAGAAAGCCAGGTGCATCAGCTACCCACGCTTTCCTTCCCTGTTGGCAAGTGTTGTCTGTATGTGCCACAGTCATAGCTGGAGAATCTAGCACAGGCTGAGAACTACTTGAGTATAAGAGTATTACACAGTACTTGAGTCTAAGAGTTTATAACTGTTAGATAAATGTTTATAGAGTCACATCTTTTTTTTTTTTTTTAAATTAATGTTATGCTTCCTATAAGCCAAGGATCTCGTAAGAGGCTATGGATTCTGGTCTGGTGACATTTTTAGTAGTCCAATTTCATGCAAGGCACAACCACCTCCAGATATAGGCATCCTAACCGAATCCAGTCTACAGTGCTGCTGGCCACTTCTGGCCTGCTGAGATTTCTGAAAAACTGGAATCAAACACAGCTGAGCTGAACAAATTTTTAAAGGAAAGTCAGATGTGGATTTGATTCTTTTTTTCTTTTATCCAAAATAAATATAGGATCCCTGAAAGTTCTGGAATATGTAGACCTCAAGCTTGAAATTTTATACTCATAAAGACTAGTGCAGAGCAAGCAGCGGTAAAACTCACCAGATAAATTGTCTCAACTCTGACCAGAGAGACCACCCTTTTGGTTAAAAAGCTAACTTGTGTACCTGCTAACTTGTGTCCTCTGCTTTTCTGCTGAAAGCGTCGACAAGGGACTCATTCCCACTAGCAACTGGGCTGAAGCCGCACATTCATTTCATATATGCCACCGAACAGATCTGTGATACTAATGATTTTCAGACTCTATGAACTGGAGTTGGATCTGACCGTGTGACCAGGAGGTTAAAGGCTCCAAATCCAATTACCGAACCCCAGAGATACCAAGTCACTTTTGCTTAAACATGACGTCAGCACTGATGAAAACTGTAGTGAGCTATTGTATTCAGCCAGGTAGACCAGCAACACAAAGGTGAGTTGCTAGGATATGCCCCTTTCAGACAGCGTATTTCATCTCTTCTCCTTTTCCAGACATGGTATTCATCTTTCTTCAGAAAGGAAGTGTCGAGTAGTTGAGAAGGATCCTGTGAACATAAAATATACAATCCCATCCTCGGCACCATGCATATGTTAAGTATTTGAGAATACTGGGTGATTTCCAAGTGAAAAATTGACTACTGCACATCGTTTATTCATGGCCTATCTACGACTGACATTTGATATTCAAGATTCATGCTTGGCAGCTGGTTGATGCCACCTCTTGCCAGTCTTCTTTCTGCTGGTGCTGCTGTTCTGTCACAGCTGAGAGTGACACACACATGCACACAGGCGAACAGTGGCTGACAAAATGTAAATGCACAGGGCAAGAACATGAATAGTTCTGCTTCTGAGTCATTCCTGGTGCCCTTCTTCCTCGTTCATGTGGCTGTGTGATGGCAAAGGCCCAGTTTATGTGCGAGGAAGACCTCAGTTGTAGGCAAGTTTTGTGACACTGGTGGGCAAGGAGTTTTACTGGAACTAGACTTTGGTTGGGAAGAGCAGAGGGGGTTAATTAGGGAAAAATAAGAAACACAAAGCAAGACAGGAAAAAGTAGAGGCTTAATAGTAGCAGAACCACTGAACTGATAAGTTACTTTGATCTGTCTGATGGAGATGTCAGAGAAGAACTAGGGTTCAGCCGTATTTTGTACACAGTTAGGGCTTTTCTTGAGGATCTGCTCTAGACCTGTTATGTTGTTATGATTGTTTGAGGTTTTTGGAGGGAAATTAAAGTCCCCTAAAATCAACTAATAAATATGACCTTATGACTGTTATGACTGAGAGGAAATATTGTGCAAAATCGTATTGGAGAGCCCAGAACTGGACGCAGTGCTCCAGATGAGGCCTCACCAGTGCCAAGTAGGGAGAAAGGATCACCTCCCTTGACCTGCTGGCAGTGCTCTTCCAAACGCAGCCAGGATATTGTTGCAAACTTGCTGAGGGTGTACTCTGCCCCATCGTCCAGGTCATTAATGAAGATGTTAGACAGTATTGACCCCTGGGGGTCTTGCTTCCAGCTGGACTTTGATCAACTGATCACAAGCCTCTGGGCCTGGTCATTCAGCCAGTTTTCAGTTGACCTCACAGTACACTTTGGCATTGGAGAGGAATTGGACAAGAGACTATTGGCTCATGTTACCTCAGAGCTGAAGGTATTCAGAATGCAAAAGCATTTTCCTTTTTTTCAGGGAGGGTTCTTTCTTTCACAAGATGACCTCTCCAGAAGACTATAAAAACAACAAATAGTAAATTTCAGAACTCCTCTGAGAAATGTCTAATAAATGATATTGCATTGCTGTTAAGCGCATTGTCTTTGCTGAGACATACAATATAAATATCAATAATTATAATTTAACTACTGCTATAAATAGTATTGTATTCAGTTTTGTTTTATAAAATAATTTTAGTCTCTGTGGACACAGGAACAATTTATGTGTGTTTACAATATTACTGACCATTATTCCAAATGAATTAAGATAAAGGTCTGTTCCTCCTTGGGTGAAAATCATTTGGCCAGTTTCTTATCTGGAAAAGCCTCACACCAACCGCTTCTAGTATATACATTGCATGAAAAGAAAGAAGGACGAAGGAACATTTTGTAGGAAGATATGGCACAAAGAGAAGAAAGGTAGAGACCAGAAAGGAGATGTGATAAAAAGGCAATATTAAAAAAACTTTTTAGCTAAGGAGGGTGATTTTTTTTTCCCCCTGAACAAAGGCAGAAGCAGTAGGCTCAGGATGTCTCATGTACAATCCTTCTCAGAAACAAGCTCATTCACTGAATGAGCTCTGCTCCACTGGAAGTGTTTATTTCCACTGCCAATGGGCAGCCTCATTTGGCAGATGAACACTACCAGTGCCTAAATACTGCTTTATTTCCTCCATTCCTTCACAACTGAGAACTACATAGACTGCAGGTAACAGGAATGTCAAAGAATGGCAGCTGTGGATGTAATGTTAAATGAACTCCTTTCAAACTTACATCTTATTTATCTAAGTGCAAGTCTCAAATATTTTACTGTGTTCAGGTCTTCAGAGTCGATGCTATTCTTCATATGCCTTCATGTGCTCTGTGATTGCGTAGACCAAGACAAACAGAATCATACAGGTTGGAAAAGACCTTTAAGATCATCGAGTCCAACCATAAACATAACACTGCCAAGTCCACCACTAAACCATGTCCCTAAGTGCCACATCTACACGTCTTTTATATACCTCATGTTCCTAGGAGTTGAGCATGGGCTCACACAGTGGCAAAATTGCAACAACAATTGTATGCACTGCTTGTCAGAATGGAGTGCTGTGTGATAGGAAAAGCTGTTGTAAGCCAGTTGAAGTAAATACATCTGAAATAAACTATCACGCCTTAGGAACTTCAGTGATGGCTGTTTGGAGTGAATATTACACATGGAATAACCTATTCTTACTTAATTTATTCTGTTTAAAAAAAAAATAGAATGCTGTCTTTTGAAAAGGCTCTTTTTTAGACAACCTAGAAGACAAAGCTTGATTCTTTATTAATAATTTCCCAGGCAAAACTGGGACTAGGTATCCATTTGCAGATGAGAAAGGGATAAAATTCATATGTTGTGTTCATGTATATATTTCCCACTGGGATACATTTCAAACAAAACAATGAAGAAAAAAAAAATATATTTGTTTTAAAGAGCTAAATGAGGGTGGAGGCTAGAATGGGAGTTGAACATGTCTGGGCTTGGTTTCTTGTTTTGGGAGTTTAACGTTAGATACAGCCTAGAGACTCCTGGGGATTATAAAAAATTGAATTTTTGTGATGTAGGATTTTATGGCATTTCTGAGGTATGAAACGTTCTCAACCATTCCTGCAAGCTCAGGCAAGCTTAACATCACCTCCTCAGCATGATTGGCTATTTCATTATGCAATAGAGAAGCAGTGGAATTTGTTTAAGATTTAAAAATAAAGCTTCATATGCAAGGGGCAATTTACTAGGATTTAAATGTCTCTAAAGGAAAGATTTAAATCTGTATAGGAAAATATAGGCACATTTTCTCTATTACCATTTCTAAGTCTTCATGTATACACTGTAAATCCCGAGGGGAATATGTGCAGGACTTCATTCTAGAGAAGTGTACACAGTAGGTTAGTATTTTACTTTTTGCCCATGAGGAAAAGTGAAAAGGACACTATTGCCTTCAAAAGGAATTGTGCTGAATTAATGACTTCGGTGTTCTTCCAAATACTGGTGCAAACAGTGAAAATAGAAAATTATATTTATTTGTTAGATGCCTTGTCTCTAAAGTGTAATTTAAAAAAAAAATCAATGGTGCCGATGTTCAAATTTTCATCACCAAGTTTCAGCTCTTATGCCCATCTCCATTTTAATTTGCATGTTGTGTTTTAATGAGCAAACAAACTGTTCCTGAGATCCATTAGATCTTATGGGTTGCGCTGTGTCTGTTCAGGCCACTTCCAACGCACCTTGTTTGACTAACCAGCACCGAGTACGGCTATCTACAGGTATAGAGAGCAGAAGTACCGCAGTCAGTAATGGAGCCTCATGGTTGCTCTAATTTACACCAGATGGACAGACAAATACACAACTAGCCATGGATCAGGGAAGTACAAGTTTAGCCTAAAGACACCCTTGTGCTGTTTATCCTTTGCTATCGCTGCCATTTCTGTACTGGAAGAGACTGGTCTGTGTTTTCAGCAGCCTATGTACTTTGCCTTTACAACATATGAAGAAATATACATTTGAATACCAAATTTCGTACTACTTCTTGGACTGCAGAGTCAAAACATTCTCCTTTGGCATGTAAACTGCATGTACGTCTTCTGATGGGAGGTATCCTCCAGACTGAAAAATACAACCTAGTCTCTCTCTCTTCCCCTCCCTCCGGTGTTGGGATGCTGAGACCAGAGCGTCTGAGCCGTGTGGTCGATTAAGCTGTAAGCTGCTGAGCATGAGTTAGGGGGTCACTGCTGCACTTTGTGATAAAGTCATACTGATGAACAATTAATGCCCAGAACTTTAAACACGTAACAGGCTTACATAACGAGATCACAGTAAAATCCACACCCCCTTTGGTGTGAAGTATCAGCATTGGTTACGTCAGCAATCCCAAACACAGGTATCCGAGAGTTTAAGACAGGAAAGACTGTTCTGTTTGATTAGATGCACACAGAGAAAGGGATGACCTGAGCTGGAAACCAGGATGACTTAAATTGTCTGCAGATGTTGTGGGATCTTTCTGCAGATAGTTGATGATGCCAGATCCCTGGGTAGGGCAGGTGTCACTTGCAGGCGTAGCTTTTAGAGACATTGAATCCCTGTGAAATAAAGGTAGGGGAGTTGTGAGATTAAGATTTGGAACCAAGATTGAGAATGTCTTTTTTGTTAATATAAGCCAATTATTTTAGGGGGAAAAAAAAGGGGGTTTTAGTATGAAATAAAAACCTTGCACAGGATGATGGAAAAGGCTTCGGAATTAGCATAGAAGGCTCACTGAGAAATGAATCTGTACCTTTTTTTCCACCCTTCCTCTCCCTCTTTTGTACACCTGGCTGATGAAAAAGGTTCTTTTACTCTGTATGAACCGCGGGTTTTAAGGATGTTAATTAAAACTAGTGTTTTGATGCCATTGCACAGGCTACTTAATCAATTAGCTGTATTTGCAAAGCACTTTTAAGGACTAATTACTGCCAAATAATAAGTGGGTTTCTTTTATTAACTTTCAGAAATGGAGGATGCCAAGAGGAGAGGAGCCTTGTGTCAGTACTCAGCAGGCAGCTTCTGATCCTCTCTCATTCTGATTCAACACGAGCAACCAGGTCAGAGTTCTGACACAGCAGCAGGTTTTGTGTAAAGTAGGGCAGTTACACATATAATAGCTGTTAGGCTTTGCATTTGGAGGTGTGCTTTTTTTTGTCTGTGTGGACTTGGGGTTTGGGTAGGTTAGATGAGACAGGCTGCTCATATTCCTGGGAGCATGCGGTTCAAATACTTAAGCCTGTGGTCAGTTGTGTGTCTGATCTGCTGCGGGATCAGCACTCCGCACTAGCGAGGTGGTGGAGCAATGCTCACATGCTGGTACTGTTGCCCATGTGGGCAAACAGGAGGATTCCTAAGAGGCTCAGAGTAAGTACACCATTCCCTCCCTGTTCCTCCCACTCAACACTGCTGTTCGCCACCTGTAGTGGTGACAGACCACAAGAAGCAGATTTGACAGGCTCCAGTTACGCTCCATTTTCCTTTCTGGGAAAGGACAATAGAGTTTCATGGTGCATTAAATGCAAACTGATGGACATTGGAGAGGGAGATATTCGTCATTTAGGTACTAATATCAACGCTGCATGATGTCTGACATGAATGATTTCTGGACAGTCAGGCTATTGAACCATCGACAGAAGTGTTAGAAGCAGAGGTGTAATAGTACCGGTAAAAATAATGGAGAAATTGCATAGCAGTTTGTGGCTAAGAGAGGAAAGAAAACCAGGAGACATATATTCTAGTCTTGATTGAATAATATTTATTTGATTTATCCATACTAAGCTCATAGAGTGTCTTTCTTGAAAAGAATGAAGTAGAAAGCTCCTAGGGATGTACATGGTGGGCGTCTTTGCAATATAAAGCAAGCAGCTACAGAGAGAAACATTTCAGATCTCAAGAGAGAAGGGTGCTGTTATTGTCAGCAGTTCCATACTGTGAAGAGCAAGCAATAATTCACCAATGAGATATGTTCTTAAACACTTCCCTGAATAGAAATTAAATCATTAAATTAAGGCCTAAAGATCCAATCCTATCTTTGGTAGATACAACAGCAGAAAGCTGAGTAATACTTACAGTCCTAAATAATTGTATTGACTTCAGTGGGACTCTTTGGGAGATTTTTCTTTAACTTTGGTATAAAAAAATTGCAGGACTGGACTCCAAGCATGCCAGAGGGGCAGAACAAAGAGATTAGAATTGTCATTGGTCCCCTGTTATTCTAGTGTCATCCACAATGGCATGTAGGAAAAGGGGAGGTTTTGGAGAAACCTTAGAAATAGAAAAAATAATTTAAAGGTATGTATTACAAATCTCCCTTTGTCTTCAGTATTATCTATGTACTAAAAAAAAGGAATATAAAATTGAGGATGGTGCATTCACTTCTCTGCTAAAATATAAGTGTGCATAAGTAAGTCTGCATTTATAGCTCAGGTTTTTAACCTTAACGTGCAATTTCTTTGCTTGTGTGAGAGTTAGTAGGAAGATTAACATCTCTTAGATGCATCTACAGTGCTTGTTAACCTATTACCTCTTTTAAGGCATAAAGGAATAAAAGTATAAAAGAATATGAAAAGAACAATATACCTTGTGGTGAAAATTAAGGTCATGTGTTTACACGTTGATGCAGTAAGGTTACTGAAGAACTATTCTAATTAATAGTGTAAAAACTCTTACAGACAGGTAGTGGACTAGTTGCTGTGATCTATTACATCCCTTTGCACTATTCCAGCAGCACCAAAGAGCAAGTAACTTTACAGAAACACCTGGGGATATCTTTTGAATGCTTGTTTCTTCCTGTGCCCTAGACCTTTGTAGTCTTCAACACAGTAAATAATACAGTTATCCCCAGATATCTGGCTGGCATACTAGGGATTTAGGCAGCAGTAATTTTGAGCAACTGTGCCCCTTCTCTAAGCTTACCTTATGGTCTCATTTTAGCAAAGCATATCCAGATATGAAAACTGGACAATTTACTTCAGGAAACTTCTCATTTCAGTAATTCTACTGTTTCGTGTGTGGAAGTGCTACTTAGTCCCAGTCTAGAACCCCCTGTTCTTCTATGCATTAATAATATGCCTGGGGATGCTGCCTTCTACATGAATATGAACTGAGTTTCTATTAATGGATATTGTGCATGCTAGACAGTAATCACCTAGCAAAAAAAATGGTAACTTGAAAAGTTGGTGTTTCTGAGATTGCAGCCTGCCTGGCTAAGCATAAACCCACTACTTGTTTCATCTAATTGTCCTCTTAAAGAACCACAGATTCCCATTTTCATGAAATCCGTGCATGCCAGATTTCAGCCTAAAACATACTTTTACACACAGGTTACAAAGCCTTAGAGACATACTCCCATTGACTACAGCAGTGTGAATTGTGCTCATCTTGGATTTAAGTGCTGCTATTTATTAAAGTCTTGTCACTAGATGCATCCTTCCATTAAGACAGACGTGAAGCAAAAGTAGATGAATGGTTCAGAGGGGGTGTAAAGAGAGAATCAGTCCCGCAGGCTTATGAAAGGCTGGATATGAGGAAATGCACAAGAAACCCTTGCATTGAAACTCAGTTGGTTGTTCCCATCTTATATGAACTTTGAGAGTCCATAAAAACAAGGTTGATATTTGATCTCCTTTTGAATCAGTTTGCTTTGTGATGGTATCATGCAATAACTTTGCTGAGTAGAATTTCAAAATCCCCATTCAGTGTCTTGGATTTGACCCACGTATTAATGAAGACTTTATACTGCCCTTGGAAAATGAGTGTTTAGAACTCTCCTTGTTTCTTTGGAGGGAAAAGGTGTTTTATGCGTTTTCAAGTACTGGTCATCTTTTGTCTTCTCTCCTTTCTTTTTTCTTTCTTTTTTTTTTTTTTTATGATGATGATAACCATGGTGACTTCTGACACATATGTTCACAGTAGTTTTTCTTTTCACTTTCTAACTAGAAAAATGAAGCTATTACCTTAGAGTAGAAAAGGGATCTTCTGCTGAATCCTCTTGACTAGAGTTCAAACAGTAAAAATGTTTTAAAGCCCTGGATGCTTTTAATGAAAAAAAGGACACGTTGACTTCAACATTATGTTTGTAACAGACACCATTGCAGAAGACGTCTCAACTGAGCATCATCCAATGGAAAAATATTTGTCAGGTTTTGCAACTTATTTCATGCTTTTCACCCTCCTTGGGGATGTTCTGTAATGTCTAACATTTGAATTCTCTCCCATTTGTTTGAACAAGTGTCCTTCCTTGGAATTTATTCAGTTAGTTTTTTAATATGGCAATAGTGAAGAGAAAAATATTTTTAAAATGTCAGGGGGTAATGTGATAGGAACAGTACCTGAAACTGCTTTTTAACATATTGACTTTAAAAGCAGTGTCAACTTGACTAACAAGTAAATATAGAGTGGATGAGGTAAAAAAATTAAATACTTCGAATATTCAGTATAGCCCTCTCTGGAGTCCATATGGTTAGCATTCGCCTGTCACTGTTTGAATTCAAATGCAATAAAAACATAAGGAAGCGCAATGGCAAAGGTCTCATCCTGAGATCAGATGAAGAAGGAGAGGATAGCTGGTAACAACTAGCTTATATCTAATCATAAGGCATTTTATTCAGGAAAGACAGGGAAAAAATTCCAGACACTTGGTTCACATAAACTTCAAATGATGTATGTTTCCAAAAGACACAGAACTTAGTACTTCATTTTCATAGTATAGTAATCAAACTTTGATTTGTGCTCAGAAAAAATTGTAATTCATTGTTAGCAGCCAGTGCTTACTATTAGATACCGCAGAATAACCAGGGCTATCTCCTATTGCAAAGATCTGTAGGTAAACCCATTGTTCTTTGACTGAAAAAAACCCCAACTTTATTTTCCTGCTCTATTGCAGGACTTTTGAGGATAGTACATAGTTGATTGTTTCTGTCTCCAAATATAAAGATTGTTGTTGTTGTTGTTGTTGTTATTATTATTATTAATTTGGAATTGCAATTCTCTATTTTCTTTGGTTTCTTTCTTCACAAAGTAGCTTGATAAGAAACGTGAAACTTTGGATTCTGATTTCCTCTTCATAGAAAGCCAAAGACCTACCTTGGGAAGAGGTGAATTAATTGTTTACATCATCGACTCACTGGAAAAGAATATGGTTTCCAATAACCTCATCTTTAATAAAAACAGATTCTCAGTCACTACAAGTAGGAAAACTGGCATTGTCCTGCCATTCAAAGCCCGGATGATTTCACTTTATCTGCTCCTAATTGTTTCTACTAAGGTTGTATTAAAAATGTAAACTTACAAACTGTTGTTATTTTTGTTCCAACCTAACTAGCAGCATTAATAGCAGAGCCTCATTTGCATGATCACATGGTTACTGGCAATCTGCATCTTGGAAAACTTGGACTCTGAACAGCCCTAATTAACAGCAAAATGGAGCCGGAAATTAATTGGCATCAAACTAGGTGGAGAATAGAACTCAGAGAATAGAACTGTCTTGCAGTCTGGTTCCCGACTCACAAATCTGTATGCACAGCAAATATTTCTTTCTTACCTAGATTAGAATAAGATTTCCACCTGCAGTGTGGATTTTTCCTATCTTTATTTTTTAGAACTTTTTACTAACTTTTTGATATTTAGTAACCTTTAAGCATAGCCAATAATGTTTTATATATTTGACTA
Organism: Aptenodytes forsteri; assembly: GCF_000699145.1. Lineage (NCBI taxonomy): Eukaryota > Metazoa > Chordata > Aves > Sphenisciformes > Spheniscidae > Aptenodytes > Aptenodytes forsteri. The sequence continues at coordinate 1,953,923 of NW_008795035.1, forward strand.
AACAGTATCTTATAGTCATAACAGGAAAACTGGCTGGGAACTATTTGCTCTTTTTTATTTCTTTAAGTTCTGTTTGGGGTTTATTTCTTTCCTGAATGTATGTTAACATTAAGTTCAAGGCAAGGAAAGAAGCTGGAAATACTGCGGTACAATATTATTTTGGATGGAAGTCATATCTATGAGATGAAGTTCAGACCAAAAAACTGTGATGATTTTAGCTGTTGATTATTTATCTAAAGGCAGTGACAATTAATCTTTATTGTTTACCGAGGCCAAAGATTTATCATGGAAGTGATGTTAATTGGCTCAGACTATTTCCTTGGGAAATCTAGGATCTTATTTTCTAACAAACCAACACTTCAGAGGCCTAGAAATTTGTGGTTTGGCATCTATCTGTTTGAAATACAATTTCCACAGACGGTCTGCAGCATTTAGATTGTGATGTGGTCTAACATCAGGCACTAGATGAACGCTTGCAGTTGAAAGAGCAAGGGTCTGAGGTTTAGGTGTTACTTTGAGCCAGTGATCATCAAATCTAAATTGTTTTATGTTTGCTGGCTTTTCACATTTTTCAGATCCATCCATTCTCTAGCCATTTTGGTTGCTTACTGTCACTTCTAATGTAACCCATTAACCCTGTTCTCTCCACTGCAAAAATTTATAGCTAGGAGACTGGCATAATTTCATTCAGAAGCAGTTTTATTAAACTCCTACAGTGCAGCATTTCTTTTCTGCTTCATATAAAAACCTGATACTTTTGGGTTTCTTTATGAAAGCACAATCTGAAATTTAGTAGGAAATGGAACTATTGGGAAATTAGTTATAAAGATGGCAGTCTAATACAATCTTGTTTTAAAATTTATGTTATTTCCAGTGATTAAGCGGCGTTTTAGCATTGCCTGGAGTGCTTCATTCATGGGAATGATTGAGGAAGTAATTACAGTGAGCTACCTCTTTGACAGTGTCTGCAAACACTAAGATTGTGCTACCAGATTAAAATTACATTTACATCCCAGAAATTATTACCATTTTAGAAGAAAAAAGCTACAGATTGTAGGGAGGAAATACTACAAGCCAATCCACATGTTTAGTATAATTTTATCCATGTTTCAAAAAAAAATTATAGCCATTTATGCAGTTATAAGAAATTTCTCAATGTATTATCTCAATATATCAGTATCTCAATATATTTGAACAGAGCTATTAGCTATATCACAATCCTGCGTGTTGTAAGAAAGGAGCTACTAGTCTGAAGATTATTTTTAAGATGTTTCTCAGTTTTTTAGTCCATCTCATCATCATTATAGAGCACAAATCCCTTGAAGAAGAGTCTGCTTTTGGGCAGCAGAAGGGAGAAAGGGAGTCAAGGTTACTGGAAACTAAAAGAAGCTATCCACAAAAATTCTGTAACTTTATCTTCCTCCCCTCACCTGAGCACTGTGAGATGCTCACTTTTCTTTTTTATCAGGGGCAGAGCTAGTACTGATGCCAGTAAGACTCAGCGGTAATCACCCTCAATTTGAATACAGGGATTATTCAGGGCCTGAAAGCAGAGGGGCTTAGCAGGGGAATTGGTGTTCCCCTGCCAGGCTGGTTTGATGCAGCCACATACTTGCTGAAGAAACAAGTATTACTTGATTCATTTAAACATAAGCAAGCAGTTTTGGATGTAATTCTTGCTTTTACATCAGAAATGTCCAACCTTATCTGTATGTAGGCAAAATGGATATTTAAAAGAAAGAAAAAAACCTTCTGGGATGTTGAATCATCCAGATTTGCTGTGACTGATGAAATCATCCCTTCCCTAAGCACAAGAACTCTGCTCTCTTACTGCGTAGATGTTGGATGCAGCCAGGCACCATAATGCAACAATGGGCCATTAAATAAGGCACTTCTAAAAAGGTCATTTTTTTCCAAATCACTATGCTTGCACTGTGGTAAAATTAATTATAATAAATACAGTGGCCATAAATTTGTTTTTATAACCTCTTGTCTTCAATCTAGAATAAATTAGTAATCATCATAACAGGCTATGATATTAAGATTTATGGTCTAACTTTATCCCCAGTGTTATTTCAGTGTTGCACCAGGAGTGACTTAGATCAAAGTGTCTATCCTGTGAGTTATAGAAGGTGGGGAGCCGCCTTCTTCCTTTCCATTATTAATCGCACTGTATTGCCTCCACCTAGAGAAAATCTGTCTTTTTGCTGTGGTTGCTCTTACTCTTTCAGTATTTTTTCCACTGTGCTTGTGAACTTTTCCACTATGCCATGTCGTTTTGCCTTTAAGGTGAAGGCCCTATGATAAAAAAATTCACATCCCTGAGCTTTCTCTCTACAAAGTAGTTCAGAAGTAAAAGTTTGAGGTGCACTGCTGGACCATACATAGTTGAATTCTTCCTACCTGTCACCTGAAAGAACGTCAGTAGACTCAGTACTTCAGTGCTTGTTTGACAGAAGTCTTTGTCCCCTTTTGTTGTACCAAAAAAGCTTTTTACTGATCTTCGAGAGCAGAAGGCGGAAGAAAAATGACCTTTTAACCTGCCTGAGAGCAAACTGCTTTGGACCAGTCGGGATTACAGGTGTTTAGTTCTCTGTTTAGCCCTTTTTGTGACTCAGCACCTTGCAGAAGTAAGTCTTTCTACACACATGCCCAGGAAAGTAGTGAGTGGTTCAGATAGTGGCAAGTAAGGCTCAACTTTTTTTCAAAAGGGATCGTCCTGGCTATAGAATTTGCTATCCTTCATAAGGAAGAGGATTTATTTCCACTGCTTCCTTTTAAGTGCATCTGCTTAGAAAGCAGTATTTCCTATGAACATTTTCAAGAAGGATTGCTTTCTTTCATTGTTTTATATTTTAAAAAAATCTAGTTTCTTAAACCAAGTTTGTCATTTTTGGTTTTGTTTTTGTTTTTTTAATTGGGAAATTTCTTACAAAACAGAGTTATCATGAAGGTTTTCTTGTCCATAAAGAGGTTTGAATGGAAACATTCTATTATCTATTATATAGATACTCTATATAGCTAAATCTATTAGCTATCTAGATAGCTATATCTATTATTAGGTGCTCCTAAAATACCTGCTTTAATCTGGGTCGGTATAGATCTGAAGAGCAAAACAGATTATAGGACAAAATTGCATTTGTACTATTATTATCAATTATATAATGCTAGTTGTCAATTTTGAACAATGTAAAAGAACTTATGGCAATCTATCTCTAACAGCCCTAAGAAAGAGAAATTTGGTAGTTAAGAATGCTGGGTGAAACTCTGCTCTGTAACAATAGTATGACCGCTTTGAAGTCATTACAGTGAACTGCAGGAAAATTATTCCCTTTTAGATTTCATAATCTGGATATTACAGTAAGTGTGGATATTACAGAACCATCTTAAATACTTTTTTGCTAATATCCAGATTTTCTGTATAAATCTGTCTTCTCAGCAAAGAATCAGTAGTGCTAAACATACTTGTAATAATTAATACATGATTACACCAAAGCAAAAACTATATAGATTTATAGGATTCTTTATTCTAACTTTAGGGAAATACTACGATGAATTATTTTTTCCTTCCTTTGAAAACACGTGAAGGAGTAGGAAGAGTATTTTTGTTTCATAACCTATTTAGCCCAGCCTACACTACATGCCCAAATCAGCTCTAGCTGAGCATTTTGCTTAACACTTTTACTCTTCTTTCATGATTTTCCTGGGACCTTTGCCACTATGTTGATTAATATGTCAAACCGAATGTTGTGAGTGAGACTTTTGCTACCTGGAGTGTGAGACATACTGGCACAAGTTGCAGAAATGAACTTTAAAGTTCAGATTGTTTATTAGCTTTTTCTGTGGAAGTGAAATAGCAAGATGTGGTGGTGAGAAAGAGACTCATTTGATCAAATTATCCTTCAACCAATGCTGGGCAAAAAGCAGACCCACAGATGAGAGCTACTGCTAATATGAATGTTAAGCCTATCACTGTAAGTCACACAGAAGAAAATCCAATGGGAAGAAAACCTTAATGTACAGGACTGCAGTTAAGGTCTTTTAATTAAATTTAAAGAATTTCTTCCTCATGGGAAATTATATAATTAGCTATTTTCTGACAACTATTTGACCTGCAGATGCTTGCATCAGCAGACAGAGGAGTGCATTGAGAAGTATTAGTAGATTATAATTACGAGATTTTTGGGAACCATTAACTATATATGTGACATCTTGTTTTCTAACTGCTGGGATAATAAGATAGTAAACAAGTATCAGCATTTTACGTAACGATAAAGCCGTGTTTTAAATTGGCAGTCAGAATCTAGGCCTGGCTTGAGGAAAGCAGCTGCCACAGGTTCAGTCCACTGTTACTGTCCTTGCAACTGGTACCAACTGTACTCCAAATCAGAAAGCAACCAAAATGAATGTTATGAAGTAATGCAGTGAAGATATGTCTGCATTAACCTTAAGGAGACCCTAATTAAAGGAATATGGCCAATGCATAACTCTTCATGCCCCTTCTAACTTCAGTGAATTTAAATCAGAAGCGATTTTCGTCCCTGAGCTTTGGGCACCCAAGTCATATTCTAATTCTGTCTAGTTCAGCAAGTAAGCCTGTTACGTCATTTGAAACTGGCATTCAATACACTACATGCTAATCTCTTCAGTCTCTTTGTGCTGTAGAGGCAACAGCTAGTGATGTAGGCAGGTGCCAAGAGCTAGAACCCCAATTGGTGCATGTACCATAAAGCCAGCAGGGAATAGAATGCAGCTAAATAGGTAGAGAAACTAGGTACATGTCCCTCAGCACAACAGGACAGGCTGTTCTCCTTTTTGTGAATCAGAGGTTTGCTACCAAACCCATTAATTTGTACATATCTTCATTTGTATCCTGTCTTAGTAGGTATCAGTAGCCATTTGGCCCCCAACATAACTATGGGGCCCATATATTCATCCAGTGTGGAGGGGAAAAATCCCAAAGCTATTCTGAATTATTCTTGCAGGAACTGCTGTACACTAGTGGAAAGCATTCTAAAGATTTTGCTCTGCAGAAACGAAAACTGATTCATCATCTCTGAACTACTCACTTTAGAGACACAAGAAAGTACAGTAGACTCAGAGATTGCCAAAAGGAGATGTATTCCAAAGCAGGATATCTTCCAAGAAATCAGATGATTAATGTAGCAGAGGTTGCTGTTGATTCCTGTGTACGTTGGAAATGCTTTGAAATGAGCTAGATTTAAGCAGGTATGCTAATGGTTTTATTCTAAGTGCTTGAAAAAGGAGGTGGTTTGTTTACTGAACAAATTTGCAGCTACTGTCATTTTAATCCTGAAAAATTGGTTTGGAAAAGGCACCTGGCCCTTCCAATGTGTAGATATAAAATGTGAAGAAGCAATTACAGACACCCTCTCCTTTCAGCAGAGATAATCTAAAAGTGAAGCCTCTTGTTGGAAGGCTTCTGAAGACAGAAGCTTTACAAGACAAATTTGTTATCTTGTTTTGTTCTCAAATGCCTGGGTAATGGTATTAGAAGTCTCCTCATCTGGATTCCCAATCTGGTGAGAGGTTTCAAGCTTTCATAATTAAAGTTTCTCTCTATCAAAAAAGAAAAAAAAAAAAAAGTAGCTACCATTCAATCTCAAGTATAAAACTGAAGCAAAACTACAGCTCTGAAGCTGCACTGGTAGACAACTGCTTAGCTGTTAGAGAGACACTACTCCAAGACAGAGCTGAGAAGTCTACTGCCACATTGGTCAGTTTTTGCACAACTGCTGTCTGCTGTATCTGCTTCTTGATGGGATCAGTAACTAGCTGCCAGTGGAAAAAAAATCAGAATTTTTCAGGGTTTTTACCTTCCCCTCACCATTGCCTGTCCACAGCTTTGGATTTGTATAGAGAAGACATCCTATGGCTGTATTGTTCTCTAGTAGCGAGAACTTTACAGGCAACCAAAATAGTAGTATTCAAATCAAGTAGCGAGAACACATCTGTGGATTTTATGAGCAAACAAATTACCCAAGATACGCTTTTTGCCCAAATGCAGAGATTAGTGTAAAACACACGTGTATGCAGTTAAGGGATTGTTTTCAATCTCTGCCTAAGGGCCCAGATGGCACGTATTATCTTGTGTATGGACATAACCTCCATTTAATTTGAGCAAGAGCTGTGAAACAGATAACTTTTCAGTTAGTTGACTTCGTTTTCATGCATTTGTACTACAGCAATTTTACCATGTCTGTAAACTTAGGCTAAAGGAATAGGAAGACTAGGAGGAGCAATTAACTTAGTACTATTGGCTTCTCTATGGCCAGATAAAGAATAAAACCAAAAATTCACGAGTCTCTTCTGGGGGTTGAGAATAATATATTTTCCTGGCGAAAGTGCTAAAGGATGTAGTACAAATAAAATCCTAATCTAAATTTGACAGTTACATTAGAATTGTAAAACATTTAAAATATTACCTGTATGTAATGTTCAAATGGTTTGTGACTCTTTCAAGTTAGCTTTCAACAGATATTCGAATGTGTAGTTTTCACTTGCACAAATGCAACCACAAGCAAATTCTGAACTGAAGTTCATGAACATTTGGCAAAAAGGCATTTAAAATGACGATTATATTTTTCAAATATTCAGAGCATGCATTTTGTCCTGGTTTCCATGAGTCATTTCCTTAACCAATAAAGGACAAATTCTGAAACGTTGCATTCAAATGTAGAACTTGAAATCACTACAGTTTGATAATTACATGTTCTCTGTTAGATAACCTTGAAACCTCTTACGCCCCATGTTTTCAACAAGATGTAGTGAAAACTGGCACACCTTCATGACCCACCATTTGAATGAATACTGATCTCTTGGGACCCTACAACCCCTGTAGTAGCCAAGGAGTTTCTAAATCTGCTGAGTCTAGATGGTTATTGATCACTCTACCCGCCTCCTGATTTCTCAGGAGTTACATTCATGCCTGCATCACGTGCACACCTGACATCTTTTTTAGCCTGCAAGCACTGCAGGCTTGCTTCCTGGACCAGTATTACAGCTCTCTGAATGTGCTACTTGCTTAAATGTATTTGTCAAACTTCTTTAATAAGAACTGCCAAAGTTCTGTCTTCTAATTTATCCCCTTAAGAGATCATGTGGCAGAAGGACATTGAACAGAAACAAAAGAATCTTTTAGCGATTTGGTTTTTTAAATGTAAAATCAGTTCCAGGACTGTGGAAAACAAAAAGCTCCTGATCTCAGATCATTGCCATCTGAATTGAGTTTGAACAAAATTGTTAGGAGACAGCCTTGCCAAACTGCTTTGCTGACCTTGCTTTTAAATTTGGTATAACCTCTGTGGCTTGAAGATGTGCTCTTTTTGCAAGGTGACAGCTATCCTTCGGGCGGTTGCTTGTTTCCACCATGGAAATGCCAAACTTTAGCTCTGACAGTGAGTAAAATAAGCATGATGTGAGCACTAAGGGTCAAATTTTCTAGCCTCATTCTTGACTAGGGTGCCTGACTAGCAATATAACCAAGCACAAGAATGGGAATTCCTCAACCTTGCTCTGTGAAGATTCCTTGAGAGGGGAGATTTTTTAATCCAGCAGACCATGCACATCCACAGAGGAGCCCTATGAATGGTATGCTGAAAGGATAAAAGAACCACAAGATCATCTTTAGGCTGCAGTAATGGTCATAGAAACAACAGAAGGTAATAATACTTTCCAGGTACCAGCCCTCCCCTGCAATTATATGGTCATGTGAAAGGGTGGACTCCTCAATACAGAGATTTAATTTTCTAACCTTGTTGATGCATCAGGGAGCCAGCCAGCTTGGCATTTGTTTTGTGATCAGAGAAGGTACTGGAACAGGTTCCACTTTACAATCAGTATCTATTTTTGATTGTCAGGTCTTTGGTAAGAATATTTGCAAAGCAACAACAAAAATTAAAGTGCCCTCTAATACTCTGTACTCACCATTAACTTCTGAAATATTGTTGTGTATTAATTTTAACAGTTACTTTACAAAACGATTTACCAAAATCTTGGATGCCAGAAAATGATAAAATGCTGTTGATGTTATACCAGAGCTTCCCACAAATTGGTTCTTGGTGTGGAACTGCCTACTTGACTCCCTTCCTGATACAGCATCCACCCACAGTGCTTTTCTTCTAAAGGGTACAAACACCTGGAAAACACACTAATGTTATTCTGTTTAAAATTCAAGTTAAATTTAACCAGTTGTCTGTGCTCTCAGACAGCTTCAGATTGAGAAAAATAAGGTTACAGTACAGGACTGATGCTGAGTTTGAGGAGAAATTTCAAAAGAAAAGAAGTGTTTATTTTTTAAGTGAGTATTTGTAGTAGCTTTCTAATTTTCCCACTCAAATAATGCCTAGCAGCTGCTGGTCCAATGGTAATAAACATATACATCAGCCATTTTGTTGACATACTTTAAAATGCTTTTCAAATAGTAGCATGCTGTTATTCAGAAAACAGAGCCACAAAGAAGCTAAGTGATGTATCTAAAACCTCATTTCATACCTTAAATATCATTGGCCTCTTCATTGCTATGCCTTTATTGACCACAACAACTTCTGGTCAAACTGCACAATTTTGGCTTAAGCAAAATTCCATGCTGTATAGGGTCTGCCAGCATATACACACTGCAGCACCTGTGACTGATGTATAGGGTCAAGACAGGCCCTCTGTCTCATGTAACTCTTTATCAGGACAGTAAAACTATGGGGGATGCAAGAAAAGCCAAGTGGACTGTATATTTTACACCTGATGCCTGCTCTAGAAAAGGTCTGTGTATCAGCCTCGTTTTAGGGCAGTGTCTCCTCTTTTTTTCAGAGCTAGTGGTGCAATGTGTGTACTAAACAGTGTGGGCAGTTTGTGGGCAGGTGGGTTTTTTCACCCCACCCTCTACTTATCAATCAGGACATTTGCCAGAGAATTTGCCTCGATTGCAGAAGGCCTAAGAAAACAGAATAAATCTGAGCAATTCTTCAGTTGCCCTGGAGAGGATACTACCCCTGGTGATTCTCAGAAGCCTTGTAAGTTAGTAGCTGTATGTGTTAGAAGATTCGCTCAGGCCAGAAAACTCCCAAATAGCCAAAGTAGCTACTTATAGTACTAGAGAGTCAGAACGTAGACAGAATACTGAGATATATTTGACTGCATTAATTGGGGGGGGGGAGGAGGGGGAAGAAACAAATTGATGCAATATTTAAACCAGAAAATCACTATAATGACAAATGACAACCCTGTAGCCTGCAAAATCTGCTAATAAAGTGTCCGCTGTGGTTGTTATTAAAACCAAAGTTATGATCCATGATTATCTAGCCATTAAACATAAGTGGGGGCTAAACTGGATATCTGTGTCAGATGATATTTCAATGCTGTCTGGGCTGAGAAAATTACTCATCAAATTTGATTTCTGATGCCTCCCTTCTCTGAAGATTAGCCCCCTAAGGAGTTTACAGGCATTTAGAAAGATTCCTTCCTTCCCTTTGTGTCCTCTTTCTCTTCAGTAATTACACCATAAGCTTTTTTTCAGTTTAATTTGTAGACCTTTAAAAATGGCTTATGTAGAATAGCTGTGCCGTGGTGAGGTGGCTGACCGCAGAGGAATTCTGCATTGCCAGAGGAGCATCCCTCCTACTTGTGTGCAATTATTCTTGTCCAGGTGAAATTTCCTGGACCTATAGCAGCAATAGCATAGGTCCCTCCATCGGTCAGGTTGTTTGAATATATGGGTATTTTTGCCAGAGTTACATCAGCTAAAATAAAGTTAAGAAAAGAGCACATTCAACTGAGATAGTAGTTGGCATATTAGAGTTTCTTTTTGATTGATGTATGATAAATTTTTTTGTTGTCAAGAAAATTGTTTACACCATTTGACTAATCGGATGGATGGTCTGTTTAGGAGAGAAAATAGACACATATGGCAATGGAAAAAAACTCTTATTTTGTTGGATTACTGCCCAAATACCAACAAAATGCTGCATATGTGTTTACTTCCAGCCTCAACTGGCTTCCACTGTAGTCAACAAGAGTTGACAATGGTGAAAGCAGTTATGGCAAGAATGGAGCATTACTTACTGCGAACCACAAACTACATGAGTATTGTGCATTTTACCTTTATTCCTGCTCTTAGAATGAGGTGAAGTAAGGTCAATATATGTTCTGTTAATTCATGCATGGCTCCACACCAGTTGATTTCTTTCTAGAGGCTACTGCTTTTTCTGTTGTTAGCAAATATCCCATTAGAAAAAAAAGTCCACAGTTGACCTTCAGATGATGAGGTTGCAAACGTAAAACCAAATCCCTCTTCCACCAATGTATGAAAAAGTATCATATTAAGTATTAACTGTGTAATATGAAAGCACTTGCAAGTAAGAGAATGGGTAGATTTTCTAGATAGCTCAGTGGTTTACTGTCCTGCTTAACAAAAATATTGAAGAAGGATTTTTTTTTTTCCCCTCCCTGAGTTGGGAAAAACATCAGAAGTTAGTAACTTGTGTTACCTGGCTCAGTGGCAGTGCCTCTTTGCTGATCTCAGCCTTCTTTTAGTATAGTAACTTGGTTACCTGGCTCAGTGGCAGTGCCAGCTCTTTGCTGATCTCAGCCTTCTTTAGTAGGGCAAACGGGAGAGTAGAGAGAGTTCTCACCAATACAGGTATTGGTGGGCAGTGCCAGCTCTTTGCTGATCTCAGCCTTCTTTTAGTAGGGCAAACGGGAGAGTAGAGAGAGTTCTCACCAATACAGGTATTGGTCCACTGCTGTGGACTTTTATCTGCTGAGATCTGAGATGGATTGACAGTGACTCCCTCTACAGGTCACTTAACAACAGGGTAAGAATTTTCAGCCAGAGCTAACCTGAGTAGCTCTGAGCAGGTAGCTTGGAGGAGAAAGTATCTGCCTGCATTATATTACACCCTTAAACCATTCAGACTTGTTCTCCAATTTCTGTGTAGCGATCATCCAAATTACAGAGCAAAAGGTTTTGTGAATAATGTGCAAAGCACAGCCAGGATTCTTTTAAAAATCTAACAGTCAATAAAGTATTCATGCTTTCTGGAATGAAGTTGGGCCTCTATATATCATTGATCCTTTATTAATGATTTCATTTTAAATACTGCTATCCTGATTCACAAAGGAAGCATTTTCCATTTTCCGTTGCTCTTCTGTTAAATATCCAAAGGGAGAATTTTCTGCTTACAGAAAAAGTAATTTCACAGATGACCACAATTGCTAAGGGCCAGATTCGGAAAATGATAATCTTCTCCCCTCTTTCTCTGAAAGTTCCTGTCCTTGTTCATTAGCCATACACAGCAAGAGATGAAGCAAGCTGTATGAAACATTGTAATTGGGTGTCTCCCACCGATGCCACATTAATATGGGATTAGGCTAATATCTTTTACTGACACACAGATATCGTTTTCAGAAGAGATCTGGAAACCTGACAAGCTGGATATTGTATTTTAAAAGACTAAAATGATTTATACATTTCTTATTTAAAAATTTCTTAATTTGCAGTGTGCCTTAAAATCTGGCTGAGACCCTGCCATGTTATCACATCACTATAGAGAGCAGACTGCCAAAAACACATGTGGAGCAGTGGGGCACGATGGTGGTAGTGCTAATGAGAAGTCCAAGCAAAAATAGTACAAAGACCTCATACTCTAAGCCCTGCAAGCGAGTACCCTATGTTCCCTGCAAGTGGGTTGTCTACAACGTAACTGCAGCGTGTGCTGCATGTGTATGGGCATTACTTTCTTTACATGAGGACATACTATCAGAGAAGTTTAACTTTCTCCTTAAAGTCATCAGGCAACATGCGCTCCTACATGAAGACATAACCCAAAATTCAAGCACCTTGTGTTAGTCCATTTGAAGCCTTTCTACCAGTCTGATGAAAAAGTGGGACCAGAGCTATAGAGTATGAACGGTGACTATCTTAGATTTCTTTCTAGCATGGGAATACTTGCCTTAAGCCTTATGTTAGTTGGAAATGGTCTCGGAGCAGGCAGTTCGAGGTTTATGCATGTTGCTCCTTTCTCACAAACAAATCTCAATGGGCAAAGTGTTCGAGGTAGATTTGTCTTTTTTTTTTTTTTAGATGGATGGCAGATGGAGAATCTCTTTTCAAGTGAACTTGGAGCACGGACACTCTCTTGGAGAGAAAAAAGAAAAAAGAGAGAACTGCAAAGAAAGTTTGAAGAGCCGTGTGCTCCTGAAGGGCTGCCTGCCCTTCCTTTTAGCAGCACACGAGGTGAGTTCTGTTTGAATGGTTTTGGCGTATCTTTCTGCTGAAGAGCTATGTGTCGCTAAGCAACATTTAGCAGTGTGTAAGCACATGGAAGTTGCCTTTGGTACTTTACATAGCTGCGTCTGCTCTCATCCCAGATTCCCTTAGTAAGATGAAAGGTCCTCTATGAGTTGATACAGGATCAAGGTGTATATTGAGAATCAGAAGCGGAGCTCTTTCAAAGCTAAATGGGCCATAGCAAAGACCACAAGCGAAACAAAACATAGGACTCGATCAAAAACCCATGTAAGTGCTCTCTCTCCTTTAAACTATGAACTGTCTTCCCTGTTGCAACTGTGGCGCTGTTTACGTTCATTTCCAGTGACAGTAAGAATAAAAATCTATTTAAAGTGTTCAAGGGAGTGAATCGCACAGTCAAAAGAAATATTTTTTTTTGTGAAGAGTAGCATAGACTTGTTATAAAAAGTGCATTGGGTGAACAGAAAACAGATTGAGAAAACAGGTACAAGCTATGCCACTCATGAAAATTTATCCAGAGACCTGCAGCCTGAAAACATTCATGTAACTTTAAATTTCTGTTCCAGATTGTCATGAAGTATAAAGAGAATAAAGAGACTATTAGGAGAGGACTTGTTGTCTAATGTAGTTGATCTCGCTGCATTTTGTGCTTTGATGCAGTACCTGTATGATCAGATAGGATAGCCTGAGGCTTGATGTACTAGCAGGTCTGATTTGACATTACAGGAATGTAAACCAGGAACAAGTCCAATCTAGACAGAGGTCTTAAAAAATCCAGACCATAGGGTGCCACATTTACCATACCACTTCTGAGTGTTAGGAGATGCTCTGTGAAGGCAAGACCCCAGCACCATTCGAGAACAAGCAGAGAGTCTGCATTCGCTTCTCTTATGCTGTGACATCCTTAAAGTTAAGGACCATTTCAGCTGTGATACCTTTGTATTTCCTTAAACCTTTTCCTTTCTCTGGTGGCAGAAAGGTGAGAAGAGTGCTCTCAAGCCAACTATATAGTAGTAATTTGGGGTTGTCCCCCAATCTAAGTCACTAAATCTAGCTTTAGGCTTGATAGCAACACAAGGAAGGTTCTGGGAAATACTTTAGGCAGCTGTAATTCAAAGAAACCCTAAGATACTCTGTGTTATATATAGCACTGTAATGGCCCTTTGTAGTCTTAGGGAACAGGGCAGTATAGGATGATAGAATGGCTGCCTCCTATTTATGACGTGGTGTCCCATAGTAATCATAGTTTACATGAACCTGAGGACTGATGCTATAGCATGAGCTTTTATACATCTTCATTATTCCTATATAAATTTAAAAAATCAAATGAGCTTGTGATTCAAATGATAAAGAGAGCCAAAGAGATTATAACCAATGAGGCCAACTGCAACTAATATTGCATCAGGTGTTTAACTGTTCAATATATGTGTAAATACACTCAAACCTGGCAAAATAGGTTTGACAAGTCTTTACTTCAGGTAAGTATTAAAACTCTGTGAACTCAGCATTTAAGCTTTTTAAGCTTAGCACTTAAGTGTGCGCTTATTGTGAAGTCTGTGTGTTAGTTTTTCGTGGCAGGGCTTGATATGCAAATCAAAGGCCTATGAAATGTTGCTGAAAAAATGGTGTCCAACATAACTGAAATGTAGCTGCAGATACTGTAGTTTGTTTTGCTTTGGTTATAAACGCTCTGAGGCAGAGGGCCACTGTTTTATTCTTTATAAAACACCTGGCACATGTTGTGTCCAGTTATGGTTCCTGTGATCCATTGTCATTTAAGAATAAAAAAAATCACCTAAATAATGTAGCTCTTCAGAATTTGTCAATAGAAAAAGCAGTTAGTAAAACTTTTTTCCTGCTTTATATGATAATATATATGTTCCCTTTGCTATTTGGATATGAGAATTTTATAGGGGGTATCATTACATATTGAATTGTGTGGATTCACTTCTGTGGTCAAGATGAAAAGCCAAAAAAAATTCTGATTTTTCTTTAATTTCAAACTGTTACTATGTTAGAAGATAACTATGTTCTTACAATGTTAAAATGGGAAATATTTTTATGTTATATTATTCAAGTTGATTCCAAAAAGAAAAATGGCCTTTCCAGAGATAAGAATTTACAGTATGTATTGTCTTTCAGACAATTATCAAACATGTAAATTCCAGATAGATGTTTGACCTGAACTTAGATCTGCTGCATGCATCAAGATTCGTTCATTATAAACTAATTGAGGAACAATTAAATGGTGTTCAATGCATTCATTTCATTTTGTTGTTGTTTAAATTCAGCTATTTCTGTCTATAGCATAATACATAAGAGGCAACGATCATTGCTTCTTAACTTTTTGTGCAAAAAAATTACAAAATTAATTGATGTTTCCACTGAAATTAAGGAGGTGTTTGCTTCTTAACTTTTTGTGCAAATAAATTACAAAATTAATTGATGGTTCCACTGAAATTAAGGAGGTGTCAGTGTTTCAATTACAAACCTTTATTTTTGGAGATTTATAAATCAGTTATAAAAGTTCTCTTCAAACACAAGAAATAAATTAATTTGCAGACATTATCTTAGCTGACAAGCAGGTTTGTTTACATCTTTAATGATCTCAGGAGTCTTAATTATTTAACATCTTCTAAGTGCTTTGAGATCCTTGAAGGATGGAATTGATAAAGTGGAAAGTATTATTAATATTCTCTTCGTTCATGTTAACAATATCTATTGCCATGAGGGCTATTTCAGCCAATTGTGTGTGCTAGATCCCACAATGTATCTATTAGGAAATGTCTCATGGAAATTATTAAGGATTCAGTTGAGATCTGGTGGTCACTTACTTTGACAAGCAGAATTGGCAAGCAACCTTTTAAGGAGAAAGATGAACCACTGCCTCCTTGGAGGATGTAAGAATGGGAAGAAAGGATTTCTGTTATATGTACTATAAATTTGGAAAGCCTGGTTACAAACATATTCAAATAAAGATATCTGTCTATCTTTATAGATAGGTAACTTTATAGATACCTAGGAGATAAATATATACCTACATACACAGATGGAGACAACACACATACATATATAAACAGTGTCCATCGTTTAGACTTGGATTCAAACCACTTAAGGAGGTGCCAGTTTCATATCATAACTAAGCTGCAGAAGAGGGTTGTTTACTCCCTTTTTCCTCTCCTGTGCCTCCAGTTGTGTTCCTAGGCATACTGTTAGCCTTGCCTGAGTTTGACATGATCGTTCTTGCTGTGGTATGAGCTGGTTCAGGGATGTAAAGATGACAGGAAGCAGTTCGTTTTTTGGAGGGCAGGATTCATTTTCTACAGGTTTAGCTACCTGAACCAGCCCACTGTGGGGCCAGACAAGTACTGGAGCAGTCAGATGAACAGGAGAGGTGTGAAAGTAGATTATCTTTGTTCTAATGTCAGATTTTACTGTGGGTTGGGAGTAGTCCCTCTGTATTTGGTGGTGGGAGCTGGACCCTTCCAAAAAGTAGGCAGGTCTCAGGGTGGTTGCAAGGCCCCTTCTTCACTGACTACAGAGGAAGAATAAAGTGAAAACACTTTTTTAACATAGCCTTCTCCATTTAGTGCCTAAAGTTAGATCATTTTAATCTAGGATAAATCAAATTTTGCTTAAGTGAAAAGTATGTATTTTCCTTGGTTTTTTAGGATGTAAGTTAAAGAGGAATATGGCCATTTCTCTTGGGCTTTAAACCCAAAAATAACATTTAAAATGTTCATCAAGTTTTCTTTGAAAGCTATTTAAACATCTGAATAAAAGGAAGAAGATGTATTGTTATTTAGAGCTCCTTGGAGAAAATCCAAGTTTTAATTGCACTTCACTTTTATTTCAGTAGGAATGAATTTGAATGAAAGTGTCTCTGTCCTGTGGTGCTCTTTCGTTCCCCGTCTTAGTTCCTGTGAAAACAGTGCACTGGTGCAGCCAAACTCAGCCGGGCGCCCTCCTGCTGTTGACTTAGACATCTCTTTTGGCTCCTAGCTGATTTTCTCTTGTTTTGAGAATAAATTAAAAGCACGTTTGAAAGTAGCAATGTCAATTTTCCTAATTATCCGAGACGTGGTGACTATAAATACCACACTACCTATTAAACAAATATATTCAAGAAAGTTCAGTGGATGATATCCAGATAAATTGACTTTTTACAGGGAATCCAATGGTTCTCTCTGAGATTTTCAGGCCAGATAATGTGTGCACACTGGATGCAACATGGTTCTTCTGGGTGTGTTGGACCTACTGTTTGTGTACATGCACAGAAAGAGGACCTTGTTTCCTAAGAACTTGCTGAACGCGTTCTCTGGAGTGCCTCTGTGCATTGGCTAGCTCTCCGATATCTCCAGATGCCACAACAGCAAAAACAAAAACAAACAAACAAAAAACTTTCTTTTTCCTTTCAGAAATCACGAGTTGAAAGATAAGACAGTTCTGGAGAAACCCAGGCCTGTTTGTCTTTTATATGGCTAATAGGAGGAGAATTCTTTCTCTATTTTACATCTAACCACACTTGCTGAGATCTATGGCAGTGCACTTAAAACAGTTTCCATGGGAAAGCTGATGGCTGAGTTTATCTTAATTTATGCAACACTTGTTTGCTGAGCACTACATGTGTTTTGATATAGTGTCAGGAGTTCTTCATCAGCTGAGTAAGGAGTGCTTGATGTTCCTTGATGCTGTTCTTTTATTCCCAGGCCTGTTGCTACCAGATTTCCTCTTCCCTCCTACAAAGTATAGCAAATTTTCTACTATTTTCAATGTCTTCTGACATATGAGGTTTCTTGAAACACAGCTAACGTTTGTATGTGCAGGTACGCCCCATAATATCTGCTATTTTTCTAGTTCTAAACTAAACACATATTAGAACTTCCTCTAGGGAGACAGTCGTGTTTGGGGAACGTTCATGGGATGCTGCATATTTAAGACTTACTTTACTTACCTTTTTTTTTTCTTTCACTTTTGCTTACGATTTAAGACTTTTGGGGGCAGATTGTTCAACCATTACAAAATCCTAGCAAAGTTAATGACTATGTTCATGATGGTAAGAATGGAAGGACTGGACTGTAATTTGGATTGCTGTAATGATGAGCCTGGTCGTTTAGTACATATAGGTCACTAAAACTTTGGCCTAAATTTAAACAGACATTAGGAACTGTCGGAACAGACTCTGGAGTCAGAGTCTGTGTACTTCGTTATACTGGATCCTAAATGTATGTAAAACTGCAAAGCAGGGGAGAATTGGACATATCTGTATCTGTCATTTTAACTTATATAAAGAAAAGAAAGAAGGGTTTATATCTTATAAAGGGTGAGGCTCCCTTTTATGAAATTAGTTCATAACCCCAATTATACTGCATTTGAATTTCACACACTCAAAGCACTTTAAAAGTTTTAAAATCAAATAAAGAACCTGATGAAAAAATCCATACTGGAAACTTTTGGCTTTTTCAGAAGCATAATCTTTTCTGTATCACTGATAAAATCATAAACAATATATTCTACTTGCCTAAGTTTAAAAGAGAGTGGTATGAAAAGTAATTGTTAAAGCTATAGGTAGTATACATTCTTACTGACAGTGACCTTTACAGTCAACAAACCAGAAATGGTTCAATTCTTGTATTTAGTTTCCTATGTTCTGTAGAAGTCCAGTGAGAAGTCTTGCATCTTTCTGCCTGTTGGTATGAGGTTGTAGACCTACATGTTTCATATGAGTAGTAAAGGAATCCAGGGAACATTTACCATTTCTTTTTAGGGTGGTGTAAATGAGCATGGGGAGTTACCAAGAAATGGGGGAATTTCCTTGGGACTTATCTTTCAAGAGGAAGGAGCAATCTATGTTCATTGACCTCTAATGAGATGGTTTTGTCCAATGCTGGCTGGTTGGTCTGGTTGCTGTTTGTGTTTTTGAGCATCTCATCTGGACGCAGCCTGTTCAGAGAAGAAATTTTTTGTATGTTTTTATTGTGAGGAAGATAGAACCTGCACCATTGACAGGCTGCGGGACATACGATTATCGTATTGGCAATTTTTAGCTTTTATTTTTAGCAGTATTGCTCAAGGTATTCTCACACAAATGAGGAAGTATTGATGCTGTTGGACCTTAAATACTGTGTGTACAGTTCTCTGCTAACCTTGCCCAGGAAAACAAAAGCTGGTATAAAGAATGGCTACAGGGATTTGGAAGCCTGCCTTATGAAAGAAAGCTGAAAGCTTCTTTGGACTAGCAAAACAAAAGCTGAAAGGGCTTAGATTGCTCTCCCTGACACTCATGAAAGTTGAACGTGAAGCTCCTCATGAAATTCAATATACATGTCTTTGCATTGAGATGCTGTGAGCCTACAGACTAGCTTAGGTTTATGTAACTCTTAATTTTGCAATTTGCTCATTACAGACTGAAAAAAAGCCTTCTAAGATGCACCACACTGTCAGATACTTTACAGAGATATTAGTGTGTTGTCAAATTATGGAATGCCTTCTGTATGCCTCACAACATTTGAACCCAAATATATAAAGTGTCAATGTATATAGATTAAACAGATATATTTGATTTTCATTATGCAGTTGTTTTTCTATGTTTTTTTTTCTAGTTGCTCTACTTGCTTCAAAACTGGTAATCTCATTCTTGTTCTAGCCTTCCTAAAGCTTTCTCACTGTTAAAACATTTCTAAATGAGATGGGTTTACTTAAGTTTTGTATAAAAAAGATTTTTTTAACCCATGTAACATCTAATATTTTCATCACCTGTAAATGAAGGAAATTCATCTTTTTGCAAAATCTTAATGCAAGACTACAAAGCTGTAGGCAACAGTTCTTTTATAACCTATCAATGTATTGTTCAGTTCACCTACATGCAGAGCTGGGATAGTGGTATTCAAGAAGCATATGCATGGGCTAATTGGATTTTCCATTTTGCATTACTTCATTGTTGAATTGTGCAGGCTTAAAAGATTCAGGGTAATAAAACTAGCATAATGCTACATGTATATGATTACCTCTGTCTTGTCGATGACTTAATCCCAGAGTTATTATCATTTATTTTTCAGATGTGAGAATGACCCATCATCTATCAAAATATTAAACTGACTCTCACGCTACAATATTGATTGGCAGAACTGGAAGTGTCCTTAACGATGTTTTTTCCAGTTTAAAAATTAATGCAACAAGATCTAGTTGATTCTGGGTAGTATATGGCTTTTCTCCTGTGACATGTTGTCGGAACAGCAGGATGGGTGATGGTATAGAGAATGTTTTTAAAGTTGTCTTTTTGTTAAACCCCTTAGTAGCTGAACATTAACAGTAGTTAGGACTTGGGATTCTGTTGTCAGAGCACTGATTTGCCTTATTTCTCTCTCTTAATGACTACAAGTTGTTACGATGCACAGCACGTGCAGGAAAAACCACAAATATAAAAAAGAAAAATAGACTAGGAGAATTAAGGTAGACTTAGAGATTCAGGCACTTATTTCCACTGAAATTCAGTATCTAGGGCTTGGACACCAGAATTTAGTAGGCACCTTTGAAACTGCTTTCCACCTTTTCAGTACTCCCCATTTTGAGGGTAGTGGAAGGATTGGTACTGGATATCAGCATAACAAAGAATCTTATCCAGCAGTGAAAAATGGATGGAAAAGTGTCAATATGAGAATAGAGCCACTTATTCTGGATAGCAATTACAGTAGGGCAAAGAAATTGTTTTTGCCTCTAGCATTGCCTAACCAAACATTAGACCCGGAGTCTAGAAACAGACTTGCAGTATTTTCTGCAGCTTTCTCCCTATTTTCATTTTCCTCTTTGAAGGGGAGTTGTTTACTAGTGGTATAATCATAGCTTTGTTTTACTGTGGTAAGGCTGTCAAGTAACACACCAACAAGAGTCCAGAAAAATCCCCAAAAGGCCACCCAAAAGCATTCGTGCAAGTAATCAACAGTGATAAATTTAGCATGAAACATTTGGCCATGTAAGCTGCAGACTGAGAACAATGGATTTCTCCAGCTACGATAGTAGGGACTAGCTGCCCCCCATCTACTAATTATCTGTGAAAATGAGGGTTGGGGGTTGCTAGCAGGATTAATTACTTTGCAACTGCTGAAAATTATAGTGATTTTGAGAAAGTAGCAGTCAAAGAAAATGTCTGTACATGTTTGTTTGCCAAAAATAGCACAGCTAATACTTGGCCGTGTTTTAAAGTTTCGAGCAAAATGTATCCTACCATTTCAGTATTGCCTGAATGCCGAAGAAGCTGAACTAGCACCATGAACACTATGGCAGCCTGAGGTTGTAAAAGCCCTCAGGAGACACTTGAAGATGTTAAAGCATCTATCGTTTTCCCCACTAATTTTGTGCATTTGTGGTAGACAGAGGCCATGACATGGAGCTGGTCTCTTGTCTATGCAGAGGTGGTAGTCTTCCACCATTTCCTGGAGATGTGCTAATCTGGGGAACAGAGCCAATGGGAGATGAACAGTGAAAATATTGCAGAGATTTGCTTCTCAGGGCAGGTTTTCTATGAGAGATGATAATGTGGGCCCACATTCTGTTCTTATATGTGCTGGAAATTTTTTGAGATCATGGAAAGAATAGAGATGGTATTAATGGTCCCATTGATTATAAATTTTACTCTATCAGTTTGAGCAAAAGCATAGTCATCCCATTTACTGCCTAGAATACGCAACTTCTCCAGAAGATATCTAGCTTTACTAATTCAGGAAAAGGGAAATATTGGAAACAGACTGAGAATTGTTCAGGTCTGTATAGGCCTGCTCTTTTGTGGAGGCTGCTAGCCTATAGGTCCCTCCTGTCAGTTGGCAATTTCCAGGGTTTTCTCCTGGATGTGTATCATTGCACGATCATTCTAACTGCTTTTGGGAAAGATTTGTGCAAAGCATACTCAGTCCTTTGTTTTATAGATAGTTGTTATTACAAAATGAACATAGCCTCAGATACTTAGTAAAAGTATATTTTAAAAAACAATGAAACTTGAAGACGACGACTGCAAATATTCATAGCTCCCCTTGTGATGGTCTTGAAAAAAATCAACAGTATATCTTTATATTACACTATACAACCTTTGAGGCAGACATCTCCATCACATGCAGACCACAGTATATTAGACAGCGCACTGAATTCTGCATTAATGACTTTCAAATAGTCCTCACAACTCATGATATTGCTTGAGCTGTGGGAACAGTTTTCTGTGAGGCTTACTGCCAAATCTTTCGCTTTTGTTATTCTCTTATGAAACTGTGGCAATTTAGCACAAGCCTGTACTAAAAGCTCACATTTTATATACTCAAGAAGTGCAAAAATCAGTGCCTGAGCAGGCAGAGAAATACTAAAATGCTTGTAGCCTGAAAGGGGGCTACCTGCAAACCCATTTCATCAGTCTGGCTAATACCCCAAAGTCAGGAAGCTTATCTGATCTATCTAGATCTCTTGATGATGAAAATCTCACAAAAACAAAATTCCTGTGACTTTATGATTTCAGTTATTCAGAAAATACCATGAGAAGCACTTATGCTTCTTTCATATTGCATTTTTTGCTGTCTGCAGACAAATTGGAAAATGAGAACACTGAACAACTCTCAGAAAAGTAACCGTTTTTAAAATCCCTAACGTTTTTGGCTTGTGCCTAATGACAAAAATGAAGTAATTCTGTTCCTGCTTTTGACGCAGCTGACTGATCCCTGCTGAGAATGAGTGTTCACACTTGCTTGCTTCAATAAGTGAGACATGAAAAGGATGTCAGGGACCAAATTCCAGCCAGGTGTAAATAGGTGTAATTCTACTGAGATCGGGGGAATTTTACCCCAGAGATTTTTAGAGCTTTTCACAGATGCAAATTAAGTGACCTTTCTGGTTCCACTTTACAAATGTTTTGTAATGAAAACAGAATTGGTATGAAACTTCATTATTATGGCAAAGCATTTCACACTGTGACAATCCAGCTCCCTTCAGACAGAATAAACGCAAGACATTGTCCAAATCGAATGGCAAAATCGCCTATTCCTGAGAGGGTTTCAACCCTGAGTTTCTTGACTGGGGGATGTTTCCTGATCTGCTTACCTCCCAGTAGGTCCTTAGCTTGTCAATGCAAGTGTTTGGCATCCTGTCATTTTCCCAAGAGGCATTTAGTCTTTTGCATTCCCACTTTCCATATATACCGTGGTGTTCAAAGGAAGATTTTTCAAAAGACGTGCTCCAGTGAATAAATAAATATAACAATGACCACCCTCAAAGAGTACTCCAGTTCCAGAGGAATTACTGGTTCTGACTGTGCTGTCCACGGTGTAGGGAAATCTTTGAAACCTCTGCTATCTCAGAAAACAGAATCAATCGTTTAACTGCACTGAGGCTTCTAATGCAGATCCTGGATTGTGGCAGGATGGAGGACCATAAGAAATGTATTCATTCACACATGGTATGCTCCTCTCCTCTCCTCCCATCACCCGCCACAAGAACAAATCCTGGTAACTAACTGCTCCCTTTTCATAAGCATCTCAGTTAGAATATGAAACATTTCTTAAAATGATCCACAATTCAGCTCAACAGATTATTAGCTAAAACAGTCTCCTCAAACTGAAACCAAGCTTTAAACAGAAATTGCATTTCCTTGAAATTGTGTTGCTGGTTATGTGTCTCCGCATGCATTTAATGGTAATAACTTAAAAATATTAACAGTTTAATGATATTAAAATGGAAGCTTGGAGAACAATGCTAAAGCATCCAGAGTCGTCGTTATATTTTTACTTTTCAAAGGAAGGTTCAAGCCAGATCCCAAAGATAAAGAGCCAGAACACTTATGAAAAATGACTCATCACATTGTGTCCCAAAATAAAGCAATACGTACTTAACGCCTCCTGATAGAAGTGCACCCTGTGAATTTCCCAGACTAGATTTTTACATGTACCTTTATTCAAAGAAGCACCTGAGCTACTATTTGCTGATCAAAACCAGAGCAAAGCTCTGTTTGCAGTTCAGCCACCTCTAATCAGTGGAAGTTTAAAGGTCTTTTGAAAGACTGAACAAAGCGCATGTGGCTAAGACGGAGCACTTGTCAACTCCAGGGAATAATCCAACAGTTGCAAGCCCGAGTCAATCTGTTCCTTGCATGATGGCACAGATACAGCCGCAAGCAAAGGCCATTCAATTTACTGAGAAATGTGGAGTCAGCTATGACCAGATTCAGGGAAATGCGATCCTTTGTGTTTGAGGTACCTGCTAGAAAGAACTTGTGCCGTGGCCATATTTAATGCTCCAGATGGCATAGTTTCTCATGAAATGGTCTTGCTGCAAGCCCTCTGCATTCATCCTGCGTCACATTGCTAGGTTATACATCTCCTGCAGTAATGTTTTCTTTAGCCAGAAAAAGGGAGTTTTTAAATTATGCTGAAACTATTAACAAAGAAAGCATAGATGACTATTTCCTCCACTTAGTTACATACAAAAATAACATTACCAAGACCAGATTGCAGAGACAGAAACTCCAGCGTTCAGGCTTTCCAGAGCCTGTGTTGCTGTCCAGCTTTAATTCTGTGCACTGCCTCCTCAGGTGTATGCATTTTGATTTACGGTAATATTATTTTTACCACTGGACCCCAGCCACTCTTACTGCAGTGAATGTGAACAGCTGTTCAGTGCTTTGTTCTGTCCTCATGGCTGACAATGTGTCCAGACCCTGCTCTGGAGATAAAATTAATAATTCTTCTATGGGCTTTTCTATGAGGCAGATCACCTGGCAAATAAAATTTCAGACCAAATGATTAAAGTTTGGCAGAGTTAAATGGTATTTGAAAATGGGGTGTTAGAACGGGAAACACCAGCACACTTAATAATAGGAGGTACTACCATTCCCACCTGTGTTACAATTCTGCCTTTAAAATGTATCTAAAGTGACTTCAACTATAGCTGGTTGTTTTGCCCATTCCAGGATAGGTCAGCAGGGGTAACTGAACAGCAGTAGTGTTTAATGATTGCAAAGAACTAATGTCTAGGGATTGCTCTGAATCAAACTTAAAACTCACATACACATAAAAACATCTACCAGCTAATTCCTAGACTACTTGATGAGATAAAAATGTATGTTTTCAAATGAGTTATGGCTGGGAAAGTGGCTGTAGAACAGAAGCAGTTGTCACACCTTTAAGAAGATATAGGCAGACATACCCTTTGCTGGGAATGCTCATTCAGTGTCATCAAAATGCAAAGATATCTACTGTGACTGTGGCATAATGAAGATGGTCTAAACATTATCAGTAGTATGTACAGTTGTGTAAAATGCCAACTATGAAGAGAAAATGCATGTTTCATACAACGTTACATAAATAAATGGGGAGCTTTAGTGCTATGAAGTGAGCCTGTCTGTGCCTAGTCAGAGGAGGAAGTTAATCCCCCAAATCCAGGGAGACCGTAGTTTAAAAATCAGCCTTCCAAAGTCTTGCTGTTAATGGTGCAGCCTAGACAGAGCACTTAGTTCTCTTGGCTCTTTGTCTGTGATAATTCACCTCCAGAGCAGTATTATAGATCAGTCACTCTGAATCAATAATATTTGCATGCACTTATGTGTAGTTCATGCTAAGGAGGGTAAGCCAGAGCTAATCAAGCTGAAACATCGTTTGTACACTTGGCAGCTCCCTGCTAACTTTGAACAGTCCAGTACATTAAAGCATAAGGATCAAAAGATCTAGAACTGAAATAGTGAGGACAGCTGATTTTTAAATGGAATGACTATAAAAGTCAAGTGCCTCATGAAAGCATATGGGTTTCTACAAAGCTAAATGACAGATCTTGCTAATACCCAAATGCAGGCAATAAATTACCCACAACCAGCCGATAGTTCTCAGATCTCTCTGAATAACAGTATCTGAACACCTCCCATGTATTTCAAAATTAAAATAATTCTTATTCAGAACCTGTAGGAAGAACAGCTTGATGAATATCTATTATTTGTTTGATCACAAGTGAGAGCAAAGATCAGCCTCTATGCCAATCAGGATTTCCTAGTCTGTGAAGTGATTATTTTTCAGATCAGCTTGATTTATTTTATTTAAGATCCTCACATCAGGATACCAGATACCTACACCAAGCTGCAACTATATTTTTTTTCCCCTTTATAAAAAGTGGCAGTACCAACAGTGCTTTGAATAAGGGCATCTCATTAATGAAGTGAAATGCATATGCAGTTACATAGGTTCTAGATTTGAGGGGAGGGGAGTACATTCATTGTGTCTGCATTTATACATGGTACACTTATCTGTAAAGAGCCTCTCCTTCATATCACTTGCAGCTATTTAGAACCTATTTGTGCATAAAATATTTAACCCTTCTGAACCTAATCTAAATTTGCCATCTCTCTGTAGAGAACTCAGAAGCTTTATCTCTGTATTCCAGACCTGTCTCATTCTGCTCAAAATAAAATTGGTCTGTCTTCTTAGCATTGCCTTGTGGTTGTCTGGCCATCAGCTCGAACTGAACAGGACTAAACCAGAGCTTTTAATCTTTCTCTCCAAGCTATCTGCCTGTCATGTCCTTCTTTAATCACTATGGACAGCACTGCAATCCCACTTGTTACTTAGGCCAGTAACTGAAGTATCATACTCGTCTTGTAATGATTTCTGGGTCCTCACAGTCACATTATATCTAAATCCTGCAAGGTTGTTTTTGTTTTTTTAAAATCTTAGATATAGCCTCTCCAATCCTGCCCACACAGCTAAAATGCTTATCCAAAGACACTTCATCTCACATCTTGATTAATGCAACATCCTTTTTACTGGCATTGCCAATGCCAATGCATTTTTCTCTGTCCATATCCATCTAGAACATTGCTGCCAAGACTCTTTCCTAGCTTGTTGCTTTAACCGTATCCTTGCAGGACAAATGCAGGCAGTGGAGTTTAATTTGGGCAGCACAGAGTTCCCTTATATCTCATTTACACCAAGTAATGAAGGTACTTTATTTTATTTAGCACTACTTGACTAGTTTCCTTCTCCTAACACACCCAGGACAGTTCATGTTCACTTCCCACACCTCTTGCTTCCTTCTACAGGCTGGCTTGTGGTGGTTCACCCCTTGTGCTTTTCAAATGAGCATCCAATGTGCTTTTCTCCATTCTTTTTATACACAGGCAACATGGTCAAAGGGATTTCACAGAGCTGCTTCACTGTTCTGCTCAAATATCTAAATTGCCATCATCTGTACAAAAATAGTATCATGTTGTTAGTGTATGATGCTGCCACTGATCATACTGAGAAATACTACTTCCTGAGCATCTCCCTTTGCTCTGCCTGAGAACACCTCAACTCTTTCCTTAAACACAGAGTGTGTGCTCCTTGGGGTAAGGACTATGTTTGAGACATGGTTAATGGAGTAGAGCACCCACCTGTGGCTACTAACTATAACAAAAAAAATACAATGTACTGGCATATATGTTCCTATTTTGGTGTTCTGTGACTCTGGGTATGCAGAATGTGCAATCCATCATCACATGTATGCCAAGTGTTAGGTTTATGCCCCATCCAAACCCACCTGCTTCAGTAGTGTTTATAGAATAATGCTTCAGCATTTACACACATGAAAAATTGAACATTTTCAACATGTATGCTTAGAGGATTGTGCTTACAACTCATGGATACAATAGCCATGAGTAATAACGTGTGTGTATGGACAGGTGGAGAGAAATTTGGAGGGAGAAGAAAACCTGTCTCTATTAGTATGTATAATAGTTCTCTGACTATTTTATGATTTTCAGTATCAGATACAGTGATAGCAATGATTATGAATCTCAAGAAAACATTTTTTCATTAAGGAGAGGAGAAAAGAGAGACAGAAAACTTAGATCTTCTGCCAGCATTCACTACAATCTTCAACTAATCTGGTCTGGGGAAAAATCCAAAATTAATACTGTCAAACTGAGCAGCAGATGTTGAAAAAGAATCAGGCACTGCAAGAAAATTGATGTGCCAATGAAAATTAGACAGACAGGAAATTCTCACTAAATAAAACCCAGCAGGTTACAGGGGCACAAAAAAATTAGCTTAGATCATCTAGCCAGTTCATTTTTGTGTAACCATATTAATGGGGTCTTTCTTTTTTTCACTTGTTATACGTATATTTGTGTAGTAAAAAGAAATCTTCTGTATGCTATTTTAACCTTCTGCAAAACATCTTTTCTCTGTTCACTGGAGTCTCAGCCAGATTGGCTTCACCTTACTTGTGAGACTTTCTATGCTGTCTTCTAACTTGTCAGCACTCACTTCTTTTCAGCACCCATTGTGTGCCTTTGTATCTGGGTGTAGACAAAGAGGCTTCAGTTGATTGTTTGCAAGAATATGAAATAAATTTACATTCATCAGAGTAATGGGTTTCCATTTCCAGAGGCTAAGCCAAGGAACAGCTGAATTTAGAAGCAGGCTTGTTTGCAGGGTGGCTGCAGCATCAGCCTGTAAGTGGTTATGCACATCATAGGCACTTTTAGGGTTTATGTTATCCCTAGATTGTTCAGACAAGAGCCCAAATATTGGAATCGTGTCTGCAGATTTGGAGATTCTTTTGCCAGCTACAGCTGCCGGGCCTCTCATTTAAGTTGTTAAAACAGATGTGATTAGGTCAAACATTTTTGAGCCAAAAGCTTCACAAACATAATAATTTGAAAACCAAAAAAAGACTAATCTTTTGTGTCTTCTAACTCATCTCATGTTTTCTCTCAGATAGCAGCTGCTGCTTTAAGTTGCACGCAGCATTATTATTTTTGTTTCCCCGGTTTGACTCATTTCTTTTGGAAATAGATCTCTTAGCTCGTTTTTGGCAAGCAGAATTCTGGCCTGACTGTGGATTTTTCTCTCGCTCTCACTCACTCACACATACTTTGCTTCCTTTGCTGTTTTTCCAGCTTTTTAGCTGTTCCTCCCTCTGCCATACTTGCTACAAGCACTGGGGGCTCGTGCATAGGTATCAGGCAGTATCTATGGACTAACTGTCTCCTGGTACCTATTTACTGACTCTGTTAACACAATAACAAATAAAGGCATGTTAAGAGATTATTTTGTTTTCAGAGATGTGAAAAATAACTAAAAAAAAACAAATTTCACCCTGTTTCCGCGTGTGTGTGTGCACGTGTGTGTTAGAACTGTGAGAGGAAGACTGGAACTGTGGTTAATGTTACTGGCTTTGGACTGAAGAAATACATTTGCTGTATGTGAGCCAAGACCCTTACCAGATGGCAAACCTTTCAGCCGAGATGGATTAGGATAGGTAAGCAGCAGCGTGCAGACTAACTATTGCACTGGCAAGTTGCAAGTTTCTAAGCTTTCCTCTCCTGGTTTAACTGATCTCTTGTTTTCTTGGGATATGTATGAATATGGGTTACAGTGGTGCAGATTTTGGTACACCTTACCAGAGACGGAGACAGGAATTCACACAGAATTGTGTACAGTTTTCCCTTGGAGGCAGTGCAATGAAAGTATTTCATCAGTGAGACACGAATAGGGACTGTGCCACTGCACCAGTAATTGCTTATCAGTGCAAGGGCATAGGGAGCTTTTCCTGGATACTCTGTCTTAAGTCCTTTATATATGTATCGTGCCAATAGCCTACTGTCTCTATTATCTGATAATTATCCAGAAGTTTCTCTTCAATGCCAGAAATTATTCCTCCATAGATTTAGCTACATGCCATTCTCTTCTTCCCAGGCCCATCACTCCATTCCATGCAATTTAGAACCACCCTTAGACAAAACTTAACACGAAAAGAGAGTAGAAATCACTAAAGAGAAGCTAATCCCTGTGTTTAGAGTCAAAGGACTCCATGTGAGTACAGAACAAGTAAGAACCAAATCCAGATCTCACTGGGGTTCAGAGAAAGGTTCACCAGAATTCTTCCCAATTCTTCTCCCTCCCTCTGGCTCTGGGTAGCAGCAAAGGCAAACATAGCAGGTTTTATTACAAAGCTGATACAACTCATTGGGTCTCATAAAAACAACAAAAAAAAACCACCAGGAACTGTATTTTGATTTTTATAGAGTAGAGTCCCATCTTAGTTCTACTAATATTTAAATGTTGCAAAATTTTAGGCTCAGATCTGAGTTTTTCATTTGGATGAGCCTGGAACAGCAAGTGAAAGAGATGGATGTAAAAACAAGGAACCTTGGAGCAGCTGTAGATACCCACAGATTAACGCAGAACAAAGTGGGTTATTCTGAAAACTCTTTGCCAGACAATCAGGCTCTGAAGTTGCTGTCAAGCTTGGAGAGTGGCAGGATGAGTGGATGGTATCAATACATTCTCTGTTCTTCATTACAGGAGGTTTTCCTGAATTGATTACAACCTGGTGGAGCTGCTGGGTAAGTTAATGAATTTAGTGGGGTAGGGAGAATACCAGTAGGGGAGCAGCACAGTTTTTATGTATCCAACTTGAAATATCATAACAGATCTGATTTTCCCAGTCTGAGATTCAGGCCACTGAATCCAGAACAGAGCTGACTGGAAAAGCATATACTTTGCTTGAAGTGTTGCTTTGTGTTAAGCATGTACTTAACTATTTTCCCAAACTGGTACTGCTCTCAGGTTTTATTAGCACTCTTAGCACTCTAAATAAGATTGGAATAAAGAAAGGAAGCAAAATTTCTCTGACAAATGCATCAGCTAAATGTCTGTCTTTTTCCCTGAAGAAGGTTATATTTTTTTTTTTTTGGATCTGCAGAGGAACTGAAGTGATACATGAGCACTTAGCAATAAACATTTTTAATGGAGACCCCTATCCCCAGCTTAATTTCTGCCCTCAGTCATATTGCATTAATCAATACTAGTGATGTTCCTAGCGGTTTCATCGCACCCTGTGAACAATTTTGCTGCTTGGAATTACAGAAACGTGCCTTGAGTGTATTTTGATACTCAAATTTAATAACAAGGGATCCAATATTGATTTTAATGGGAAATTGTTTGCATATGCGTGCGCACATCTGTCTTTTTCTGTGCACCATTTTCCTGTGCACTGAATAGTCATGCTCCAGTCCAGCACTCGTGACTGTTACAATACTGAAAGATTATCAGAAATGCTACAAACCATGACAACAGTGATTAGAGGAAAGTGATTAACTGACTGATATGATCTTGCTTCACTGCAAATTATATACAGGTTCCCCAGATGTCGCATTCGGTGTTACTCACACACATGCAATTTCTACCGAGCATTCTTGGCAGTGTGAATTTTCACAAAATTTAGTCTGTAACACTATCTGTCAAATGATAGTATTACACTTTGTTTGGATGGGTTCAGGCCTTAAATCTGGGCTTCTGAAGCCAATATTAGTAGTTACTCGCAATTCCTTTTCTGACTGAAATGCACCCATGGGCAAACAGGCAAGTGGAACCTTACACAGGCAAATGAGATCTGTGGGCTTAGAATAGGCAATTATTCAAAATCGCATAGTTGAATTTGATTTTCAGTGAAATGCACTACTTCACCAACAGCCAGAAAGAGATATATGTGCTATTCAAACCCATTTCAAGCCATTTTTAGAGGGCTTACATGGGCCATTAGGACTGCTGGGGAGTTCAGCCCCTGGGAACAGCCTTTGCACATTGTTTTGCTTTCATCTACACAGAGCAAAGGCATTGGGCTGTGCATGGGTCCTAACTTTTAGCTGAGCTCCATCAAAACACAAGTGAAAAGTAATTTCAAAAAATCTCTAGAAGCTATTTCAGCACCGTATTTAAGTGAGTATTTTAAGAGTTTTTCTCAAACCACGCTTCCAACTGCTAAAACAAGCCACAGCACAGAAATGTTTATGTGTCCTTATTCACTACTCGTGGTTCAAGAAAAATATGCCACTGGCATTCACAGAAAATTCAGCCTAATTATTTCACAGGCTGATGAGTTGCAGTATTTAAGGAAAGGTTAAGGGTTCTTGAGTTTAGATGTAGCCAAATTAAGGAAGAAAATTAAAGTGGCTGGTCAGCTTCAATTTTTAATGGTTCATAAATTTCCAGGCAATAAACAAACCTTTTTTTTTTTTTTTTAAATTGAGAGCAGAATATTCCTTGGCATTTGGGATCTGAAGGTTCCCACGTGTGTCCTTAAAGTAACTTTCCTTTAAACAATGTACTTTTATTGGGACACTTTCATACAGTCCTCCAAAGTCCTGCTCACCAATACATATCAGGTCAACAGACCCTTTAAGTGGGTCAGGAAAATATCACTGCCTTTCTTCTCCCACTACATGATGATTTGAGAGCAGACAAGGAGCACTGTACTGAAGCTGATGATCTTTCATAGGAGTATGGCCTTAGACCTTCTGCTTTCTATGTAGGTTAATAGAAACCTCTTCCTGCAGGTAACCGACTTTTTATCTAGGAGGATTTTTTGTTATTATTTAATAACAAAACCAAACATTTGAAAGATATATCTGCACAAAAAAAAAAATTTATTACAGACTGCCTCTATAAAAAGTACCTTAAATTAAATATAGCATGGATAACTATTTTCTTCAATAGCAATACCTTACATTTATTAAACATGTTTCCAGTTACCAAACCTTTCTGTGACTTTTCTCAGCCACAAGCTTTCAGCTAAAAGGACTATAGCCATAATATATGTACCTCCATCATATGGATAAAGTGTTTGTATTCAATTTAAAAACTATTTAAAAAATGATTGCACAATGAGGGTGCATACATCGCTGGAGTTTGAAGTATCACACTACACATATACAAGATTTGTAAAGGGGTTATATTCAATATTCATAAAATTAAAGAAAACCTTATTTCAGCAAAAAGGACTATAGCCATAATATATGTACCTCCATCATATGGATAAAGTGTTTGTATTCAATTTAAAAACTATTTAAAAAATGATTGCACAATGAGGGTGCATACATCGCTGGAGTTTGAAGTATCACACTACACATATACAAGATTTGTAAAGGGGTTATATTCAATATTCATAAAATTAAAGAAAACCTTATTAAATCACAGCAGCTCTACTACTATGAAGATAAAGAGTGCTGTCTTGAGCAATATTTACAGATGCACCTTTGTACATAGTCTGAGAGGATGAGATTAATCCGTAGACGTTTAGATAATATATAGCACAGACTGTTTTCCATGGAAGCAAATTCTGCCATTTTGCATGACACGTATAGAGCAAGACATAAGCATCTTTGGGGTCCCAGGTAATACTTGCTCTGTATTTGTTGCTGTTGTGGCAGCAGCAGGAGCTGCCACTGAGAGAGGTTTGAGTATGTTTGTCCATGCTGGAGAAACCAGGGGCATGGGAGGGATAGTTGCCACCCAGTCAGGACACAGCCAGCCTGTACATGCGGCCCTGGGTCTGGGTACCCAAGGCACTCTGATGGCTGATCACACAGACACGACCAGCATTTTACTGTAAGCTGTAAAAATAAAGGAATTAAACTCTTCTCCACAACTCCTGTGAATGGCAAAAGGACTGACATGTCATTCTTGCAAGTGAATTTAGACATAAGGAAACACCTTCCAACGATAAAGATAAGTAAGCACTAAAACTGGTTACCTGGGGATGTTGCAGGGAATGGAACATCAGAGGTTTTTAAGATCATGTTGGACAAATGACTCTCAGGCACGGCAGAAGAAGAGATGATCTGGTGATTTGGCCTAGGGACTAGGGATTAGATCACCCTCAGAGTCTTTTGTAGTTTCTGTTCTGTGAGTTCTGGCCCAAGAAAGACAAGCTGGGGTACACCAGCTTGCATTGAGGGCCCATCTCCTCTCCCTTTCCTCTTCTTCACTCTCAGCTCTGCTAAATCAGCATCTGTCTAGTTGGACAGATGTGTATGTACACATACACAAAAGGGGCAGAAAAGGATTTGGGCCCTCATGTTGTAAAACACGGCTCAAGGAAGTTAAGAGGAGAGCAGCATGCGTAATAAGACTGATCATCAGGAGACGAAGCAAATTAGTACTGCTTTGCTTGAAACTCGAGTCAGCAGAGCAGATCCAGAGAGCAGTCACTGGTCCGCTGCCAGCAGTAAAACAGGCCCCAGCTGGGGTCACCTTTTCTCCCCAGACCCAGAAGCATGTAGAAGAGATGACCCTCTCCGGGAGCACAAGGAATCATAGAGCATCTGCTCTCCCCCACACCATCTGGGCCGGGGAAGCGCTAATTGGAGGCGGGAGCTGGCGCATCAGCTGCTCCCAGCAGTGTCAGGTTGGTAAGGACGTCACCACGGCCCTTCCTTCACCTCGCCAAAGCGTCCGGGGCTCTGTGCTGCGCTGTCACCCCTCCCTCCTCCGCCCACTGTTGCAGCAAGGTTGTGGACATCGGAGCACATAAGGCACGGTCAGAGCAGTGCTGCTGTTCCTATTGCATCTGCGCTAACGGTGGCTGTGCTGCTAGGCAGAGATGTGGTAAATGATGACCTGCGCGATCCCGCCCGGTTATCAGGCGGCCCCCTGCTGCTCCAAGGCAGGCCCCAGCCTGGCTCGACTGGCTTTGTCAGGCGCAACCGCCTCAGGAAAGATTTCCAGGCCCTCAGGTGATGTTGTATAAGAGCGCAAAAGTAAGCTACAAGACAACTTCTCAGGAGGTGAAACAGCCCTGGCAGGTGACACAGGCTCTGTGAGAGACTCAAATCAAATCGCAAAGCACTCCCCTACCCCACCCGTGACGTGGAGTTCAGTCAGTGCCTCTGGGCGCTTTCCTCGGGCTGAGGCGGACGCTGCACTTGAAGGACAGAGTTTGCCCCCTGGCCCGAGCTGTACCCCGGAGGCGGGAAGGGCAATGCCTGCACCCACAGGCGTCTCCCGCTGCCCCAGCACCTCCGCTGGGCCCTGATGGCGGCCGCTCTCTCTCTTTTGGAAGGCTCTCAGGGGCCCATGTGCTCCACCAGGACAACATGGTGACCTGTGCCCCCATAATGTCAGGAAAGTGTGAGGTGCCCCGGGGGTCCTGAAGCCAGCGAAGCACCATTGCACCCGGAGGACATGTCTCCTCCCAGCCCCTTCTCCCCAGAGGGTTCCCTGGCGCAGCGCAGGCCCGAGGTGGCACACAGGCCTCCCCTGCCCATCACCACCAGCGGGGCCGGCATTGTCCCTCTTGATCTGGTGGCGAAGGAATGAATTAAACCTGCCCTTTTGCCTGCCATAGCAGCGGGTCACTGAGAAACTCTCCCGGTGCTGCAGCCATGCTGCATGGCAGCCTGTCCCTGTGTGCCCCGGCCCTGCGGCTCGGCTATGCGGTGTGGGCAGCCTTGTTCATCAAAGACTGCTCCCGTCATGTGTCTACCTGCAAGAGTCGGCCACCTGAGGACACCTAACACAAACAAATGAGGTGTTTTAACAGCAGGAAGGGAAATTTGGGCCAAGGACACAGTGTTAAAGCCCAGGAGTTTGTGGGGGTTTCAGTGAATGAACAACAGGCCAAATCTCCAGCAAAACAACCTATGCGCGTCCGTCCCCACACTGCTTCGCTGCCACTTCGGCAGCATCTGGTATGACAAAATACTGTGGAATAAGATGTCCTTGCAGCCTTTCCACCCGCGCACTGAACATCCTTGGCGTTTCACAAGCTCCAAATACCTCTAAATATTTAGGTGCTTACACAAAGTACCTGACTTCTAGAAATGAGCTTCTGCTATCATTGGCACTATCTACCGAAGCAGAACGGGAAAACTCAAAGTCTACACAGGTAAAATTCAAGCTATTAACCTACTGGTTATGTTTCTCAGAATGAAGAGGAAGCGTGAATTACAACTAATTCCTTTTTTTGCAGCTGTACCCTTGGCAATATAAGTATCTGCTGACCATCAGTATAAAAATCTATCCCAGTGAGGCCAGGCTGGGATGTTTCAGGATTTCACGCAAATTAAATGAATGTAATTCTTGGAGTGATGCTATTATCTCCAAGCCATTCTTTGTGTTACGTAACTTTTAATTTTCCTAGCAAGTCCTTCTATTATTTAGTGTGAACTATTTTTCTTGCTATAATCTGAAACGATGGCTACCTTGCACCTAATTTGTACGTGGCTTTTGTCTCCCCCTTCTTATTTCTTGATGCCAGGGGGACTAGCGTGTCATGTTTGTTAACAATTTTTTTATAAATCTCTCTTTCTTTTCACTCCCACAGCATGCGATTCCTGACTGCTGTGTCATTCCTCTCCTTTAGGTTTCTTGGTAACAAAATCCAAGTGATTGTTTTTCTTGATGAACAGTAAATTCACAGACAGTTGAATATTGAGGAGATCAAACTCCTACCAGTTTCAGGTTGAATTCAGAGAATAGTTTAGGCCAGAAACTGATTAGCGTGTGGAAAAGCTGAAATGTTTTGAAAGAGTATTTTGGGATTTTGGGTTTGGATTTTTGTTGAAAAATTGACACAACTCAAAGTCTAAACAAAGCCTTAAATCAGTGCAAAATATTTCATATTAGGGCTAATGGAATGTTTCATAAGGACGACAAACAATTCTCCCACCCACCCTCATACCCAAAATGAGGTATCAACTTGACTGGACCCTGTTTTGGCGGGAAGGTGCCATACATCAAAGCAAAACAGAAAAGTCAGCTGTGCTTGTAATTCCTGTTTGCCAGGTGTTGTGGCTGGGGAGAGGAGGGGGGGTCTGTTTTACACCTCAAAGTACCTCCTTAGTCTGCCATTTTCTAGTGGGGTGTATTACCCAGACAGTTGGCCTTGCATCACCTCTCTTGCACAGTGATTCCCCTCTGCCTTTCCAGGTATTTTAACCCAGCACACCGCTCTTGTTCTTTCACAACAACTACTGGTGTCACTTTAATTTTGGTCAATGTATTTATCAGTATAACACACCTGTCTTAAGAGGAGGGGGGGTCTGTTTTACACCTCAAAGTACCTCCTTAGTCTGCCATTTTCTAGTGGGGTATTACCCAGAGACAGCTGGCCTTGCATCACCTCTCTTGCACAGTGATTCCCCTCTGCCTTTCCAGGTATTTTTCCAACCCAGCACACCGCTCTTGTTCTTTCACATGTACTACTGGTGTCACTTTAATTTTGGTCAATGTATTTATCAGTATAACACACCTGTCTTAATGTCTGATAGATTGTGTAAGTCTATTAATACTGTGTTGCAAAATCTACTGTACTGGTTGTCAGCAGTTTTTATGTTTGAAGACATTTACACTGCAGCAAAATTAGGATAAAATGAAACTAAGACTTAAATTGGTCAGTGTTTTAGTCTTTATCGCCAGGTAAAGAACCTTAGTGGTGTAATGTGGCTGCAATCCATTAGAGTCCAGCTACATGACTATTATGTTAAAGTATATTGAAGTCAGTGGAGTGATGCCTCTATGCTGTGGCGGAGGATCTGGTCCGCTTTTTGCCATCATTTGCTCTGCTGAGCTGAGTAAATATGGCAATTTCTTGGATTGTCAGTAAGAAGGTCACTTTTACTCCTCAATTCCTCCTCGTCCACTCTAATTCAATCATCCAGTTCCAACTTTCAAACTTTTTCTCTTTAGATTTGACTCTATAGCCAATGAAGGAGAAAAAAAAGGTCACCGGTACATGTAAAATGTGTACATGTGCACATGGAAAACAAAGGCACTGCTGTTTCTGCTGCCAGTAGCAAACGAGGGATGATGATGCTGCCTTTGACTTCCTAGTCCAGATGCCTGTGGCCCATGTGTAGTCCAATAAAGAGCTGCCTTCAGATCAAGACATAACTTGCAGACAAGACCAAACCTCATGTCTCTACATGGAGAGCCACATTGTCTCTCCAAGGCTCCTTGTACGAGATTCAGTTGCCTAAATATAGGTTTCCAGTGGTGTTTTATGAGCCCTAGATGGAGTTGTTTGGCCTCCAACTCTCATCCCAGAAATGTGTGGATTTCCCCCGGGTCTTGTGCCATATGTGCTAGCTACATCCAGATGTTTTGAATACTCTAGGACATTTAAATGAAACTTTTGTTTTGGTTTTTTTTTGTCTGTGAATATTAAGTCTTACGTTTTTGCAGGTTTTGGTACAATGTCCCCTCACCTGTCTGTAATATTCCTATCATCTTCACAGGTGCCTATAATCATTCTTGCCCCGATTTCAAAGCCCATGTGCTCTGCAGCCATCCCACTGCGTTTTCCCTCACTCCCTTTGCAGTCTGTACAGAGTTGCAGGATGCTTTGCAATCTACATCTGGCTAGCACAGAGGAGGAGTGTGGCAGGGTTAATCCTTTTCCTCCACTCCTTATTGAGCAATTAGGCCACTAAAAAAGATCTTGTTTACGGATACTGGAAGAGGCTGTAATTTACTAGGTGTTGCAATAAATTTACATCCATCAGGAGGCAGCCAGAGGCAAGTCTGGAGTTTTAGCAGTGGCTAATTTGTAGCTTCACTCTTGGGATAGGAACAGAATTTAAAAAGTTCCGAATACTAAAGCAATTTGTTTAAATCCATAGTCCCCAAAAAATGAACGCTTGTTTTAAAAAGCTGTCTGAAAATGCATTTCCTCACTATAGGATCCTCCTTGATATAATTGGAATCATTAACAGAACTGATACAATTTACCCAGCATGCCTCTGTGTGGGCTGTGCCTTTAAATTTGGCAGAAACAAGCAGCTTTAGTTCTCAAAGGGGTGTTACAAAGCTGGTTTCAACACTGCTGCTCCTTTTTGGTAAGACTTTTTAGCTCTTGCTGTGAAATTTTCTGTGCTTGGGGCAAAAGTTGATCCCTTCTCACATGGTATTCCTATAAAGACTTAGCATACCAGGTAGCAACTAATGAATGAGGTATAACTCTCTGTGTACTTTATGCAGGACATAAATAGTGATATTTTGTTATTGTGTTTTTAAAGTTTCATCTTGTGAAGCAGTCTTCTCTAGAATTATTATTTTGAATATCTTCTAGCAGATGCTGACTATGTATGGTGTGTTTTAATCCTGTGCACTTTCAGTAGGCAACCTCAAATTGATTTGTTGACGAGAAAGTGGATTTAGTGTCCGACTTGAGGTAGCTGCTTATTCAACTCTGGGACAAGAACAGTAATGACTAAAGGTTGTTATCAGTTGATTGTTACTGAGTAGGTTAAGTGAAATGAGGTTTTAGACTATCAGTTCATTTTTCCGTGGACTGCTTTCCATGTAACACTTGGCACCCTTGCTGGCCTTGGCTAGTGAAGCATTCAATGGACCACAGAAAATCAACCTCTTAGGTCAGGTGTGAGGTATATTGGCAAGATGGGGGGGTGGAGGGGGGAGCTGTATTATTGTAGCTTGTATTTTGTCTGTTGTTTCTGTGCCTAAAGTCCTTCAGTAACCTCAAAGCATCACTCACAAAGACTACATTAACATAAGGTATTTACAAACTGAAGAAACTGCTTCCAGAGTTGTTTTAGAAGTGTTATCAATGGTGATATGTAGATAAGGAAGCAATCAGAAGAACGAGAAGCCCAGCTGATTTCAGCTCAATTGAAAGTACCACTAGAAAAGGGGAGGGGGACATAGTTATTGAAGGGAAAAGGACAAAATGGGTAAAAAAATAATGGTAGTTGTAAGCTGCTGTGAAACAACACAGACTAAAGAAAATTGCTTTTATATTTTTTTGGTTTGTTTGGATAGTTTATTGGTTTTATAATGAATCACGCAGAAATACAAGAGAGAAAACAACAACAAAGTCCTGCAGTGAAATACTGTGGAGATTTATAATGCTGTGGAAATGCACAAGTGCTAAAATACATTGTCCCATTTTGATTGGAGGTTCATGGCTACAACCTGCTTTACCTCCTTACATCTCACACCAATGGATTTAAGTCTGCAGAGTATAAAAATGACTGTGCATGTTGCTCAAGCACACTTGCAATCCATCTTGTAAAACAAACAAAAATAACCACCCCTTCCAGCTGTGGGAATACTCAACAGTCTCATTAATTTTCAGAAGTCTCCAGTGGGACATCATTTTCTTTTATCTTCTCACAAATAGCCTATAGAATCATATGCATCTTGTGCTGGTTTGGTATTGAGTGTGTTATATATTATCTAACATTTTGGGCAAGTTTTGGTTTCATGAACAATTCACCTTCTGCTGTGCATTCTGCCCTTGTGATTAATGAAGGTTACCAGCCTATGATTGCAAAGTGCCCTGGGTTCTCTTCCTTACCTAATCCTGTTTAAGTGCATTTTGGTCTAATTTTTTCTAGTCTTTCCTTTGAGCTAATAATTCTTCTCACAGGTGCTGGATAATGTCTTCCTGTTACATATTGCTATGCCAGTGTCCATAGGGAAGCTACAAAGCTCAGTGATGCTGTCACACCCTGTATTTATTGTCAGGAATTCTGGTAACACAAAGTGCCTGGGGTCAAAGGGGCTACAGCTTTTAGTTTATATTTACAGGGATTCTACTAGCTTTTCTGATTTATTGACTTTTGTGATCTGTTTGACAAATGAAGACATACTGGAACCATACAAGAAATAATAATATTTTCAGTTTCATCGTGAACATTTGCTAGTGTTAGGGTGTTGTATAATAGTCTATTGTTCAGCTATTCCCCAGTTTCCACAGGAGAAAATAATCAGTGTTTTAAGACTAACCTCCTTAGGCTCTTTTT
This sequence comes from Aptenodytes forsteri, assembly GCF_000699145.1. Classification (NCBI taxonomy): domain Eukaryota; kingdom Metazoa; phylum Chordata; class Aves; order Sphenisciformes; family Spheniscidae; genus Aptenodytes; species Aptenodytes forsteri. The sequence continues at coordinate 1,993,735 of NW_008795035.1, forward strand.
TAATGGGCCGTGAGAAGTATATTTGCCTAACTTTCACAGCTCAGAATTTTCAAAGGATTAGTCAAAATAAAACAGACTATGCCTGTATAAAATAACATCTACAGTGAGTACTTCCTAACCTGTAAAGAATGGTGATGATGTGGGACTTTTTTTTTTTAAGCGCAGGTGTGGTTTTTAGGGCTTTTTTGGTTGTGTGTGGGTAGTTGGGTTTTTTGGCTTCCTTTGATAGAGTTCCCCGGTTACCTCAGTCCCAATATGTTTGCTGCTGTGCAGGAGATTTCCATGAGATTGTTGTATAGGTTTCTCCCCTTCCAGAATGAAATATCAAGCTGGGGCTAAACTGTAAAAATAGTGTGTAAGTCCAGTTAGGATAGATTTTGGCTAGGGCTTATTGGTTAAATGGTAGGAGAGACGTGTCCAGCTTGTACTTCTCTGGAGTGAGCTTGTGCATCTCACTTAAAATGGATGAAACTACATTGATCTGTGCATGTTGAGAACCAGGCCTGTGCCTTAGCTTGACAGCTTCACAGGTCTTGATGAGTCGAACTGTCTTCTCTGTGTGAATTGGCTACAGAGAGCGTGGAGGAGTTCATCTTGATATCATTAGTTGTCAATGTCACTTTGCAGAGTACTAAAATGATAGGGAGTGATCCGGTGACCATTGCATACGATATGATGACCATGCGAAGCATAGCGCTTTGCCACTGCATGTTTTTGCATTCCATTCCTTGTTTTTATATCAACAGAACACATGCACATGCAAACACGTGCACACACCCACACACACACTCATGCATGCACATGCAGTGTATGCCAGTTTTATGAAGCTGTAGGAAAATAACTCAATTGTGGTTTAAAAGCAGGTGGAAATGCATGCACCCACACAAGCATCTCTTAGGAAGATGGGAGTTGCAGCCTTTTCATTTTATAAGTAAATTTTTACTCTCACTTTTTTGAACAGTTAAAAAAAAAAAAAATCTCATGCTACTGTATGAGATGATGTTCAGAGCAACATAGACTGTTCTAATGGCTGATTTTGATAATAAAAGACAACAGGGGACTAAAAGGTGCGGTGCAGGAAGCTGGGAAACACATTCCTTTCCCCAGAGGGTGTACTTAGCTTTGTGCCTTTGATCACTTGAGAAGTATCATTAGAGTGCAAAATGGCAGGCACTAGGGAATATTACGGCAATTATAATGTGATAGTTTAAAAAAAATCAAAAGTAGTTTGAACTTATTTGGGAGTTTTCTCCCGTGAAGGACTGATCGCATCTAAAGGATGAGATGCTCTAATAGATAAAATATAGAAGCTCCAGTGGGACTATTCTTCAGATATTGACTCCTAAGTTAGCTCTGGTACAGAACAGTCTGTACAGAACAGACTATATTTACAAGTTCAATAAATCTAATCTGTGTACGCACTTTATCGTTACTTACTATTTGTACTGCAGTAGCACCTGCAAGCCCTTGTTACTCAACTAGATCCCACTGTGCTAAGAACTGTACAAACATGGAACAAAAAAAAAAACAGGCCACGGAACAAGAAAAGGCCCAGAAAGCCTTTAGGCAATGAGGCTGCAACATAGTCATTGGCACTTGAAAAATTGAAGTATTTGTCTAATACCTTGCAAATCACTATACAAATATCGTTGTAGCTTATTATTACATACTGTTATGGAGTGGGTTTGTATTTTTGTTTCTTAAAGAACAGAGGAATTTAAATGGCAGTATTTTCTAAAGATTTTTAGTAGCGCCTTGGCAATACAGAGCCAGACTTTGCTCTGCTGTGACCTCAAAGAAACCACCTTTTCTGCTGTTGGTTGGGGCAGCAGGCCAGATGAGTTAGCATTTGTATACATTTCTGCTGTGTCCAAAGCCTTGGACGTAAAGCTGACAGCAAAGACCATTTCCACTTCCTCCTTCTCTAGAGTGCCAATAACTGTGGTGAATCGTGCCAGTTCTAGCAACTAGGGGTATGTGTGTTTGTAGGTGTGAATAGGAACATGAGCTAGAGACTTTCACACAACTTCAAGCTTTAACTTCAGTGTTCTGAAAACATATTGTATGGTGTTAAGTGAAAAGGCTAGGTCGCTAATAGAGCAAAATGCAAGACTGTAATGTGAAACAAGAATGCAGACTCAGAGGTGCCTTGTGCTTTATACATAAACTGGCTAGATAAAACTGGCACAAGTACCTAACTAATGCAGCAATCTTGTGTCACCTGTATTGTCCTTGTCTGTACTGCACAAAATCCAATAATAAGCACAGCTTTTAAATATGCCTTTTACTACCTCGTCACAAGCTGTATTGATTGTGCTCACATGCAACATCGTTAACGTAAAATACAGCAGGTAAAAAGAGAGGAAAAAACCTAATTTGTGTGTGCGGGGGTGGGTGGGGGTGGTGGTGTTAAAGTTCCAATTGGACACGTATGGAACAAATCTTGTTGTAACATAGCAAACTACAGTATTTCAAACAAAATATCTTATCATCATCATCAACCAAAACAGGCGGCCCACGCAGCCTTGGCATTTCAATTTTCTGCTCATTTTCTTTTGTTCATATTGGATGTGTTGCCTATTTTCCTTAGTTCATAGATGCCTCACTGTGATAGGAGCTTAGAGAGCAGCAAGCACAGCCCATTTTCAGAAATGGCAATTATGATGAAAAAGGAAAATGTAATAAAATGATCCAGTTGCCCCAGATTCTGCAAGTTATTTCATCCAACCTGAGCTAGAATTGTTTCTCCTTTTATTGGTCCTCCACCCTGCCCCTTTCTTTTTTGCAGCCAACAACATTATGGGGTTGGTGGCATATGTAGCTACATAACACTTATCTCCTGGCTTACTTTGCCTGACTGAGAAGACTTCCTGCTGTAGAAACAGTTAGCATTTCATAGGGAAGAGCTGGAATGTCTTTGAATAGTGGTACTCCGTTTGGGTGAAAGGCCAGAGGGGTATGTAGTCTTTTGTGCTGACACCAAGGACTATTTCCACTTTTGGTTTTTTTCTTGACGCTTCTAAATGGCAAATGCATGCAGTTGATTGGTATATAATAAATTTTAAAAGAGCATGTTTTACTGAACAGAAGAAAAGTAGAGAAGAGATCATTAGTTATGGAGGTATCGCAGGCATCTTATAAGCACCTGATAACGAAGCAGGAGACTACTATGTGTTCTAAAGCAACGGGCTTTCCAAACCTCTGTTGTAGTGGCTAATCACTTGATTCTCTTGGCTAATCACTTGATTCTCTTGGCTTTGCTTCTGCCTTCTGTGAATGGGATATGATTCCTTTCTTTACTTTTGGTAGTGGGAACCTATGTGTGTAATTGTTGCTATTACCCACGACTTTTGGATTTTTGCCTTTTACACATGAACTGTCTGAGATCCACAGAGGTCTTTAAACACTGAGCTTCTATTTTGGTGTCTAACTTACCATATGTTCCAATGGGGTATTAATTGCCTCTGTATCTTTATGGGCCTGGTACTAAATGACTTGCCCAAAGAGACACAGGAAAATTTAGTGAGCTATTTCTCCAAGCTATTATCTCCTAACTGAAGGACTAGATCACACTTCACCACTCACAGTATTATAATAAGTCTTAATTCATTAATGTTTCTGAAAGATCTTGTAAACCTCTTAGGAGCAGAGCTTTGCAAGTACAAAATGCTATTTTATTCATGAACTTCTGAAACCTTTCGTACTTTGAATTTATTTTTTAAAAAAAGAGAGACAGAGAATGTAATAGAAGGCAAAGTTGGGCATTTACAATCTCAGGATTTCAACGTAATTAGGGAAAGGGAAGAGATAGTAGTAAAACGTAGAATCTTTCCTGTGACAGAGGGTAGTGGTGAAACTAGACTGAGTAAAAAAGATAAAGAAAAGCCATGCTGTAGTGTTGCTCGTACAAAAATCCAGGTTATTTCAATCTGAAGTGTTTTCATGTGAATTCACTTTCCCCTACCAGCTTTTTAAGGCCATGACACCCAAGGCCAAAGCAGTTTGATAGTTTCCCTCAATCTGGAAAACATAACCTTTGCCATTTGTACCTTCTACATTGCAATAATTGAAAGAAAGAGGGATAGAAGCTCGGGACTGCTTTTTTTGGAGTACCAGAAGAGGGCAAAATAAAGGAGACCATGGGAAAAGCCTGCAAAACCAGAGATTATAGGAAAACAGGAACCAATAACAAACATAACCACAATCTTTGGACGGTGGAGAGGTCATAATCCTAAATCTTGGGAAAGATGTTTTCCCTCAACATTTCCTACTTGTATATAGTTTGCCATAACCTGCGCTTTGAAAACAGTTTCAGTCTTTCAAAAAACTCCAGGATGCCTTCTGTAACACAGAAGAAGACTATACAGCAGTATATGGAACTCTGTGATGCAGACTGCTGCAGATTCTCATTTGGAGTACAACAACACTGATTTCATGCAGGAATGATCATTTGCAGTAGCTGCAGATAGGGACTTCACTGTGCAGTGATGAAATTGTGGGATGAAATTCAACCCTGGAGTAATATTTTTCAACGCTTTACATTTTGGGAGCGGTCAAAAGAGAGTGAACAGTCATAGAGAGAAAAGCCAATTAGAAAAATGGGATTCAGGTATGAATGCCCCCACCTCACACCCAAGCATTGGCTCATTCCTATCTATTACACTAAGGAAAACTGAGCGACATACTTCAGCACGTGTAATATACAGGCTCTAGATTAAATGCTGGATGGCAGTTTCAGACAGTTTGGAGAATGTACCAATCTGACAATTGTGCCTTGTCCTTTTCCAAGTTTGGTGTCCTTGAGAACAGTTTAGCTTCATTTATTAAAGGCTTTGGAATAGATAACATTGCAGTTTGCTTCCAAAGTTCCAGCACCTGTCTGGAGTGAGCTTCATGGCCGTGCTTGGCTCTTGGATTCACTTTTGCCAGCAAAGTTGAAGTTAATGTTGTCAGCATTATCATAAAATAAAAGGTAGTGGCAACACTCCTTCACTATACTTTGTAATTTAAACTTGGATGTCTATAACTACCTGCATCACTAATCATAGAACAAAAATATGTTCCTGGTATCGCATGTGAGTTATGGCTGCTCTGACTAATAGCCATAATGGCAGAAAGAATTTTGACTGTGAAATGAAGTGCTTGTGGTGGGAGCTCTGCCAACATACCAAATCGAGCGGGAGGTCTGAGTGCAGTGTAAACTGGTGTTCCATATGCTTGAGAGACTTTTGGAATCAGCCCAGCCTACATATGCTTCTGTTGGCAAGCTCTCGACTAGAAAGGAAGATATTGTCCTCACCCTACCTAACATACCTCCCACTCATTTGAAATGCTCATTTGCAAATGGAGAGCGTGCAAATCTGGGAATGATAATGGCACAAACCCAATCTTGCTACAGCTGGATGGGAGCAGGAAAAATAAAATTAAAGAAATCATTGAATAGATTTTTAAACCAGAAAAGGTATTGATGTAAGACACTGGTAAAACGCATCTGAGATGTTCTCCTATTTACGATCTGTGGAGTAGCAGAATAACTTTTGCTATTGTACTAAGGTGCATGGACTTCACTAGCCAGTCTGTGGAACTGTAGTTTGCCGGAAGATGCTCTGGTGAACAAAACACTCAAAATAATATCTTCCCCTGCTTATCTGTGATTGCAGTGAAAAAGCTACAGTACAAAATGGTCCAAGTTAAGGTGAGAAAGAGGATAAAAAATACAGAGAGAGGATTTTAAGCATGTAGCAGAGAGGAAACGGGAGAGAAAGAATCCCTGGATAGAGGGATTTGGAGAGATTAAGAAGCAGAGTGGTGGGTAGGGGAAGAAATTATGCAGCAAGCTTATTAAGTAAAGAGGTTCTCCACTGGGCTGCCATAATGTGCCATCTATGTCATGAACCAGGTGTAACTGTTCTGTTCTCCGCCCTTTTGAAATGAATTCTCATGTCTCCCAACATCATTCTTCCTTTTTTCTTCAGTATCACCATCCTCAGCTTTTTCAGGTATGTGAATGCCAGGCATGCATAGATGTGTACTCTGGCCTTGCTCTGAAATTCCCCACTTTCCCCTTCACTCCACAGAGATAGAGTCTGCATGTAAAAGAGCTGTGGGGACAATGGTGGGTAGAGCTTTAATGAATAATGCTATCTTGACAGAAGTGGCACAGATCAGCCACAGAAACATCCTGGGTTAAATGTTTTGCAAAGCAAGAGCTGAGCTGGAATGGCATTTACTCCATATTGATTCCTAGGCAGTCCCCACTGGATGCTTTTGCCCTTCCAAATATTTCTGAAATATTAGGTTGTAGCAGGTGATAGACAGTTCTTCTATGGACCTGGCCCATCACACCCCTCTCTGACACTCGTGGTGCAGGTGGCTAGGAAGGAAATAATGGCTATCAACTCACTCCACAGATATTCTTATCACTGATAATATACCAAGAACTTGATTGCTGCTCCTCCTCCTCCTCTGCTGCCCTACTGCCTTGCTGATGATTTGCAGGGGGATGGTAGGAAGCTTTTCCAGTACATCTGATTTGCAACACAAACATTTCTGCTCTTACAAATACATTCTCTGAGGCTTTTCAATGCTGATCTGAAGACACTGAATGCAGTTGTATTTCCACTTTAAGCAACGGTGTTCCCTGCCACAGAAAACTTCCATTATATGCTCTTGCTCCCTGCTTATTCTTCTGCCTTATACCCATCATGAAGCCCCTTTCCCCTGCCTTCCTTACATGAGTGTAATTGCCATTTACTAGGAATTTGACAGAGTAAAGTTTGAAGAGTTGGGCTCCAAGTTCTCCTTAGTAATCCTTCTCAAACCTTTAATTTACCCACCTCTTCTTTCCTACATGTCTTTGCAACTGATAAATGGTCAAATAGCAAAAGTGGGAAGAGTTTTGCCACGTAGCCAATGCTTCAATTTCACAAGCTTCAGTCTTTTTTTGATGGTAATTTTGGGTGAATTTAAATGAATACCCTCTATTTCTGTTGAAAAGAACATAAAAATATGTAATTTACTAAAAAAAAAATAAATCTCTTGTCTTAAAGACAATGGATATTTTGAGAAAATCTTTTAGTACAAAATTTGATTAAAGTATGAAGAGAACCCCAACAGAGGGCAATTCCAATTATGACAGGACTTCAAGTGCTGTTGTTATTGCAAGTCTAGTGAAACTTGAATGTTTGATATCTTCAAAACTCATGTGACCCACCACATCAGTTTCTTGGGCATGACAGTAACACAGCTATTTATCATTGCAGCTCTCCTATGAAATGCAGTTATCACCATAGCATAAGTGGCAGTGTAAAGCACAAAAAAAACCCGAGAGGTCTGTAAATCTGATGAGTTTCCTTTAGATTTGGTTGGTGTGGGGAATAGAGTGATCCTCCAGTCACCCTGTAAACACTTATACTGTCTAGCCTCACTGATATGAATAGTTGTGCTGGAAGAGTGGTTCAGAGTAATAACATTAAATGTGTACGTATGTGTTTATGCCATCGGGCCCTGTGCCAGAAGTGCTCAGGGAGGGTGGTACGTTGTGTAAACCACCTTCAATAACACTTAAATTTTCTTTTAATGACTGGAATGAAATGACCAAAGCTGCATTTACTTGAAACAACTAAAAAATAGTAGTTTAACTGTTTTTGTGGAAAAAAAAAAAAAGAATAGGCTGCTCATTTTTCTGTGAAGAATCTTTTTTTTTTCCTATTTATCACCCCCACCATTGGATTAGAATAAAAAAAAAGTTTGTTCAATTAAAATGGCTCTGAGAAAGCAGAGAGCTACTTCTGTGGGTTTACTGCAATCAGCAGCAAATCTGGCTTTGAACCTTGTCTAGTGCAATTGCTGTCGCTTTGTTTGGATTTTTTTCTTTTTTTTCATACCTCTAACATTTAGGAGTTGGAGAAATCTTGGGTTCTTGAGACTGGCCTCTTATGGATAAGATGGGAGTGTGTGTGTATATATATGCATATGTATGCATACACACAGATATTTATACATAAAGTCCTCCTACTCACCACTGCCTCTTCCCTCTTTATACTTTGCCCTTGTTTATCCTTTCCTTCAGAAAAAACAAAAATGAAACCATTTGGAGCTTCGTAACTCTTCTTTTCCACTCAAAAGCAGAAGGCTTTGGCCTGCTGTTCCTCCTCCTACCCGCTGCCTGAGACTTCCCATTCTGGGAGTGAGACATGCAGACATATGTCACACAAAAGTGGCATAAATACCATATGCAAACAGATTCTTCTGTGTGGGTGGCAAGTACAAAACCCAGCTTCTGGCATCAGAAAACACCATCTCAGTCCTCTGGAAAATTCTAAGGAAGAAAAATTGCACCAGGTGAGGGTAGCATCCAGTAAAATGCAGCTCTGTCAGTTTTGCATCCTGAGTAGGACTGGGGGATTCCTGTGGCATTTGGGGGTTTTCAAACCTCCTGAACCATCGCTGAATTTCACAGGGTCTGCAAAACCAGTTCAAATCCATGCTATATTTTTCTTCCTCTTTCCCTGAACTTACAAACCCTTGTGGTTTCCAAGGACAATTCAATGTAAAAGGAAAAAACACTAGCTAATGGGAGAGCTTCATTGAATTGGGATGGAAGGGCAAACAAAAAAAAAAAGGCTGGCACGAGTTTATGGCCTATGTATACATGGGATTTATACTGACAAGCAGACTTATCCCTGCTGGCATGAATCCCAGAAACCACAGTGGCTGGCAAGTCTGCCCAGAAATGGATTGCACCGATAGTGTGAAATGCCTGTTCCCCCATCTCCTGGGGAGAGCTCAAAACATGATAACTGCTGAGTAATGGGATTTGGCTGAAGAAATGAAAAATTATGCCCTCCCAAGGGAGAGGGGTGGGGGATATTTGCAGTAGCAGATTCAAGCTGTCGAATCTTTTTCTTAATTTGAAAGTTTTCTACACTCTTCCTTGCCATCTTTCTACACTATCAGCAATTTTCATCCTATCTTCTCATTACTAATCTGTTTTCACATTTTACTCCCCCCCCCACCCCAGGTCTTTTCTGGGCACCCTAAGTCATAGTCTCTCCTAACCCTGACAACAGCCCTGCTGGGCATTAGCTTTGTACCCCACAACATCATCAGGTTTAAAATGGATCAACCTTGTTGGGAATGGAAGACTTTATCATGAGAGATTTCAGGGTATTTTTTTTTTCTCCTTTCTTTCCATGTCCGAATGTATCATCTGGGTTTATAGCTTCAAATTCCCTGTTGATTTTTCAGGGTGTTAAGTTTTTTTTTAAAAAAAAACAACCCCCCCCCAAACCTAAAACTAAACAAACAAAAAAACCCCGACCAAACAAACAAAAAAACCCCTCACACCAAAAAAACACCCCTGTACCAAACACTGCAATGGTTGCTAACATTTTTTATTATCCTCTTTTCAGTGAGATTAGGAAAAAAATCACTTTAAAAGTAAAAGTGTGAAAATCATCATTTTAGTAAGAATATTAAAGTTAGATGTGAAATTGTGCCTTCAATGAATATAGTGTCAGCGCTCATACTAAAAGAGGGTATCAGGGAACCCCCTCCAGTACACAAAGTGCTAGATTTACTCAGTTGCTCTGACCTCATCTTGCACTGCTTATCTGTAACTCTGGATTCACCAGAGGTACGGGTTCAGGAGTAAGAGAAGTGCTGTCACACTACACTGTAGCTGGGGGTCCCCCTTCGAGTGGACCCCTAAACTTAGCAAGACCTGTCTGAAAGATGTGTTCCACTGGCAAGAAGGCAGCGCTGGCATCCCTCTCCTAGCACCTGGGTATGATTTTTCTCAATCTCTAATTTTGTCACCGTCTTTCTGTAAAAGTGCAGTAACTAGACTAGCTCCTTATCAGAGGTGAATTTTACAGAGCCACTGATCATCTTCTACATGAACTGAGGATCAAGCTGCTTAGGTGTGTAGCTAGGGACTTCAATGATTCTAGCAAAAGAGAAAGTTCAATTGCAGGCTCTTACAACTAACATCTTTCTTTCTGCTTCCCTCACGCTCTTCCCACCCCCACAGGTATAACATTTCAAGTGTTTTTTCAGTAAATAACATGTTCTTTCTTCTGTTTAGACTGAAGAAAAATAGTGGGAGGTCTCTTGTCTTTGCTAGATTTTCAGTACTCAGTGATATTTCCAAAGTTCAGCAGACAACAAGAAGGTACAATTAATTCTTCCAGAACTCGGACAGCTTGGAAATCTCCTGCTGCCCTCTGTCAAGCATGGCACTATGCGTTCTATCTTTCTTGCTGCCTTCTGTTTCAGACCTATCACAGCTGCCTGCTCCTCTGCAACCATGTGAAGCAACTAAAAGTTAAATGTTGCACAGGTGACAATCACCTTTACAAGCTTCCAAGTCAGAGCACAGATGACATTTATTTGTAGGATATTAAGAAAAGATCTCAGAATTGGGGTAGAGCATGAAGAGTAAGTCAGTCTCATCTCAAATGCATAAAGAGACCTTACTAATCAAGGGCTGGTCCATAGAATGAAAAATGCTACATGAAAAAAAAAAAGCTGTTAACACTATCTAGGCTGTGCTCCAGACTGTGTTCCTTTCACACAGTGCATACGTACAGGCCTTCCAGCAGCGTTACGACTGTGAATCTTAAATCTGTGGTCCAGTCCTACGTACTTGGAAAATGCTGGGGTTTTGTTTATTCTCACCTGTCTGCTCTCTTGGTACTCTTTGATCTTACCCATCACTAAGAAAAAATAAATGATTTATTTGTGAGCTTTGTGTATGCTAAAGTGAAAGGAATCTACATGCAGAAAGTGTCTGAGAGTAGATATTTTCAGAAGAGGGAAAACACTTGTATCAGTCAGTTGAGGCCATTCTTGATCCCATTTTAGGTGACAAAGGAGACCTTAAACCATGGTGAGAGATGCCTATGTCCTAGAAATATTCATTTTGCTCACAAGCTTTTACTGTAAGGCTTGAATAAAGAAATTACAAAGAGCTCTATTACTCTATTATTTCTACCTAGGTTTTTTAATCCATATATCATTATAGGGTTTGATTATTTTTTTTCCAACCTGATCTGCATCTTGAATTTATTTTCACTTTTTTGCTTATTTTCTTAAATGATGTGCTATATTTGATAACTGCTTTAGTCACCTGTGCATTCTCCTGAATTGGATGACTTTGGCTCTTCAAATTTCTCATGTGATTGCAAGTTAAATTTGTTTCCAAGGACCACTATTCATAAAGTTCCTGCTCTGGTGAATTTTGAAGCAAGCAAAGTAATTCAAAGCTAGTGAATAAACAAACAAAAGGTCAATTTATGTGTTTAATAATTTCTCCTATGAGAGATTATTCCTGGCTGTGTGGAGATGAATGACAACATCTATGAAACTGTATTCCTCTGAAATTAGGGTAACTTCTCCAAAAGTAATGATTAGATGATAGCTTTGTTGGGATTGACCTTTTTCTCTTTAGTAATGCAGTCAGGGGATATCTGGAAGAACTTGGCGTGCTAGCTGAATGTTCCAAAGCTGCCAAGTTTCACTTAGAGCTGTGAAAATACCAGAGGGAAGAGCTTCCTTCTCCCATTAGATTTTCATCAAGTTTTCAGATGCTCTTATGCCCTTTTTGCTTGAGTTATGTCTTTCAAAAATCATATTTTTCTTGATTTTGCTCTCACTAGTTCCAGATTTGTTCCATCACAGACCTTGATGGTTGAAATCAGGTACAAGTCAGGTTTGCTGATGAACTCGGATTTGGAAATTGTGAGACTTGAGAGGGAAAATTGCTGTGTAGAGATGAGGTGCCCATTCCCGAATGGTAGGCTGTTGGTCTCTAACCACTGTGCAGGTATCCAGGAATGCAAACTGACAAATCACTGAGAAACTGGGAGACTTGTTTTTGTTTGAATCTTTAGTCTTCTGTTTCTGGACCTAAACTATTTTGCTCTCCGGGTTAGAATCTAAACTGTTTAATGTTCAAGCTACTTATCATCATAGAATCATAGAATCATAGAATAGTTTGGGTTGGAAGGGACCTCTAAAGGTCATCTAGTCCAACCCCCCTGCTGTGGGCAGGGACATCTTCAGCAAAAAAGCAGCCTTCCTAGGAGATGTATTTACTTCTCTTTAAACATATGGATCAGTTTACCTTTGTCAATATAGGATTACATGTCTACTCTCCCAAGAACATTAGTCCCAATTTTCCATCACATTATTTATTACACTTACTGTGACTAAGAGATGACAGGAACAAAATCGTGTTGTTATGCACTATACAAATACAGAGTAGTGGATGGTCCTTGCCCCAGTGACGTTACTGTCTATGTGTGCTGTATGGTTTATTCATTGCTCAGTATCAGCACTGAAAGGCATTCATGCCGCAGGATATCTTGGAAGGGGAAAGATTACCACCTATATTGACTCTACTAGGCTATATTTTCTTAGGAAAATTTCTTCCTTTTATCAGGCTTGAATAGCTTAGCTGCCAATATTAATTAGCTTCCAGGGATTTCTTCCTACATTCCACAGACTATGGATGGGGTAAGATTAAGGAATATTTGTTTCTCTGTTGCTTCAAAGGAATCAGTATCTAAATTCAACATAATCCTTCTATGGTAGGATTTCTACATGTGACTGCCTCATTGGCATCAATTCTTTTAGTGCTCTGTGAATGGTTTGCATATGTTAGGGACTTGTGGGGTGGTTGGTTTGTTTGTCTTTATCAATAGATACCCCGAATTGCTCCAGCAATTTTTGCTTTGATGGGTAACGCTTTGCCATACAAGATTACCAAAGGGAACTAGGCAGTGGAGGATTGGTCAGGGGCAGTCTATTTGTTACCTTTTCAGTGATGAGTCAGAGATACTTTTCCAACAAATCTTATCTACGTTCAAATTTGTTTGCTTTTGAATACTGTTTAATTTCATTTTTTCTTCTCTCTTGTTCTTAGGTACTTATGTCTCTGCATCCATGTTGTTTTAATTGGTGCTGTCTCTTTTGCTTTTGAAAAAGTCTTGTTGTTTTTTTTTCCTCCTGGAACTATTATTTAGCCCTTTGTGTTTCTGAAAGAAAACGGATTGTGAATCTATTCCTATTCATATAAATTGCATTTGGATCCCTGTATGTACAATGTTTGAAAACTTCTGAAATTTAGAAACCAATAGGTTTAGTTTGAATACACTGCACACCTAAAACAAAAGGCATATGTAATGCTTCCTCTTGCTTTCTTCAAGTCAGTGGTAGATTTACTATTGATCTCAAGAGGAGCAGGAGCAAGAATTTAAATGCAATAATTTTGGGTATTATATTATGATAGAGTATAGAACAGATGACAGGACTGCCATGGAATCTTTGCTCAGCTTAACTTTCCAATGAGAAAATACCTCAGAAAAGCTGTTGCAAGTCTGAAATAATTGTGATTTTTATTGTTGATTGGTTGGGTTTTTTTATAAAGATCCTTGTGATTAAACCTGATCTATTGGTGCATTATTGCATCTCCTGGCACCACTGAGCAAATAGGCTGACACAGCACAACTCCCTGCTGACCTCCCAGCAATGGCTGATTGACTTTGCAAGGATTTTTCATTTCAGAAACATTTGCAATTTCCTGAAATGACTCCAAAGAATCACATCATCTTATTTTGTATTCACGTTTGCTTGCATCAGTTATTTTGGGGGTAGGAGATGAGGGTATGAAATTGTTTCATATAAATAAGTTGGATGTATTTCATAACAAGCAATGTTCTGACCCTAGCACTATTGTCTCTCTACCCACCTATATTGAAATAAGATTTCATTGTGCTAGGCTATCAGAGGTTACTCAGAATCCCACTCATTTTATTTGTTTTGCTATGAAGAAGTATCATTAGAACTCACTTTATGCCTATTATTAAGAATTAGCACAGCTGAGAATCAACAATGATGAAGATGTGAATGTTCAGAAGACAAACGATTGCAGGTATTACAATGAGTTGTCCACCCACAGGCTCAGCAGGTTCTGGAGCAATCAGCTAGGAAATGGAGTATTTCTGGTACACAATCTGCAGATACTTTGGTTAGTTTCATTAGAAACTTGTTCAGAAAAGAAATACAGTAAAAGGACTTTGAGCCCCAGGCTGTTATAATCTATGAAAGACCTTAGAATTTTCCAAATCATGACTAATTTTATATACTTTCTTCCTCTTTTTCCAGGGAACAAATTGTACAAGACCCTGAAAAACACTTTATAATCTGTAGTGGGCTTGGGCACAGAGATGTCCAGTTCATGTCACCGCTGTCTCTTTCTAAGTGAGAGCTTGAAGCACAAGTAGATGCATGTGTGACTTTTCTTTATAGGGCAAACTGTGCTCTGTTCATCTTCTGCTCTCTCCATTGATTCTAATTATTTTTCAAGTTGTGGTTTTGTCCCATACCACGGCTATAATTTCAAAGATTGGTCAGTTTGATTAAGGTACATTGAAAGGAAACCCGGCATCACAGTTTCAGGGGGTATGAGACTCAAACAGAAGTTGGTTGCTCCTTCTACCTTGGACAGTGATTTCTGTTCTCCCTTCCCTCAGTAATGCCACAAATGTAATCCTGGGAGAATTTAGCTAGCTTGCGTACATTGGATGGAATGTAACATGAGAGAGCATGATTGGGAAAGGACTTTTTTTCTTCTCCCTAATGACTCTTAAAATTGAGCCATCCTTGGGGATGTTTTCTCCTGTTCATCACTACAGGCAGTGAATCTTTTTTCTGATCTACTTTGGGTGACAAGTGACCTGTCAATTTGAAGGTGCATTTTCTAGCTAGATGGACCTGTCATCTGACTAGAATTTCTCATGTTGGATTTGGCCTTTCAACCTGAATTTCTGAGCTGAAATAATAAATATGTCATAGTCATGAAATATGGTTGGAACTTCTCAGTCTCTGTAGGTGTGAGTGCTGCTGATAGCCTGGACTTAAATGTTTATCATGGAATCATAGAATAGTTTGGGTTGGAAGGGACCTTTAAAGGCCAGCTGGCCCGCCCCCCCTGCCGTGGGCAGGGACATCTTCAACTAGAGCAGGTTGCTCAGAGCCCCGTCCAACCTGACCTCGAATGTTTCCAGGGATGGGGCATCCACCACCTCTCTGGGCAACCTGTGCCAGTGTTTCACCACCCTCAGCACAAAAAA